>NW_008336933.1:2182556-2200544 GCF_000622305.1 Nannospalax galili
GATTCAAAAAAAAAAAAAAGAAGCCAGACATGGTGGTGGACACCTTTAATCCTAGCACTCAGGAGGCAGAGGCAGGAGGACCTCTAAGAGATTGAGGCCAGCCTGTTCTACATAATGAGTTCTAGGCCAGTTGGGGGGGGTACTGGGAGACCCTGTCTCAAAAAAAAAATCCTCTTCATCAGAAAATGGTATTTATTTTAGCCTGTGTTCCAAATTTCTACTATAATAGGCCCCCAAATGATGAGGAACTTCGTCATAAGCAGCAATATTTAAAATTAGATGTGGGGTTAGGGATGCAGCTCAGTGGTAGAGTACTTGCCTAGCATGTGCAGGACCCTGGGTTCAGTCTTCAGTGCCACAAGAAGTAAACGAGAACAACAGTAAAAACAAAGATTAACAAAAGTAGGCTCAAATACCTTTTGTTTATCTCTTAATTAGGAATTTACCATACCCATGTATCCATGTACAACAATTCCATGTTCTTTGACTACCTTTCTCACCCAACATGGATATTTCTAGGCACAAGGACCAAAGCTCATACTGAGACACATTTATGTAGAAGCTCTAGCACTGCCTCTAACATACTTCAGAGAACACAATGAGCTCCCCATCCATCAGCACTTGCATGAGAATTGTATCACCTTTAAGATGTCATCTATGGGGGTCTTGTGTTCAGAAGATACTCAGTGAATCATTTTGAAAAGTAGCACTAAGATATTAGTACACAAGAAATCCAATGGTTATCAGCATAGTAGACCTTGGTGGGAACTCTGGCTTGTTGGGTTTCATGACAGGAAATAGAGTCAACTCCTCCTTTACTGTCTGCCTTCTATAGATTTCAGGGTCTTAAGGGCTTTGGAATGTCAGGGTCAACCTTTTCTTAAATTTATTTTCTTTTATGCTACATATGCATCTATGGCTTAAAAATATGAAGCATACTTGAATGTTCATCTTATTTGATAAAAAGGGAATAGCGTTCATGAAAATGTTTTTCCTACTGACAGGGAGAGAAGGGAGGTTTTCTGATATTTGACTAGTTTTTCAAGTGTCTATGAAGTATATTAACTGTTCCATTGACAAGAATCTTTCTGAACTAGAACCTAACATCCTTTCTGTTTAGAAGGGAAATCAAACTTCCCTTTAAAAATGTTTTTATTTGTACATGTGTGTATGAATGTGTGTGAATGTGGTGTGTGTATACTGTGTGTATGCACGTGTGTGTGCAGGTACATGTGCATCCCTGAGGAGGCCAGAGGACTGCATCAGGTGTCCTCCTCTGTCCTTTCTATCTTTTTCCTTTGAGTCAGGATCTTTCCCATAACCTGTAGCTCCAATTCTTCAGCTGGTCTCAGAGATCCTTCTGTCTCTTCCCTATGCAGTGCTAGGGTTGCAGGTGTGTTTGGACCACGCCCCACTTATTACCTGTGTGCTGGGATTGAAACTCTTGTTCTCATGTTTTACACAGCAAGTGCTCTTACTCTCTGAGTCATTTCTCTAGCCCCACAACTCATTTTCAAATCTGGTTGTAAGTACTATTTAATGACAGCCACTGATTTCAAGCAGAGGTTTTGACAGTGTGTTTTAAATGTATTTAAGTAGATTTACTACTTGGTAAAATATTAGAAACCTGGGAATCAATAACAGTAGCTGATGTGTCATTTGCATTTATGAGGTAAACAACTAAGAATCCCATGACCGTGTGTTGGGGAACTAGAGCTGCATGTCATCTGTTCTCTGCCTCCCAAACGTCTCTTCTGGACATAGACCCCCGGGTTCTGTGCTGGTCACTTGTGGAATGGAGTAGTTCCAAGTATTGTTAGGCTTTGAGTAGTTAAAGGACATGCCATGCAAATACTATTCTCAGCTCTGCATTCTCTAACCAGCTCTGAGAGGCTACTGTGAGCAGCGCAGATCCTCCAAGCACAAAGAAGTTTCAGGGGCCTCCACTTCCACCCTGTGATCTTCTGCTGAGTTGTGTGTGTGTGTGTGTGTGTGTGTGTGTGTGTGTGATTGTATACATATATGTATTTCATGTAGGTATGTGCATGTTTGAGTTCATGTGAATGGGCACATGTGTGTCCACACATGTGGAGTCAGTGGTTGATGTCTGATATCGTCCTCCGTTGCTCTCCACCTTATTTTTTGGGATCGTATCTCCTCTCACTGACCTGGAACCCACTGATTCAGCTAGGTTGACTAACCAGTGAGCTGCCTGTCTGACTCCTAAGTGCTGGGATTCCAGATGCATACCACCACACTGATTTTTACATGAATGCTGAGGACCTGAACTCAGATCTTCACATGTGCACTACACTGTCTAAATAATCTTCCCACTCCATCTCTTAAACTCTTTTTTCTTTTCGGGGGGGAGGACTGGGCTATCTCACAGCACTAGCACCTTAAAGATTTTTATTATTTATTTTTCTTTTATGTGCATGAATGTTTTTCTTGCATTTACAGAAGAACACTCAAGTGTGCAATGCCCATGGAGGCCAGAAGAGGGCATTGGATCCCCTAGAACTGGAGTTATGGATGGTTGTTAGCTGCCATATGGAGGCTGGGAACTGAACCCAGGTCCTTCAAGACCACCCAGTGCACTGCACTATCTCTCCAGCACAAGTGTTTGTTTTTTATTCAGCCGTACTATACATCTATGAAGTCGATGTCTTTGCCTTTGTTCTTCAAGATGACAGAAATCTCCAGCAGGCCTAGAGAAGCATTCATTGAGCTTCATGCAAGCAAAACAATGGACTCACATTCCTACGCCACAGCTCTGAACTAAGCAGGACGGGTCCTTCCTGTCCAGGATCATTGGCACCCACAGAACTACATGCAGCCAATGGACTTTAACTGGGTGACTTGAGTGAACTGTGGGGACAGGGGTAAAGAAGCTGTAGGATCTTGTTTCCACCACTGCTAACATTCCTTGTCAGCTTTCTGGCTGGTCAGCCCCAAGGTCAACCCTAAAAGGACAGCTGGTGAATGTACAGGTATTTACACAGCTAGACACTCAATCTGAAGTCATTCCCTCTAAGTTTGCTGCTGAGTGATGCTCCTTTAAGATTTGCTGCAGATGTCAGTGTGGTTAGAATTGCCCGGTGCCGTCTAAGGACAGTGTCCTTTGACTAATGCTGGGTGTAGTTTGGCTTGTTCTGGGCTTAACATGAAAACATCATGTAATGATGTCTCACATTTTCCTTTTGTCTCTGTTTAAAAGGTTTTATTTTATTTTTACTTGGCATAATAACTGTACATATTGATGCACATATACATTTTGTAATGATCAAATCAGAGTAATTAGCATAACCATTTTTCATTTCTTTATGGCAGGAACATTCAAAACGCTTTTTCTACTTTGAAATATACAATAAAATATAATTAATGATGGTCACCCTACTGTGCAATAGAACACCAGAAAAACTTATGCCCTGTCTAACCGTAGCTTTGAGCCTATTGAGTAATCTTGTCTTCCATTGCCTCTAACCTATTTCAACAGCATTCATAACCCTATTCATCATGTAACCCTTCGAAGTGTGTCCTGGTGAATGAGTGGATAAAGAAAATGAGATACACAGACACTCGATGGGATAAGAATGAACGCATTGGACATTATCCTGAGTACAATAAGCTGGGCACGGAAAGATAAATACCATATGATCACATTCACCGTAGATTCCTTTTTTATCATTACTCAAGATCATCTTATGAGTTAACTGTTCTGTGACTTTCCCAAAAGTAGCTGATTTTTCTCCCTCTCCTTACCACATTAGCGGCGAATAGGAGATATTTTCTCATTCACACCACTCAAGACAGGCTACTCAGTTTTTAGTGTGAATGTGAAGTTTTACTCTTAACAAAAATTCTAGGAAGTAAAAAAAAAAGCATCAAATTGTGCCTAAAATATTACATAAAAGTGTATACAAGGGGATTGATTTATGAAATATCACAAAGATTCTATCATGGTTAAACCAGATTCTTGAGACCAGACGATTATTTGGCATGACTATATTTACTAAAATAGCTGGTTATCTTTGGCAGATCAGCTAGCATCTCTGTAACTTGGGTTTGTTGCAGAGGTGACTAACAATTTAGTCATTTTTCTGGAGAGTTGACTAAGAATACTCTCTATGCACCTGGATAATTGGCTTTGAAGAGGTGTTCTGGTTCTCAGGCTCTGTGAGAGGACCTCTGTCCCATTGATCACTGGGAATTTGGGAGCTGGAACAATACCAGTGTGCTGGATAGCTTTAGTGTCAATTTGACACACCTGGGTTGAGAGATCCTCAATTGGGAAATTGCCTCTATAGGGCTGGCCTGTGGCACTGTCTGTGGGGCATCTTCTTGATTGTTGAGTGATGTGGGAGGGCCCAGCCTACTGTGGGTGGTGCCACTCCTGAGCAGGTGGGCCTGTGTGTCATAAGAAAGCAGGCTGAGCAGGGGCCAGGGAGCAAGCCAGTAAGCAGCTTTCCTCCATGGCCTGTGCTCCAGCTCCTGCCTCCAGGCTCCTGCCTGAGTTCCTACCTTAGGCTCCCTGATAAAGTGTGACCTGGGAGATGTAAGACAAATAAACCCTTTCCTCCCCAAGTTGGTAGTGGTCAGAGTGTTTTGTCATAGCAATGAAAAGACAAACTAGGACAACCAGACTTATAGCAATAGTAGAAGTTGTAGGAGTATTTGTTGCATTGGTGAACAAATAATGGAATCAGTGACTAGTATACCTCCTCTTATACAGAATTATAGTTTATTTCACTCAAACAAGCAAGCTTGTTCTGGATTCTATGGGAAGAAAATGTTGTCAGCCCACACCCTCCCCATGAATGAGAGGAAAAAAAGTCAAAAGGTTTGAGGTAAACAGGCACGTTCAGGTACAAAACACTACTAAATGAAACAATTGTTTTTAATTGAATTCAATCAAATTGTTTCTCAACTTGAGAATTAGAAAATTCTTTTTACTTGGCAGTCACTTTGAACACTTCAGAAGAAAATCCTGGATTGGCAGAATCTTAGAGAAATATACACGGAAATTAAATAATTGAATCCCATCCTATCAAATTGATTTAAAGAAATTCCGGTTCCTGTTCTCTCTGGGCTGGGCTCATCCACTGTCCTCACTGACTATAACGTGGTATTCAGCAGATATCAAAATAGCAGCATGTGTCATAGCTTTACTTTTCCCAGTGACCTTGGATTAACCCTTCTCTTTTTACTCTGCAGCTAATTAAATCCAGCAACAGTATGGAGAGGCATTCTTCCCTGAAATATTTAGTAAGGGTCTTAAATTCCTTCATACTTACCCCAGCCTTCTGCCTGGTCCCCCTACAGTGCATCTGCTTCAGTGTCACAATATTTTGTCAAAAGCCCACAGTACTGCCATGGTAACACTGTAAACCAGTCCCTCGTCTAACTCTTGAAGGAGTTTATAAAAATCCAGCTGTAAAAATTGGCCAGCGGCTGTCCGGGCTGCATGTTTATGTGTGGTCATTAACCTCTTTTTCTTTTTTCCACCACTCCGGCTCCAAATCTGTCATTTAGAAATATTCACAAAGTAATTTAACATTTATGTAACCATCAGAGAGGAAGCTGGAGTTGAGCTCTTACTGATTTTTCAAATATGATATTGTTAATTCTAGGGTCAGATTTGCCACAGATACCCCTCTTTGCCATCTGGGCAAGTTTAGCTGAAATCAGTTCAGTTTTCAGCCCCCTCTCATTTCCTCTTCCTTGGAAATCTTCACTTCCCTTAGTACCCTATGGCTCAGTGAGAACCCCCCAGCAACCGGGAAGTACACAAGGAGTCCCAGAACAGGGACAGGAACACGAGGGAGGAAATCTCCAGCAGTCAGTCTTCGGTTTTGTGAAAGCCACTTTACTAGAAATGGGGTGTGGTTGCTGCTTTTAGGGTTTTTCTTCAACAAACAGTTCTCCAAGGAATCTGCACCTCTCTTACCCCCTGTGCCTAGGAGTTCTCTCTTTGGACTGATTTGATATATACAATGAAATTCCATTTTTCTTTATCCTCTGTCTGTAGACTAGGTGGATGGGGACTATGCCATGGTTTATGGTTAGAGTCGAATCGGCCTCATCCTAGGAAGAGGAGATACTCAACTTTTGTGGCTCTGTTTTGTTTTGTTAAAAAAAAAAATCAGAATTTTTAGGAAGATAGAAACCAGCTGAGTCTGATGGCACACACCAGCAATCCAGTTGAGGCAGGAGGATCTCTACTTTAAGGCCAGCCTGGGCTGCATGGTAAGACCCTTTTCTAATCAATGAATGAATAAATGGATGAATTAATGAGTATATTTTTTAAACCTTAAAATTGTTTTAAGAGGGAAACACAAGGAAACAAACAAAAAAAAAACCCAATCCAAGGAACAGTCAAGTAACCACTTACAATTCTTTTGAGTTAGCATCTTTGAAGGGTGTAAATATATACATATGGATATGCTCAATTATGTGACATCAGGGAAGTTGGAAGCCCTTGGGCAAAATTCAGTTGGAAGCTTTGATAAATTATCACCTAAATACCTGAGGAGAAACACCAAGTGCATTCGATGAAATAGCTCTGGGGGAAAGGCTTGAATGACCAGAGTTCCACATTCAGGTCAAAAGTGGGGTGAAGCTGCTCCAGGGCAAGCTAAGGCTTATGCCTGATGCACACAGAGAGGCTTTGAGTGGAATGGACAGGGATGACTTCCCTACCACCAGGACACTGGTGAGGTAGAGAGGTGTGTCCCTGCGACCTGACCGTCATTCATTATCCTTGCCTCCTTTGCTAAACACAATGTTTGACATCAAGTACAGACTCTCAACACTCAAACTATGTGCTCTTTGTGAATGATGGAACTCAGGGACCTCATTTCTAATTAGTAATAATTAGTAATGTATTATCTCAGGAACTGTATATTTACATCTAAAATCTTGAGAATTGTAATATCCTGAAACTGTTCGCCATAGCTGAGCTAATGAAATAGCTCAGCTCAGATAAAAATTCCCCGTCTACCCCACTTGTCAGCATGTGGCAATGATAGCCAAGTCCTTAATCACAACATGGCATTTGCAGAATGGTTGTAATATAGATGCTTATTGGTGAACTTTTCAAAACAATTTTCATGCACTGCACACGGAATTTCCCCTCTTTTCCTACCACCTTGATCTCAAGGGTAGCTACATACGTGTCAACTTCATCAGGGGCCATCAAGTTCATCTGAGAGTTCCCTGGAAAGTCCCTGCTATGAGTGTGCTGGCACAATGGAATGTGAGCTGATTTTCTTGCGTACAGATAATATAAAACAAAAAAACCTCCTAAAGAGAAAAAAAAGTCACTTCATTTTCTAAATGTTTATTCTATGCCAATCGGGCAAATACCTTAGAGGTCAAGTGCATAGCTCTATGTTTCTAGAAAAACAAAACAAAACTGAGTTTTCTTTGTATCAGTGAATCAAAGCTTCATGGATTGGTAGGATCACCTAGAAAGAGAGAGAGAAAGGAAGGAATCAAGATCAAAGTCTTGAGAGATGTCAATATACAACTGTTAATGAAAGCTAAGCTTGAAAAGGACGCTTCAAAAGGTGGTCAGAGGAATGGGAAAGACAGCAGGAGCAGTGTAAAGACTTAGGGAGAAGGTACCATTTGTGAGCAGAAGTTGAGGCTTCAGGAGAAACCCGGCCTGTCCACACCTTGGACTTCCAGCCTCCAGGTCTGTAAGAAAATGAATTTCTATAGTTTAAGCCACCCCATCCCACGTATTTTGTTATGGCAGCTCTTGCAGACTAAGCAAGCAATACAGAGTCAGGTGATGGATGATACAGTTGTTGCAGGAAGGTAGAAGTATTTGAGGAAGGTGTGGAAAATCAGTGACACAGGCTGCTTAAATTATTTAAAGAAATTTGAAAATGAAGAAAAGACAGTGATGAGCTGAGAGACATGTAGAGCTTCAACATCATGAAGGTTAAACTTGAGTAAGACCATTTATGCAAAAACGATCTTAAAAAATGCAAAACATCTGTCAGATTAAAGATCACTGTGGTGGTTGGAATGAGAATGTCCTCCATAGTCTCCAAGTAGTTGGACACTTTGTACCCAGTTTGTGACACTGTTTTAGGAAGTTTTAGAAGGTGTGGTCATGCTGGAGGAAGCGTGTCACTAGAAGGAGAGTCCTTAAGCCTTCTTAGATTTCCAGTGGCTCTCTGCTTCATGTGCCTGTTTGAAGCTGTGATAGGTGGGCTTTCTACTCTGGCCACCTCTGCTGCCATGCCTCCATTATGGACTCTAAATGTAAGCCAAAAAATTCCCATTCTTCTATAATTTGCCTTGGTTATGGTGTTTTATCACAGCAACAGAAAAGTAACTAACAAAATCAATATTACAGTTTGAGCATGTTGAAAAATAATAAAAATTGTAGCACATAAATAATAATATAATTAATTGAGCAGATAATATCCAGGCAAGTTTTGAACTTCATGCTTCATATGTTTCACTAAAATTTGTCCTCACAACTTAATTTCTGGAGCCAAATGTATAAAATACATACTGAATGAATAATGGATGACCCTTACAAAGTAGGTCATATTATTCCCAATAGCTATAAGAATATCAAAACATGTTAACTTATCCAGGGTTTACATGGCAGTAAAAACTGATTAGTGATGTAGGCACAGCCAATAAAAGGATATGTCAACCAAAAAAACTGCCCTAAACTAAAATAAAGAGATTGAAAAGCAAAACCTAATTTCACTTTGACATTGCTGTCCAGGGGAAAGGGTATCAGCCCACTAGCGCTATTGGCCTTGGGGAATGGAGCCATCTCTTGGGAAAAGGTAGAGGAGAATTTAAGCTTCTATACTAAAGGTCATTCCAACACATACTACCCCATATGCAGGATCTGGGGGCAAGAATACAGAGCTTGGAGACCCACCTAAGAACTCTCTAGAAGATTACAAGTCTCTATTTTAAAATTATTTATTTATTATCACTTGTGTGTGTGTGTGTGTGTGTGCAATGTATGTGCAATGTATGTGCAAACAATGGAGATCAGAGGATGACTTTGTGGAATCAGTTCTCTCCTTCCACCTTTACTTATTTTCCATGATTGAACTGAGACTACTAGGCTAGCCCGGCAAACACCTGTACCTGCTGTGCCATCTCACCATCCCGTAAGTAGCTGGTTTTCTTGCCTGTGTTAACCTGGATCATTTAAGGAGACATCGAGATGAGATGAATCATTCATGAGATCATTATTGGAAATACCTTTAAGGAGAAAGACAAATGGGGACAGGAGAGGGTGGGAGAGATATCAGACCTTGGTAGGCAGAGGGTCAGAGGGAGGGTGGCTGGGTGGGAAATTTGTTAGTCTATAGTGTAGTTATATGGGAACATTGGTAAAGCCACTGGGGTGTCCATGAGTCCCAGGAGCTCCATGTTTCCATCAGTGGCATCCCCGTATTCCAGGAAAGGGCCTGCTGCTTATCTTAACCATGCTTGGTGCAACCTGGTGGCAGCAGGGCCCTGGACTTTAGGATGCAGCTGCCTCCTGGAGCACAGCCTTGGCACCACCACAGCATTCTGTTTCAAAGTGCAGCCACGGAACAGTTGGTCCGTTATGCCACCTGCAGCCAAGATTTGAAAGCCATGTTATCACAGCCACCTCATAGCCCATGTCTAACTGCAGCTTCTTATTTGATTTTGTTTTATAAAAATGAGTTAATGGGAATGAAAGGAAATCTGAAAACCTGTTGTTTGGGCTTTTAATCAACTACCTAAATATCCGTTCTACCACTCAGTTAAGTAAGCCCTCTAATAGTAAAACCTCAAATTCAAGCAGCTTGGAATTAATTGGTGACAAATTTACCTTTTGACATAAATGTTTAAATATTATGAGTCTCTCATTAGATGGTGATTTAGCATTGTCTTAGAGATGAGGCTTGCTATGCAGTCCAAGCTGACCTTGAACTTGTGGTCGTCCTGTTGATTTAGCATCTTTTAATAAGCAAGACAAGGTAAAGGAGAAACACAAAGGATTCCCCTTTCTGGCTTTCATTATCTTGACAGTTGCTGACATCCACCAGCCCAGCACCCCCACCCCACTTGCCTTCACCCCTTCCTCCTCCATCCTCTTCCCATATAGAAGCTGTTGTTTAGATTGATGATTTTAGCATCTATTCCCAAAGTCAAACTAAAATCGTTGACTCTCAGTTTATTTCTTAAAAGAATTCTTCCATCCATTGGTGCGCACTTAGGTTTTACAAGCCTTGTGTAAGTCAACAGTTAGAAATTTTCTAAGAAAAGAAATAATCAGAGACTGGCTAGCCCACTTTTCTCTACATTGTGCTAAGGCTGCTACAATATCATGTGCTCGTTTTATTTTTTTAAGGTTGAGACATAATGTCTGCACATTTTCATGGGGTACAGTATCAACTCCACACATGTACACAATATTCAGTGGTTCAAATGCAGGGGACAAGGACCTTCAGCCCCTCCAATAGTAATCTCTCCACATTGGAACCTCCCTGTTCCTCTAGTTACCCACTGTGCTGCAGAAAGCCACAGCTAATTCCTCTCATCAGCACCCCCATCCAAGCTCCCCCAACTGGAGCCCTTTAGTGACCACCATTCTACCCTATTCTTCCATGAGATCAGCTATCTAGTTTTCACAAAACTAGAGGACATACACCAGATCCTTCTACATTGGGGTAAAGTCACCCATCACAGGGATCCATCCACATTGCTACAAAAGATAAGATCTTTCTTGTGGATAAACAGTGTAATTCCATATGTTGATTTCCAGAAGTAACTGAGTCATAGAATAAAGAATGGTTTCATTTCTACACTTGCTCAGGAGCAATGTAAGTCACAGTCAGAAATGTCATCTAGAGGCTGAGGCGATGGCTCAGTCAGTGAAACACTTGCCATGCAAGCATGAGGACGAGACTTCAGATCCCTAGCACTCACATTAAGAACTTAGGCACATCAGCATGTGCCGTGCCTATAGTCCCAGCGCTGGCAGGTAGAGGCAGGTGGATCCCTGGAGCTCACCTGCCAGACATCCTAACCGAATCAGTGAGCTCAAAGATCAGTGAAAGACCGTGTCTCAAAAAGTAAGGTGACGGGCCTGGAGAGATGGCTCAGCCGTCAAGAGCACTCACTGTTCTTGCAGAGTACCCGGGTTTGATTCCCAGCACCCACATGTCAGCTGACAACCGTCTGTAACTCCAGCTCCAGGGGATCCGATACTCTCTTCTGACCTCCCCAGGCATTGCATGACACAGAGGCACTTACACACATGCAGGCAATACACACATACACAGAAAATAAAAATAATAAATTTAAAAAAAGGTGGCTATCAAGTGAGGAAGAAATCTGACACTGACATTCCATATGCGTGTGCACACACACATTCATACATGTTCACACAAGCTTGAACACATAGACATGTACACCTCACACGCACAAGAAATGTTATGGAAAATCAGGAATACAATTACTAAACCTTTAGATTGTACCACTGCTGTAAGCTGAGCTATCAGTGCCTCTGCCAATGAGAAGATAAATAGCGGTACTTCTGCAACTGAGTGTTAATTCTTCAGTGGACTGACTGTCATATCGGACACAACGTGTCATTAGCTGTGGGGCAGATTCTCCTCCTCCTAATTCATCAGTTCCACACACCAGAACGTCTACTTTGAATTTAGCAGTAATCATATTTCTGCTTTAGTTATTCTCTTCAGTTATACCTATGCATTTGCGATTTGTGGTAGGGGAGAAAATGGATGGCAGATCAAGTCAAACTCAGTTTTTCTTCTTTTCTAGAATAAGGAGGCCAGGAATTAATAGACATGATGAATTTGTGGTCATGGTTCTTTTTCCTCCTGAGACTTGAAACCTCAGATGCCTCTCTGTTTGCAGCCCTGACCAACATTTTTTACCATTTGTGAAACAAAAAAACTCTGCAAAACCTCACACACACTGTTAAAGTACTCATTTACTGGAAGTTGTGAACATCTCATGCTAGAAAGTTGAGCAATTCAGAGGATTGACGCCCAGAGATTAATTCATATTTTGGACTTCCAAGATTATAAACTCACAAAGCGTGACTTGGAGAAAATGCTGAGGAGCAAGAGGAACACAGCCGTCTTCACTGTGGTGCAGAAATGTAGCACAGGGTCTTTTAGCAGACAACATGAGACAAGTCAATATGAGGGTTTCTCTGAACGTCAGAAGCAGCTGTCAATTTTACTTCATACGGTACATTTCTTGGTTGTGTTTTTAACATTTGGTCTTTGGTCAGTAATTCTGGTTTCCATCTTTATTTGGTTTGGCCAAATAAATTCCTCAGTGGAATCTTAAGGAAGAATTAAACCTAGCTTCCCTGTACAAGTGAAAATCTACATCATCTTTAACCTAGTTAACAAAGGCTTCAGGAAGCAGGATTATACAATTTTGGTTCCAGAAAGTTCTTTCTCTTCCCCCCCCTTACAAGTTTTGCTTGTTTGCTTTTGTTACCATTGCCTTAGCATTTTACTCAGATTTATATCCTACATTTAAGTAATATGAAAGGTTTTCTTTTTATGTATTCATGGACTAAGTTATTTGAGTGTTTGTCTTGGATAAAACCCATCGCGGGTGCTGTTGGAAATGTTTGCTGTTGACATAGACCAGACTGGATAGTCTGTGTTTGTCTCGGCACAGCTCTATTCCTTCAGGTTTGTTTAGTGCCCACATTGTTGAATGCACAGGGAAAGAATGAGAGCGAGGCCCTCACTGTCTTGATCCTTTGGGGAAGATGGGAGCAAGGAGACATTTCCTAATATCCTCTCAGACTTTCTCATCCTTTTATTGTTATAAGACTGTAACTAAAAGTACAACTAATAAAGAGTTCTTCTTATCACAGTGGTTGGCATAGACTGCGCATTTCTGGTAGTGTAGATGGTGGGGAAATAACCACAATGACCACAAGAGGAATTTTAAAAATATCATATGGCATCAGGAAGGAGGTGAGGAACCAGAAAACAGGGATAACTAAAGTGCATTGGATGTTAAACTTAGCCTTTAGGGAATAGCTGATTTCTGACAAGTTGACTGGCCTTGGGCTTAGGGAGAAGAGTCCTTTATTTCACCAATGAAATGACACTGGGAAAGAATGGGGCATATGTAAGATTGCAGA
This sequence comes from Nannospalax galili, assembly GCF_000622305.1. Lineage (NCBI taxonomy): Eukaryota > Metazoa > Chordata > Mammalia > Rodentia > Spalacidae > Nannospalax > Nannospalax galili. The sequence goes on from NW_008336933.1 coordinate 2,195,716, forward strand.
TTACATTTGGTTGCAATAAAGGGATGTGAAGATTTATTAGGGCTTTTTTTCCCCCTGTGAGATCAAATGGCTCAGATCCACCCTTGTTGATGTCTTGCCCACAGATGTCTGCTCATTTTCTACAGCTGTGGTTGGCTCTGTATACGACTTCTTAATTCCAGGACCCAGGCTGAAAGGGTAATCTCCCACTTTTCCCACTTAGGACAAACTCCTCCCGTGGCAGAGAGTAGAAATCAAACCCAGAGTGAGGTTTCTAGAGACCCAGTGCTTTGGAGAATAGTGCGATGTTCCACTGGAGATAAAGCCACGTTGCCCTATCCTCCCATTAAGAAACAAGAGCCACAGCTGGAGATGAGTTTGTCCCTGGAGGCTGCAATGTCAGCTAGGTGTGCTGTTGTTGCCCACAAGTCTAGGTACCAAGTTGTCTTTGAATCAGGAAGTTTTGCAAAGGGCCAAGTGTAAAAGGATTCAACAGCTCCCAGCTGCCATGTAAACTGCTTTGTAACATGGGTGCCTGTATTTAACAAACAAGATTATGGATGAAGTGTCTTAGATGATGTATGGAGCCTCCACTTTGATCACTGTTCAGACCTTTAGGATTTAGATGCATAACTATGATCTTTCCTGCAATTATCTCTTGTTTTTGTGACACACAGTTGCTGGATTCCTACATGTAGAAAGAGATTAAAGGTGGGATCACAGGAACCAATTGCCAGTAGTCAGACCCCAACTGTTTCCACATCATACTGGCCTTTCCTGTTCCATTTCAAGTCTTGCATAATGGCTCAAATTGGCAAGTCCTAACCTGGAGAGAAATAATGTAACCCCTGCTGTCTACATGAGGTGGAGGAGGTTCTGGGAGAGATGGTGGGGAGGCCCAGTCACTCAAGGCAATCAGTGCAGATGAAAAGTGGGCCCAAGAATACATAGACAAATTAGGACAGGAGTTCTTCATCTAGGTTGTGCTGTGATAACCAGCTTTTTGTGGCTATAAAAAGTACCAGAGATGATCCAGTTTATAAATAGAAGTTTATTGTGACTCTCAGGTCTGGAGATTCTAGTCTGTCATCACTCTGTGCATTGTTTAGGTTGATGGTGAAGGTTGATCCTAGGTAGCAAGGGTATGTGACCAAGAAAAACTGCTCTTATCATGACCAATAATCAAAAGAAAAAAAGGAAGGGGCTTAGTTGTGATCCCACAAGACCCTTTAAAGGAATGCTTCTAATGGCCAAAGATGACAAGGCCCCGACTTCCCAAGGTTGCATAACTCAATAGTGTCACACTAGGAACCAAAGCTTGACTCATGTGTCACCCTTTCCCAAGAGACTTAGTGCTATTTTCCTAAAGAAAATAGGGAGAAATGTGTAGAAACTTTAAATATGCAGAAAAGTGGTGTGATGAAAGATTGGCTTTGAGCTGTTTCTCATTCTCTATAGGCAGGAAAGTGACAGGATCCAACAGAATCAGTAACACCTACCTTCTGTGTTCTTTAATGCTTGGAATGGAAATATGTCATTTTATTTCATCCTTACTTTTAAATCTTTTAAACCCTTGTATTTTATCCTGGTAAGGTAGATTTTATCATCCTTATTTTTTAAGATAAGGAAATCGAGACTCGAAACTGGTCCAACTGCCCTGCTGAGAACAGGTGCAGCTGCTGGGGTCTAATTAGGTTCTCAGGATTACAGAATCCAAACTCTTCCCATTACTTTAGACTGTTTCTCCTTGTAAGCCAAGACAGGGATGGGGTCCTTTGCCCAGAGGAGATCCAAGTGGCAAGCAACTCAGAGAGGCTGAAGTTCTTTTTTGCACTTTTTAAAAAAATGAATTCCTCCACTCAATAAGTAACTTACTTAATATCCAGAAATGTGCTAAACCCTGAGAGGGATGTTGTCACTGTAAAAATAGAAGGATTAAGATTTGACAGCTTGGAGGAAATTAGAAGGATATTATTTTAGCCTGTCTTTAATTGTAGAATTTTAGCAGTTATGTTTAACTTGGATCTAAGTAAATTAAATCCAGATATAATTTCTGATTTAATTGTCATTTACCCCCATGGAACTCAAACTCCAAGAAGACAATATTAAGTTCTGTTTTGTATCTGTGTCTATTATACATCATTGCTCAATAAAGTTCTGGTGAGAAAAACCTGGAGTGACTGACTAAGAGAATGGTAAAAACCACATGGGGGAAGGATTAGCTGCTAAACTTTCCTTTGTTGAATGATACTGGCCCTTTAAATTGGGCTGTCTCTCCCTTCATGCACTGGCTAGATCCACTAGTACAGTCCGATACCTCTTTTCCTACCTCCAGTCTCAATGTTCACTAATCTCTTACCAAAGAGTAAAGTGTCTAAAACAAAGACCTTATTCACTAAGTCTCTCTTCCAATGAAAAAGCTCCAAAATCACCCTCCATTTGACTCCTAAGTTCAGCACAACATCTGAGACCTCTTTGATAGTGTGCCTGAAGCCCAACTTACAGGCCTGACCAGATGGCCTAGAGACCCCATATTCCATTCACAGGGGACCATTTGCAACTCCTAAAGACTTCAGGACCTCTTCCCTTTCACCACCCAAATTCCAAATTATCCTTCAAGACAAAACTCAAATGTTGTCTTGATTATCACAGTCCATGTGCCATCAGTGACACCTTTTTCTGAGGTAAAAGGCGCTTTGGTTATAACTCTGATCCCTTCTGATTATGGATTTCCCTGTCTCTGTCTCTCCAGACATGGAGCTCAGAGGTAATGCCACCTCATCTTTGCATGGATGGTTCCTAGAGAGGTACCAAGCAGGTCATAGGGGTTCAGTACATGGTGCTTGGATTTGAAGGAGCCTGTGGAGTTAGGAACAATGAGGCTACTCTCAGCCCCAAGGCTTCAGTCTGAGCTTCTTTATTGGAGTGTTCATACTGGTTTCAGACAGTCGTTGGCTCTCTGTCTTTCACTCCAGAGGAAGAAAAGGCTTTCCACAAATGTATGATGCACAAGTCATATCTTTCAGTCACAAAACCTCCCCCACAGGTAGCAGTAACAGCAAGGCAAGTCCTCATAGGCTGTCCTATAGAAAGATTGATAGGTTTATATCCAAGATGGCGTTGCTTGGATAAGCCTGACCTACATTCACCCTGACTCTATTATTATAATCTCCTCATAGTGAAAGCTAATTTGTGAAAACAGAGCTCACAGTTGATCATTATGGTAAATGGACACTTGCACTGTGAACTGCTCCATGCTGGTATATCAAAGCATGTTCTCAATAGGGGGTAGCTATAACATTTTTTTAAAGCTCAGTAATGCTGGGAGTATGGCCAGACCTGCTCCTTTCAGCTGAGAGATACCCCCCTCTCCTTTGTGGCAAGGATGAGGATGACAGCAAACTTTCATCTTCCCCGACAAGATAACTCAGACATTTTCCCAGGGAAAGGCGATTGATCATTAGCTTCTGCTCAAGAATAACGTGGCGTGTACAAGAGCTCTCACAGAGCTGTGCGCTTTGTAGCTGCCTCCTTTGAAAACATGTGAGAATGCACAGGATGTTCTTCATTACACAAGGAGCCCACTTGTGATTTTGATTTCTAAAGGCTCTTGGGTACTTGGCCCTGTGGTGGGAGGCTGTTTCTGCTCTACAATGAAGGTGGTAAAAGCTCTCCTCAGCCCCCCAAGAGTGATCCTAACCTACCCACTCTGGTCCACATCGATCCTCCTCCTCTCTGAAATATTAAAAGCTCTTTTTTGCTTAAAGCTTACTACAGGATATTCATTATTTATGTTATATTGGACTCTGTGTCCTCCTCTTACATTTCATGCTATTTCTAGTAGATTCAAGCCTTCTCAAGGACAGGGGACCTACAATATGCTTTTTGTTAGCTCCTATAGCTCCCAGTACAAATCTGAGCACAAAAGCATACTTGGTGAACGCAGCTGCTGCCATTCCAAGTGCAAGGAGCAAAAGGGCACGAGAGAAGTAATCATATTAAGTCAACTCTTCTTAGTCAACTATGTAAAAAGCCACCATTTATTGACAGTGGAGCACTATTTCTTTTTGGTAACAGACAATTCTCTAAAGCCAATGGCATGCTAGTTCCCTGGCTAGTCCCTGGTGCTTGCAAACATAAGGATGAATTTCAGTGGTAAGACTGGAACATCAGCACTTTTTTGAAGATAACCTCAATACATCTACAGGAGGAACTTCTTGTACCATTCTGAGAACTGAGAACTACACATACCTGCCAAAGGCATTTTAAAGATCAAAGTGATTGGATGAATTACTTTAAAAAATAATTACTGTCTTGAAATTCTTTATTTAGGATATAAGAGATACAAAGCTTATAAAATCATTAAGATAAAAAATTAAGTGACATTGTGGGATGACCAGACCCAACTGATACATCTACAACACAACTCCTACACCTAAGGATCAGAGGACATCATGGAAGATGAGGTGGAAAGACTGCAAGAGCTAGAGGACCATACTAGTTGTGTGATAGCCTCTTCTAGACATGACAAGGAACTGTACCCATGAAATTGCAATAATATGGTTGCCTAAACAAGACTGCATAATGACAACACAGTTGACATTTCAACATGGATAGAGATTTTGCAAGTTCCCACCTCTGATTGAAGAGCTACAGTCAAATGCTGTTGAGAGAGAATCAGTTTCCTCTAAGAAGGAGAGCCCTGACAGGTTATCCTGATTCCCGTGGTCAGCTCTAGACACATGTACAGACAAGCAACTCTAAATGGGCTCAGAAGGTTTATATACATATATGTTATATATTATATAATGCATATATAATATATGCATTCTATTTATATTATAAATATA
>NW_008336933.1:2200573-2226433 GCF_000622305.1 Nannospalax galili
AATAAAATTCAATAAGCTAAAGATACTTGGGAAACAATAATTTAGAGAAATCTTTATTTAATATTCATATAACTAGATATATAAATTAATGTCATAAGATATGATGGCTAGTGTTAATTATCGACTTGAAAGAATCTAGAATCACCTGGGAGATGGACCCCAGTCTAGTGGGTGATTATCTTAATTAACTAATGTGGGAAGACCCATCTTAATTGTTGGAGGGACCATGCCCTGGACAGGGGAACCTGGACTGTATGCGTGGACAAAGGGGGCTGACCACTGCCTAGATGAATTCATTGCTCTTGACTTCAGACTGCAGACAGAATGTGATCAGCTATTTCAAGCTCCTGCTGCCTTGATTTTACCTACCATGATGAACTGCACTTCGAACAGTGAACCAAAATAAGCCCTTTTTCTCCTAAGTTGCTTTTGTCAGGGTATTTTATCACAGCAACAGCAAAACAAACAAACAACAACAAAACCCCCACTAAGGCAGAAGGTTAGAATTAATGTATTATTAAGAAAATCATGACCACGTTGTATTCTTTTAAAAATTTCTATTATATTCTATTTATGAGTGTGCATGTGCGTGTAGGAATGTGCGCACAGTGCATGTGTGAAAGCCAGAGGACAACTTGAGGCAATCAGTTCTTTCCTTCCACCAAGCACCTTTATGCACTAAACCGTCTCACTGCCTCCATGTTGTGTTCTTGTGCTGAAGAGCACACAGCACACTTGGAAAAAGCTTACTCGATGGCCTTCTCATAGGCACTGTCCTGAGGGACTGAAGAATTTGGCTCTTCTATTACATACCTTCAGTGTTTTCCTCAGAAATTATACTTTTTCTCTGAATTCCTATGGAAAAATTTTTCATTATAACTACAGACCCAAACTATAAATGTTGCCTTTTTTATTGGTATATATTAATTATACATAATGGGCTTCATTGTGACATCCATATATATGTATACAACATATTCTGTCCATATTCGCTCCCCATTACCCTCTCTTATCTCCCTCTCACTCCTGCTGATCTCCTTCCTCTTCCCCACTAGCCCCCCTAATGTGCTTTATGTCTTTTGTTTTTTGCATGGTCCAGTGAGTTACATTGCTTACAGGAACATTGGGTGAGGGGTTGTTTACAGGTGCATGGGGACCTTACCAGTGGCTGTATAAGTGGATCAAGAGGGCTGACCACTGCATACATGAAGGGAAATGTGTCTCTCTTCCCTAGTATCCACGAACTGTGTACAAACCCTTCAGAGGCAAGGGGTTGAGCCTCATATGCTCTTCCAACCCCTTGATAAGTTGTTGGTCTGCCCAGTCTTGTGCAGATCTTATACAGGAGATCACAGCTGCTATGAGTTCAAGAGTGTAAGAGCCATGTCATTGCCTGTGGTCAGCATTCCATACCACCCCTTCACCCCCTCTGGCTCTTACATTCTTCCTGTCTCTTTGTCCATGATGTACTCAGAGCTTAGTGGGATGGTGTGTGACATGGATGTCCAGTTTATGGCTTAGCACCTGATTGTCATTTATTCTCATTATGTTCACCATTTACAAGTTTCAATACTTACTGCTGCTCACTGCAAAGGGAGCTTCTGTAAACAAAGCTTTCAGCAGGAATAACCTTTGGGTATAAATGGTTATTTAAAAGGCAATTTGATGGGCATGTCATGACCTATGGAATTTTTGGTACCAACAATATACTATTTTTATAAAACTAGGAGAGTCATTTATCCTATTATATTTAGAAGTCTTTCCTTGCAGAAATAATAAGGATGATGATGGTGGTAAAGATGAGATGATGATGATGGGCATTAATATTTCTGTGTTAGTCAGTCCTGTTACTATGGTAAAAATGCATGGGATAATCAACTCACAAGGAGAAGAGATTAGTTTTGGTTCACAGTTTTGGAAATTTCAATCTGCACTTGCTTGTCTGTTCATTTGGGGCCTGTGGTAAGAGAGTAGGGGGGTCTATAGCAAGGAAGCTGCTTGCCTCGGGATACTCAGGAAAGGAGAGAGACAGGAGCAGTGCAGAGTCTCAACATCCCTTTCAAAGGCATGGCCTCACTGATCTAACTTCCCTCCACTATACCTTATCTCCTAAAATCTCTGTACTCTCCCAGTACAGCCTCAGGTGTCTGTCTAAGCCTGTGAGCCATTGGGAGGATAGTCAAGATCCAAACTATGACAATGTATTATGCTCTCACCATGAACCATACTTTATTAGACTTTATCGATTCAGACTTACAGAATGCATTCATCTTTGTATTTTAGGTCAACCAATGCTCACTTGGAATAATGTTCTCTAAGAAATCACCATATGTGCTGGATAGCTTTAGTGTCAACTTGACACACCTGGGTTGAGGGAGCCTCAATCGGGAAATTGCCTCTATTGGACTGGCCTGTGGCCATGTCTGAAGGGCATCTTCTTGATGAGTGATGTGGGAGGGCCCAGCCCACTGTGGGTGGTGCCATCCCTGGGCAGGTGGGCCTGTGTTGCATAAGAAAGCAGGCTGAGCAAGGGCCAAAAGAGCAAGCCTGTAAGCAGCATTCCTCCATGGCCTGTGCTCCAGCTCCTGCCTCCAGATTCCTGCCCTGAGTTCCTACCCTGGGCTCCCTGATGAACTGCGTGCGACCTGGGAGATGTAAGACAAATAAACCCTTTCCTCCCCAAGTTGGTACTGGTCAGAGTGTTTTGTCACAGCAATGAAGAACAAACTAAGACACCATACAAGTTCAATGGTTTGTTTTTCTTCTGGGTAACCTAGAAACACGGGCAGATCTGATGGAGATACAGATGCACTGTTGGCTTCTCTTTCCCTGTGCATATTTTCATAAACCTGTTTCCATAAGCCTGTTTGACCAGTGGGGGAGCACCAGCTGGTCTGGTAGAATATTTCTTTCTCAGTCCCTATGCAGTGATATCTACCTGGACGGTTCACATCAAATTCCCTTTCACTTATTTACTTATATATTCCACAGCCCTAACTCTGAAAAGTGACTTGGCATAAGCAGTGATAATAGGTGAGGCCACTGCTGGGAAATGGGTACACTCATTGAACATGTTCTCATTCCAAATGTACAAGGGCTTCAATTTATAACAGTCCATGAAGAGAATCCACATGCAATTCACCTGTTCTAATTAAGCTCTTTGATGAGTGTGAAAGGTCCTCGAATATTTCCAAATGCTTTGTCTATGTCTACTGAAGGTGGGTGGGTTCTAAGATACTTGGGTATGAAATCTCTTAACACCAAGCAAATAGGAAAAGAGTAAACTATGGGTGATCCAAATGTCTTAAAAATAAATCCTAAACATCCTCAAGAAACTCCAGCTCCTAGGGATATTATTAACTTGTAAAGAACGTGAAGGGATGCTCAGGGACTCCCTGCTGCATGGCCCAGTCTTCACTATTCACTTTTTAGAATGAGCCTTTCACATGTTTCCCGTGGACTCTCAGACACACAGAATGGCCCAACAAAACTGCTCTTCCCACCACTCTCTCTACACTAGACCTCATCTTCCCTAGTTCTAACTTGGCATTTCCCTGGAAAAGGGAATATAATCTTCTGAGAGAATTTCCCTGGCCCAGAAGATTGGGAGTGATGAGCTGGACACACACAGAGACACATACACAAACACACACACACACACACACACACACACACACACACACACACATGGGACGACATGAGGTTGGATAATCAGAATACCTGGTGTCTGAGCTCCCTCACTACCTCAGAAATTCTAAGATGGCATGGTTTTCTGATTATCTGACATTTACTCCAAAGAGAAAGTTGGACCCTGGAGAATTCCTCCTCTTCTGATTCATACAGGAATCTTAGAGCCTGGCTTTCAGAATTTGTGAAGCTTCCTATGGTTGGTGGGCACTAAGTCAAAATGGCTGAAATCCCGAGCTCTCTGAATGTATGTGAAAGTTCTCAGTCTCTACCCAAGCATTTTTGTCTGCCAAGTAGTATGATAGAACTTGTGAGAACAGGTTTTCCTGAGGTAGCTGGTGCATCCATTTCTGGCAGAAAACCAAAATAAAAAGGATTCAGAAAAATCTTCTAGAACACCATAAGCAGCTTTATGTGAACTTCTAGCTTAACAAATATTCAAGAGAGTATTTTTTTTTTGTTTAATCTTACCCAAGAATTCATCATGGCACTCATATTTAACTCTAACCCAGTCTAGACAGCCAAGAATTGGGTCAGCCTTGTTCATTTGGATGGATTATTTAAAGATGTACTTAAAAAATTTATTGAATTTTTATGCCTTTAATACAGAACATCTCAATAAGTCTTAATCATCTTTATACTCCCTTCCCCACTGGCACCCTCCCATAGCCCCATTCCCCTTACTGGAGCTCATACATCCTTGTCATTTTGTTAAGGCCTCTTGGTTACTAGGGAAGAAATGAAGGTGTACTTTTTACCAATTGCCCATGATCAGGGTGTGATCTGACTCTTTTCAACCATCATGTTCCACTATAATAGGTTTCTAGATGTCCTTTCACATGAGTGAACCTAGCCTTAACCTTAGGAGAGAAATGCTCTATCTGTCATAAGCTAATATTTCAGTTAAAACACATCTTTTGTTCAACAGGAAATAGAATCAGAAGAGAAATATGCATCAGGAGGAAGACGGGGCACAGCTTGCTACACTCTCCAGGGACAGAGTCGTCACTGGCTGCAGATGGTAACACCGAATCAGATTTAGTCTTTGTTTACCTCTCCACTCAGACCCCAGTGAACACATGAAGCTGATCACTCACTAACTAGGAAGCTGATCTCTTTTGCATCTTCCCCTTCTCAGTTCTGCTTGGAAAAGCCCATGGAGATCAGCTGCATGTTTGGTGGAGAGTGAAGACTTTTATACCCCAACTCTTGCTACCTTGAAAAACCTCCAAATCACCAACTCTAGAGCTATGTAGTGTTGTTAGTTGTCTCACTAAAAATTTAAGACAATACTAATATATGATTAATTGCCATTTTATTGATGAAAACACCAGAATTTCAGTGAAATTGAGAAACTTGTAAAAGTTTAGAAGAACTTGGATCGAACCCTTGATTATTGGCTCATTTGTAAAGGATCCGCCACACCCTTGCAGTTCCCAGCAGCATCTGCAGACATCAGTTTACTTGGGAGTCTGTTAGTGGTTTAGAACCTGGGCATACCTTGGAACCAGATACCAAGTGACCTGTGTACACATTAAAGTGTAAGAAACACTGATCCACAACATGATTGCCTCAGGTCAGGGGGAAGTTCAGCTGAGGCCTCAGCGCACTGATCTACTGAGACAGATGTGTCCCTGGTGGGAACATCAGGCAGGCTCAGTTTAATTTTTTAGTACTCATCTTCAATTCACCCCAAGATTCAAATTTCCCTAACTTTTCCAAGTCCAGGGAAACAAAATCTCAATCTCTGCCCAGTATATCTCAGGGGAAAGACATTTGTGAGGTTCACATGAATTTTTTTTGAAGGTTTCTGAAGAAAATGGAGTAGGTTCACTACTTCTGTTAATGTGGGAGTCCGAGCTGACACGGTTTAGAGGAAGTCCATTTGACTGGAGTATTATTGCAGATACTCAGAGGTAAGAAGTTTTTGTTTGTTTGAACAAAAGCTGCTTTTGATTGCTAAGATAATTGGTAGTTAGAAAGGACCAGAAAAGGTGGAGGAGAAAGCCCTCAAGAGGAGCAGCAATCTGCTCTGCTTCCTTGACCTCTGAGCATCATCCAGAAGTGAGTGACGTACAGCCTCTCTCCCATTGTCTTTAACAAGTCGTTATTTAAATAAAACTGTGTCTGCGATCTTGCCCCCTTCCGTCCTTCCAAATGTCATATAGGATTCATTAGAAAACCAAATGTCACAATTTCAGAAGGTTAAATTAGCAGTAATTTTAAAAGTTTATTATAATTCCTGCTATTATTATTATTATGTTTGTGTGTGATGTGTATGTTTGAGTATGATGCATGTGCACCATGATGCACATGTGGAAGTCAGAGGACAAAGTTTCATGAGTTGATTCTCTCCTCCCATAATGGGCTCCAAGACTGAACTCAGGTCATTAGGTTTGATCAGCAAGCACTCTTACAAAGCTGAGCCATTTCACCAGCTCAATTTGTAATAGGATCTTTCTCATACTGTGGTTGCTTAATCAGGATAGTTGTTCATAACTTTGAATCCCAGGCATATTAGTTAACCCCTTCATGTTCTGTACCTATAGCCATGGTCTATCTTGATGGTAGTTCAACTTGGTCATTTTATAAATCCAAATTCCATGTGCCCTGTTCCACTGTTCATAACTCCTTCTTAGCACTTTCTACATCATGAATCTCTAGGTATTCTAAGAATATATGCTAGTCCAAATCTGTCATGTCAATATAAAAATTAAATCTCTCAGAATCCCAACACTCCCTAAGCAAATTAGAACCACCTATACTGGCCATTCAATCTAAATGGAAAGTTTGTATGAGACTCCAGTTATAGAACCAAATCTCAAGTCTATACAATCGTAAACCCCATTCAGAAACCTGAAGACATTCAACATTTCCCTATCTCAGAATAGCATTTGTCATAAGACTTTTTTCTTTATTCTGATTCTTTTGTTCTTTGGGAATGAATTTCAAGTAAATGGATCCAAGACTGGCCTTGAATTTACTATGTAACCTGGCTGTCCTGTAACTCAAGATCCTCCTATTTGACTCTTATGTGTACTGGGTAGACACATACCCACCACATTTTGCTTTATGTAAACTTTTTCTAAACTATTTCTTTATTTTTTTTATATGTATGAGTGTATTAATTGCAGGTATGTAAGTGCACCCATCTCATGCGGTGCCCGTGAAGGACAGAAGAGGGTGTCAGATTTCCTAGAACTGGGGTTATAGATGGTTGTTAGCCACCATGTGGGTACTGGGATTCAAACCCGAGTCTTCTGCAAGAGCAGTTAGTGCTCTTAACTGCTGAGTCATCTTTCCAGCCCCTAAGTAAACTTTTTTAAAGAATAAAATTTGCATTCCTTCAGTTCCCCTAACCCCCAGTTTCACTTTCTGTACCTTCACTTAGCTGTGATCAATTTTAACATGACTAAATTTCCTGTTGTCCTACTCTAACCTGCCTGATGTGAATTGACCCTTCATCCAGCATATCCATTCATTGCTTAATAGTTTCTTAATAGTCATCTCAGATTAATTGCTGAGATATAGCAGGGCTTATGTTAAGTAATTTTACATTGTTTAATAATGCTCCATAAAGCATAAGAGTAGAGATGTTGGCAATGCAAATAAGACATAGAGAATCTATAAGGTGCATTTCTTTCTTTCTTTCTTTTCTTTCTTCTTTCTTTCTTTTTCTTTCTTTCTTTCTTTCTTTCTTTCTTTCTTTCTTTCTTTCTTTCTTTCTTTCTTCCTTTCTTGGGCTTTTTGCTACTCTAACATTACCCTATGTAGCTCAGTCTAGAACTATGGGCATGTACTACTACATCTAGCCTAAAGTGCTTCCTTCAAGAGAAAAGCAAAAATATACCCATCTAGGCAAAAACAAGCATAGGCACAAGGATTGGTACAATCTATAGTTTCGTGGACTCACTTGGAGTTTTCAAACATATCCTTTGGGATTAAGGGGGAATTACTCTCTGACAACTGACAAGTATTATCATTTTTCAATCCAGTAAAGTTTCCAAATCATGTTACAGAGAGCTCAGCTCTTCTCTTGCAGGAATTCATTGTAATAAGCACCCTACTTAGATTGAAAGCTCACCCTTGTGGTCCCAACTTACCCAGTGAGCATATTTCAGGTGTTCAGCAGTTACTTGTTGAGAAGCTAATGTGATAGGAAGGGACATGACAGAGTCATTGGATTTCCCAGGTTCCTCTGTTCCCACCTGACAAGTACACGTCTACCATGTGAATTGTCTCCAAGAGACTCCAAGGTGTTCCCGATCACGAGGAACTTCGGGCCAGAACCTTAGTCAGTATTTCCCAACACAAACACACTGGCTGGGCTTGTTCAGTCGACTTCTTCAGAACAGTTGCTTCCTCTTTGAGACACTCAGCAGTTCTAAGTAAGAAACGGGGCTTGAGTGGAAAATACTTGTAAAGGAAACAAAAGCAAATACTACCGTGTTTGCCAATGGCATCTTGGAGAACCCATGGGTCTTAAAATGGAGAAAACAAAAAGGACTGATACTATAATAGGCCCTTCTTTCAAGTACACATGTATATACATCAAAATAAGGCAAGCCCCCTTTAGGGGAGATCATTTGTGGCAGAAATAATTACTGTATGCTTATTGCTGCTGGGGCTGTGGCCCAACAGGGGAATAGGGCAGAGCTGTTGGGGAGCAAATGGGCATTGAGCAATTTACAAAGATCTCAGTTTGTTCTACCTGCAGAGAGGAGTGCACGGTTTAAAATATCACATTTAATTAGCACTTGAAGAGGGGAATGAAATGGCTCACACCAGTAATCCTCAGCAGCTTTTGTATGAAATAGATGAAGGGGAAAAAAACCTGATTAGGCACTGGCCTTAAATACAGTTTCTTTAGAGCTCCCTTTTCCTCTTCACCATATAATAACATGGCTTAAAATTAGTTCTGACAGCTAATCAGAGTGAGTGGTTCTTTCTTCTCCTGGAGTGGTTAACAAGTGCTGTGCATTGTGCCAACAAACCATACTCATGCCTAGATGTAGGAAGGGAAGGGAATGGGTTCATTGTTTCAGAGCAGGCAGCTCTGCACCTCCTTCACTGGAATCGGAGCAGCCTGTGGTATGAGAGTCTATGTGTCTGAGGATTATCATAGCCCTGTTCTATGAAGGTGATGGCTCTGCCTTCTCCCTACTGGGTTTCGTAGGCACACCCCACCCTGTTCACTGATGTCTCTCTCTCTCAGTTACTTCTGCCTCTGGTGGCACATTGGAAATATGTACTGCAGAAATGGAGAGGTGAACTAAGTTTAGGCCACTGAATAATAAAGCAGGAAGAAAGAAATATAAAAGAAATCACCTCTTTCTTGAAAAGAAGGGCTTGGGACCCAGGAGGCTGCTTCAAGTCAGACAAGGTGTCTTTGTGTAACAGGCAGAGGTGAGGCAAGATAGGCCAAGTGAGTGAGACGCTGCTCCTTCCCCAAGGGCTCTCTCTTTTCTTTTTTTTTTTTTTTTTTTTGGTCTTTTTGAGACAGGGTCCCCCTGTAGCCCCAGCTGTCCTAGAACTCACTATGTAGACTAGGCTGGCCTTGAACTCAGAAAGATCTGCCTGCCTCTGCCTCCCAAGTGCTGGGATTAAAGGTGTGTGCCACCATGCCCTACAGGGCTCACTTTTTACTTATCTGAGATGTTTGCCTCACTGAGTGCCTTCCTAGTTTGGTATACAAGAGAATGATCATTGCTCAAATGGATGAGATAGCCTGGAGTAGAGGTGAAGAGCTTTAAGATTTCCCAAGATGAAAGCTGTGCATAGAGGGGCAATGGTTGCCCTCCAATCAAAAATAATAGCAACAACAAAGGTGGATATGGGGTGGCATCTGGGCCTGATTCCAAAGCTTACACAGGCACTGGGTCACATACAAAATCCCTAGTATCTCTGAGATCAGTTCTAGACACCTCCCCCAATGAGGAGAGAAGCAGGGGAAAGGGTTCTGGGCTTAAGAGTAAAGCAATGCAAGGTGGGGCCTGAAATGTGGGAAGATTCCCTAAGCCATGAGGAGTTAGGTCTAAGCAAAGAAGCTTGAGGGAATGGTCACGTACCAGAAGGTTCTTGGCTGGACTCCTGAAGGGCTCCCTTTAAAATCATCATTTGAGGGAGAAGAGGAACTCACATTCTTGAGGTCAGTTGTTTTTAGCCTTAACAGAAGTTAGTAAATCCCCAAACAGGAAGGAAACCACTGAGTAAAAATGTCCCAGCTTTTCAGGGTTGGCTTTTAAAGAAGGCTTTAAAATTACTTTAAAAATATATACACTGTGGGGTTGGAGAGATGGCTCAGTAGTTAAGAGCACTGGCTATTCTTGTAGAGGACTGGGGCTTGGTTTCCAGCACCCACGTGATGGCTAACAACCACCCATAACTCCAGTTCCAGGGGATCCAACGTCCTCGACTGACCTCCACAGGTATTACACAATATGGGTACACTTATACACATGCAGGCAATACATTCCTATACATAAAATTTAAAAAGTATTAAAAATATACACACTAATAGCCAGGTGTAGAAGCAAATGTCTTTAATCTCAGCACTCAGAAGGCAGAGGCAGGCAGATCTCTATGAGTTCAAGCTCAACCTACACAGAGAGGCTTTGCTTCAAAAAAAAAAAAAACCAAACAAATAAACAGACAACAACAACAACAAAAAACCAACACATATACACATATTTTGGAGGCTGAGGCAGGAGGACCAGCCTAGACTATATTATAAGACCCTGTTTCAAAAATGAAAATGGCAACAAGACAAAACAAAAAGCCTAGGCAATAGGTTACCTGGACCAATACTATTTTTTATTACAGTAAAATATACATGAAATGTATTATAATCATTTTTTCTGCCCATTTTAGTACCATCAAATGCTTATTCCAGAATGATTTCAATATTCTTAAAAGGAAATGTGTATGCTAACTCCCTTCCCTTGTCTCCCCCTACCCACTGGCAAGCACTCTTCTGCTTTCTATATCTATAATTTGCCTATTTTGAACATTTGACAAAAGTTCACATAATATATGGTTTTCTGTCTTAATTTGTGTAGGATTATGTTTTACGTTTCCCTAAGGCTGTGGCATGTTATCAGCCCTTCACCCCAGTGCATGCAGAGATCCTGTTTCAGTTGTCAAGTCATTATTCAATGGACCTTTGGTTGGTTATACTTCTGTGACATTGCGAATGATCTTATGAGCCACTTATGTGTGTCACTTTTTGCTTGAATACCTATCTTCAATTCTCTTTACCTAGCAGTGGAATTGCTGAGTCATAAGATGATTCTATGTTTAACTTATTAACAAGTAGCCAAATTCTTCTCCATAGAGTCTATACCGTTTAACAGGTTCAGCATTTGTGTGCAAAGGCACCAATTTTTAAACATACAGATGCTTCTTTGCATTATTATCATTATCCCAGGGGAGGTGAAGGACTGCTTCATCATTCCTTGATTTGCAGTTTCCTGACAACTAAGAATGTTAAATGTCTTTTTATGCTTTTTTTTTGACATTCTTATGTTTCCTTTACAGAAATGACATTACAAGCTTTTTGCTTATTTGACTTTCATGCTCTTGGGTTGTGGTTGTTCTTTATGTATATTAGACACTAGGCCCTTATCAGAATATGACTTACAAATATTTTTTTCTTTCTGTGGGCTGCTTATTGATTGTCTTGAAGTTCTTGTTTATCCAGATCAAATGATAAACAAAGCACTCACATGCTACTGGGATAGGCACAGCCAGAAAGGTTTTGAGTAAAGAGAAGCCGTGTCATTTCTCTCTTGGCCTCCCATAAACAGCCCACCTCTAACTCTTCCTGAGATAATTACATTCACAATACATTATATGAAGACCCTGCACCAGACCCAGAGCCATGTGCCCTCCATGTGGTTGTGTGGGTAACCTGCCTCATAAGTACTGTTACTTCCATTTTACAGGTGAGGGAACTGAGGCGCAAATACATTAGTAGGTACCTCAAGGCCTCACTGTTCATAGCAGCAGAGGCAGGATTGAAACTCAAGTCTGTCTTACTTGGAAACTAGATCTCTTCCAACTCACCCACAGATCTGTTCAATTTTGTTCTTGGGAGCCAAAAAGGCCTCACATACCTGTAAGGCTTTTCTACTCATAGAGAGGAGTGTCAGAAGAGAGTTCGGTCTCTGGAGACATCACATATTCCAACCACAGCAGCTTTGATTTAATTTCTTTTATAATGTGGGACGCTGGTATCAGATTTTTTGTTTTTTTTTTTGAGGGGAAAGAAAAGACGATTCTGGTGCTTTTGAAAAGTGTTTGAAAATCACAGTGAACTCATGTCACTTCAGAGAAGAAAATTCCAAACCCCTTATAACCACTTGTTAAATAAAAGTTTAAGTTTCATTAAAAGAAAACCAGTTCTAAGCTTCATGGCCAGAAAGGCTGTATTGTCTTTGCACCCACCTGCACCCACCTGTGTGCATGGATGTATTCACACATTCTCATGCCCTGTTTGCATTCCCCAATTTCTGCTCCAGGACCATGCCAGGAGTTGCCTCTGAACTCCCACTCACCAGAATAAAAAAAAAAAAGTAGTTCTTGCCAGTGGCCGCACCCACTCTTCCTGGCAGTCCTGACGGTCGCCATCATCACTCAGGTACGCTGCCTGCTCACCCTTGAAAGGCTTCAAGCGGCCAAGCGTCTCTCCTAACCAGAGCTGCCCTTCTCGTTCTTTGCCTTTGCATTAGCAAAATGAGTGAACACCAGTCCTGGAGGGTGGCCTTAGCTTTTCACCATCTTGGGTCATGATGGTGAGATTCAGGAAGAAGCCATTCTGAAGCACCCATGTAGCGTGAGACAACTTGCCCTGAGTATCCTCCTCCTGCCTGGCTCCTGGCCAGGATGGAAAGAGACGCGAGACTAGAGGAGAGACCACGGAACCACCCACTCCCACAGAACATTTCTTATGTCCCAGACAGAGTGTGTCTCAGCGTGGTGATCTGGGCCTGGAAATTCCCCTGCCCTCCAGAAATCAGGTGTGATCTCAAGCTCGCTGCATTTTCTTTGGTAGACGATTCAGGTAACTAAGGAGTGTTCCACATGTGCTGCGGTGGTGGTGTGTGAGGGTCAAGTCTGTACAGATGAATAGTCGCTGGGAGGGTGAGGGGCTTTGAAGTGGGAGGGCAGGAAGGTGGGGTTTGTGTCGCTTCACAGAATTGTATCTTTGTTTTTCTGAACATTTCTATGTGCCAATAAATCACTGCCAAATGTAGTTCTAGTATGAGAGTCCACATAAAGTTTTAATGCTATTAATTTCTTTGGTTAAGATGTAGGGATCAGGAGGGGTGCTGGGAGTGATCCTGCCCACTAGGTAAGTTGGATCCAGGGATAGAATCTCTTTTCATTTTTTCATATTTAAATACTATAAATAAGCATCTTGTTTGTTTATGATGCAAATTTTTCTCAGTTGGCTATGGCATTTATCAAAATCATTAAGTTAGATGGTACTTTCTGGTCCCCTGAAGAATGGGCCATGGCGGACTCGGCCTTACAACCTGCAGACAGATCCTGCAGTCCATGGAAGTAGGGTGTTTTGAAAATCCTCTCAGTGACATGCCTTGATACCTCTCCTTCTCTCATCCAATCTAAACTTTCCACAACTTCAAATTATTGAAGATAGTAGCCAATTAGCAAATCAACATTCGACTGATGTTACTAAGAAGGGCCCTGGCAATGGTATAAACCTTGGGTGTCAGACTCAGCTCAGCCATGGAGAGACGGCTCTGGAAGACCTAGTCCACTCTGATTAAGCATGCCCAGGTGTGTCCTGCCACCTGCAGCCTTGGCGGGCACCCATACTAGCCGTGCCCAACTTGCCCTTCTGGAATTGGCAGCTGTTGTCCCCAGGCACACAGGCCGAGTCATTCATGGAAAGTTGCATGCCTTGAAGTTCAGAAAGTGTCCGCTTCTCTCATCCTTCTTTTGTACAAAGTCTAGGATTCCAACTGTGATTTATCCCCTTCTTTACCATAGGAAAAGTCTGAAAAAAGAATAAAACAAAAAGATATATCATACATCTAAGTCTGCCTGATTCCCAAGACCACAGATATTTTTACCTGTTGTGGTGCCTAGTCTTCCAGTGTGATCCAGCTGTGACTATGGGGGAAGAGTGGAAGAGGGCACCCCCACATACACACACATGCAACACACTACAAACTAGTGAGATATCACCATTGGCTCCAGCATGGTAGTCCTGCTTGACTTCTATCTGCTGCACCCATCACAGTTCTTTAGATTCTCCACCAAAGATGGAATTACCTGGTAGATACCTGGAAAGGACTAAAGACCACATGGACAGCACAAGAGAAGAGGAATGAGTTTGGATGGGGTGTATGCTAGTCCCAGAAGGAATGGATCAGTAGGGGAGATAGCCAGTGAGAATAGGAGGAAACACTGTAAGCCATTACATCATGGTGTTTAGGAGTGCCCTTGAGCTTTGATAGTTCTATTGAAGGTACATGGCAGATCTCAGGGATCCTAGGTTAGGAATCCTGTAGATTTGATTTAGAATCATCTTTAGAATTTTGCACCAAGAGTACTAATGAGGTTTCAATGAACAACAAACCGCATAGATTTACACTTGAGGGTATGCATTATTGAAAGGAAGACACAAAAAATTACTTCTTTGTCACATGAAATGCATCTCCCCAAAACTCTGCTGCTGATGCTGAATCTTCATAGCACAGGCCGCAGGTCGCATTTCAAATAGGCACGGTGCATGGTTGTACATGATATGTTAGACACAAATATAGTTAGTACAAACATGCACAGTACCTTAACTATAGAATGCAAATGAACAGAAACAGAATGAGATTCAATTTGTTGGTCAATGATGCTTATTGACTTTTTAAAAGCTCATTTCTCTTTTGATCATTTCTGAAAAGAAATGAAGACGGTGGGTGTTTAAAAATTTGCAATAGGTTTCTATGAAAAAAATACATCTGAAATCTTATTTCTATTTCAACAAAACTTATCTATTGCTTCATCAATGAATGTGTCTGGAGTCTTATTTTCAGAACCCTGGGTTCATGCTGGAATGCAGGCATGGAGAAATGTGTCCTCACCTGCACCTGTAGACTAGTCTTGTTGATCTCTAAGGAACCTGGCTGTGGGAATCAGTATAGTAGTCACTTTACACACTGTGATTTCAACAAAACAGCACCATCTACTCCACTATGTCACTTACTCAAATTATTATCTGGAAAGGAATGCTCAAATCTTTGTAAAAATAATCAAACTCTAAAAATATCTAATCTCTGGGGGAGTCTATCTTAGAGAAACCCACACCCTGCTCTCTGGTGTGTCTTTCTTCCTGCATCTCTTCTCATCCTTCATGTTTCATATCTATGTGAATGTACCTTTATTGAACTTATATATGTATGACTCTTAAAGAATGCTCAAAGTATTAGCAACAATGTTTAATCCCATTAAATGACTCATCTGTGACAAGTAGAAACATGTACACTTGAACATCATGTGGCACTCACGGTCCCTGTTTTGTGCTTCAGTAACAAATTTGTCTTGGGATCAAGATGCACACTTGACCTAAATCTCATTAGGCATGAACTAAAATGTCCAATTGAAACAATTCTTTATGGAAAAAACAAAAATAGCACACCTGGTAATTAGACACAAATTCAGAAATATTTCTTTGTAAGTGTAAGGTTTAAATGATGTAATTTTGAAAGGACTGTTTAGTTTCTTTAGAATAGATATCTTCAAAGCAAGATTCTTCTTGAGGGTGATAAGGACAATCAACTGTCAGTGTTTGGCTTCATGGATGGAAACACCAGTGCCACATTTACACACATGCACGTCCCCAACCCCCATTGCCACACTTATTCCTATCAGTTCTGTGAGGACGATTATACTCTGAGCTACTGTCAAAATTTCATGAAGTTTGGATCATTTTATCCAGTGAAAGGTTGTATTAGTGACCGGCCGCTCTTGCTTTTTCTGTAATTCTGCAGTATGAAGACAGCCTCATGTTGAGCTGCCTCCAGGGAGTAGAAGTCTCATTTCAAAGACTGATTTTGACCTTTCCTCAGACAAATTAAAGATTAGGTGTGGGATTAGGAATCCTGTTTTAAAACAAGATTCCCACATAGTTCTTTTTAAAATTTTCTTTTTAAATTCTGCTGAGGGTCAGACATGGTGGTGCACACCTTTAATCCCAGCACTCAGGAGGTAGAGGCAGGAGGATCTCCTTGAGATGGAGGCCAGACTGGTCTACATAGCAAATTCTAGGTGACCTGGGGCTACAGGGAGACCCTGTCTCAGAAAAACAGAAAATAAATCTGCTGAGTCCATTTAGTGGTAGTGGTGGTGGTGGTGGTGGTGGTGGTGGTGGTGGTGGTAGTGTGTGTGTGTGTGTGTATGTGTGTGTTTAGAGCTAAACACTTAGGATTGGATAACTTATCAGGGACCTCATCCCTGGAGAAAACTGGTTCTCTCTCCTTCAGTAGCCATTGATTGCCTGTATTTTTTTGTCTAGATGTGGGACTGGGTGAAATTTCCCTAGTCCATATTGGCCCATCAACTGATGTTGTTACTATGAAGGTCTTGTGTAGACAACCATAGTGTTGAGATTTCATGGGTGCAGCATCCCTTTGTGTCTGGAAAAAGCTATTTAACGGCAGTCAGCCTGGTCCTCTGGCTCTTAGAATTTGTCCTGCCCCTCTTCCGTGATATTCCCTGAGCCTTGAGCTAAAAGAGCTGCATTGTCGATGCATCCATCAACCGGGGCCGGGCTCCCCACAGTCACGTACTCTCTGCATTTGGACCAGTTGTAGACCCCCATCTGTTGCAAAAAGAAACTTCTGTAGTGAGTAGTGACAGCTACACTTACCTGTGGTATAAGGATAAGTATTTAGAATATAGTTAGAAATTACATTGGCTTAGAAAAATGGCAGTAGTGGCTTTTCTGGAGGGTCTATGACTTCTCCAGCCACAGGTATTTGCTTGTGTTCATAGTACCAGTCAAGACTTCCCTTCTATTGAGTAGACCTTAAGTCCAATTAGATAACTGTTTGTTAACCCTAAGATAAAAGTACACTGTTGCACCATTAGGGATATGTTGCTTGGCCAGTCATTGTTGTGGTTCCTAGGCTTTACAGCTGGGACAGATGATTGTTTTTCTCTCTTGGCAGCTTTGTACAGCACCTTCTGATACTAGGAGAACTAGTGCCCAAGGAGGAGGCTTCTAAATCAGGTCCAGCTCAATTTCTCAAAGTCTTGCACCTGGAGTGTGTAGTACCTTTAGCAATACAGTTTTATATTCAAGTTCTGGGAAACAACCAAGGGCTATGGCAATAGCTTATATTGTTTAACAAATCTCTTAGGCTACTCTGGCCAACAACTTGGAGAAGTTTCCCCTGCCTGGCACTGGGTTTTTATCAGATAGCCTTCAGCTACATAACACACACACACACACACACACACACACACACACACACACAATTATATATGTATTTTTACATTGGTTTATAAAATAATGGGTTTCCCTATGGCTTTTGCAGACATCCTTAGCATTATTTATCCCTGCCTTCTCCCTCTCCCTCTGTACTGTCCCCCTTTCTTCTCCCCAGTCTCCCCGACCCATCCACCTTGATAGCATCTGTGTTCTACTGTCCCCCTCTCTCAAGTTCCTTCTTCCCCCTTCCTCCCATGGTCCTTTTCTACTTTCCTGCCTTCTAGGGTCACTTCAGGATACAGACTCTCATCTAAAGATTCAGAGCTAAGATCCACAAGTAAGAGTGAACATGCAGTTTGTCTTTCTGGGTCCAGGTTGCCTCACTCAGTATAATACTTTCTACTTCCACCCATTTACCTGAAAAGAGTACATGGTGAATTTTGCTCACCCCTGTCAGAAAAGTTAAACAAAAAGACTAGACCAGCCTAGATGCATGCCTAGAATCCCACTGTGAAAAGGGTTGCTCATTTGAAGCCAGCCTGGACATCATATGGAACTGAAAGACATATTTCACAGAGACCTTTTCTTCGAAGGAAAACAACCCCAGACTCCTGGCCTCGATGTCATACCTGTAAATATACCAGGGGTTATCTCTCTAGTCCTCATGACCATCTTCCAATCACAAGAAAAAGAAGCGCACAAAGACTGATTAAACAAAAAAACAACAGAATGCGAGAAATAAATAAGCAATAAAATGCTAGAAAGTTGAAAATAAGTTTTGGGGTTTTTTTGGGTCTTTTTGAGACAGGGTCTCCCTGTAGCCCCAGCTGTCCTGGAACTCACCATGTAGACCAGGCTGGCCTTGAACTCACAGAGATCTGCCTGCCTCTGCCTCCTGAGTGCTGGGATTAAAGGCATGCGCTACCATGCCCGGCGAAAATAAGTATTTTTAAATTTTTGTTTATTTTTATTTTATGTGTATAAAAGTGTTTTGCCTACATGTATGTAAGTGTGCCACTAGCACAAAATGCCCGAGGAGGCCAGAAGAGGACGTCAGATTCCCCTGAAACTGGAGTTAGAGATGATTGTCAGCTGTCATGTGGATGCTTGGAACTGAACCTGGATCCTCTGCAAGAGCAGCCAGTGCTCTTAACCACTGAACCTTCTCTCCAGCCCAAAATAAATATTTTTAATCTCTCCTCAGTGACTCATAGAGACGCCAGACATTGTTATCTGTAGAGCCATTGTGATTCAGGTAACCATAGTTATTGATTTCAATCAGAAATGATCTAAACTGTGAAATATATTTGAGCATACTGGCACAATGGTCGGAAAGTTTCATATTTCAGATTTTTAAATCAGGAAAGTTTCACCAGTTAAGTCTATGCAAATGTTCATAAATCATGAAAATACTGAATCTGAAACACATCTGGTCCCAACCATTTCAATACAACAAAGCAAAGCAACACATAGGAACCTTTCAAAGTAATGGGTTCTTAACTACTGGCAATTTGTAGCTTCTGTGAGAGGAAGAGTCTTTTCTTTAAGGGTGTGATAATGACTGACCAGGCTCCAGGGGATGGACCCACACCCAAGAACATTCTCTTCATAGAGAATATGAAGCTGGGGGTAGTAAGACAGACGTGAAGATGGGGGAGTCTGAATAGTATTAAAATACATTATAAGAAATTCTCAAAGAATCAATAACATATTTTAAAGTAATGGATTCTTTAAAATATAAAAAAGAATGGCTTATTAAAGCTTGATAACATAGTTATCAAATAATATACATATATGAGGAATTTTTATAGGAATGCAAAAATCTAGTGTTTAGAGAACAGTGTTCTATGAAGACTTTGATAGTTGAGATCAATCCAGTCAACAAAACTCATTTACAATAAGATACCAATATACGATCATATATAACCGCTCTTAGAAGATACTAATATTTTAGTGGGAGAAAAGACTGAAAGGTATTCTTTCTAGTGGTGTGTTTCAGACTGAAGTTGAGAATTCCAGAAGCCTTTTTTTAGGAAAATGATATCCACTTAAAAAACAAAACAAAAACTTACGGTGAATCAGAAATTATCTAGGATCAGGAATTCAAGTCAGTTATAATGTTTTAATGAAGTGCCAGTAGCCTTTTACTCTCCAATGGGCTGAAGCGTGTAGTCAAGTTTGTACTGTCGGGCTCTGTACATGGTTTGCGAGTGTTTCGTTCATATTTTCACCGAGGTTTTACACAGACCACTTCAGTGCTGAGGACCAAGACCTCTATTCTCATTTCCTTTGCATTTTGCTTATGAAGAAAAATTCAGTTCTACGATCATCTCCCACCTCTTCCCTTTTAGTCTACACTTCTCTGATGCCTATCTAATTCTCACTTCGGAAGTTGGCAAACACCTTTTAAACAGGGATCTACTTTAGGGCAGTGCATTGATGGCTTCTGCTTTGCTGTGGCATGAAGAATTTGGAGAAAGATTTCTTATAGCTCATGGTGTCAAGAGAATTCAGTCTGTGGCAGTTTGGCCCATGCATTTAAGCAGAATATCATGCTGTTGTGGAGCCGCTGCTTTGCATCTAAGTAGAGAGGGAGTAGGCAAACAACAATACAGAGAGAGGCCAGCATAGGATACAGACTCCTAGGAAAGCCTCCAGTGGCCTACTTTCTTCAACTGGACCCACCTACCTACCTGCATCTCACTACCTCCCAATAATGGGAGGTATTAATCTGTTCACCCTGTTGGAGCCTCAAGATCTAATCTTTTCTGGAGGAACCTTCACAGACACACCCACAGGTGCACATCACTCATTTCCCAGGCTTCTTAATCCAATCAAGGTGACAGCACGAATCACTGTCACAGTTTACCAAATGGCCTAGTTTGCCTGAGACTGCTTCAGATTTCACAGTCCTGAGCAAACTAGGGTGCTTAGGCATCCTAGCACATGGGCTTCCATAAGGCAGCTGCCTGGCACACGAAACTATTTAAATAGCAATTGCTTGATATAGAATACAATGAAACATTTACTTCCACAGTGTCACTAATCACATTTCAAGTGCCCAGTGACAACAGGTAGCAAGTGACTATGCTATTGCCTGACACAGAAATAAAAATTTCCACCATTACAGAAAGTTCTATGGGATGGTGCTGAGCATGGAGGGTATTTCCTGTAATTTCCTGCTTCCTTTAAAACAGTACACAAATCAAGTCTTGAGCATGCTCATGACAGGGCTTCCATGTCAGTAAGCATGCTGTGTCAGCAAGCCTGCAGCAAAACCTTTGTTTTCCAGCCTTTGCATCAGGCTTCTGGTTCCATGCCCTCAATCTGCTTAGTCCCCAGGAATATATGAACACTGGGTGCCACTTAACTGCAAACGGATGATGTGGCATAATAAATATTTAACCTATCAGGAAAAAAGATGACTCTTTTTATGTGCACTGAGGGGCTGGAGAAATGGCTCAGCAGTTAAGAGCACTGTCTGCTCTTGCAGAGGACCTGGGTTCGATTCCCAGCACCCACTTGGCAGCTAACAGCCATCCTTAACTCCAGTTCCAGGGTATCTGATGGCCTCTTCTGACCGCCACAGGCACTGCATGACATGGGTGCACTTACATACACACAGGCAATACTCTCATACAGATAAAACAAAAATTAAATAAGATATTTCACATTGTGTCTATGGAATATGAATGTCACATTAATTTCCCTCCCATATATAGTATGCTTTGATATGCAGAAGTATAGGGAGGATGGCTGATACTGAGTTAGAGCTGAGGGAGGACATGTATAGGGAAACCACCTTTGGAATTGGTGAACTTGTAAGTCCATTGCATCACTACCTTAAGTACTAGTTGAACAACAGCTACATATAGCCTTCTTCCCCAGAGCAAAGACAAATTAAAACCAGAAGCAGAGACAATTGACCTGTAAGTTTGAAAATGCATTGCTGAAAAAGATAAGTGTGATCACAGGAATTTGTTCATTTCGGAAAATGTTACTCAACCCAAACTTCCCATCCCTGCTCCTGAGTCATGTTCAGTCTGGTGGGGAGTCTATATGCTTACTGATTTTAAAAGCACAATGTAACAAATGAAGATTTGTGAAGACTGTGGTAGGGTGATGGTGGGGCTAATGATGGGAATGGTTATGATGCTGGTACATAGCATTCACTGGGAGCTTCACAGAGGGCAGTCTCCAATCTAAGAGTTTTACA
Source organism: Nannospalax galili (assembly GCF_000622305.1). Lineage (NCBI taxonomy): Eukaryota > Metazoa > Chordata > Mammalia > Rodentia > Spalacidae > Nannospalax > Nannospalax galili. The sequence goes on from NW_008336933.1 coordinate 2,221,930, forward strand.
TAGAAGCGTGCAAGGTGTTGAAAGAATTCTCAGGTGAAGATACGACTCTCTATTTTTGCAGAGTGAGACTAAAACTATCCTTTAAACAAAGAAAAGCCTCATGAGCCATTTGTCTAGAAAGTATCATACAGTAATGTAGATACTGGGTTGTATTTTGCTTTTTAAAATGGTTTGGTTTTTGGAACACCTTGAGCTTTCTGAACAATTGAAAAGACAGTACAAAGGGTCCCAATGGAATAATGGGGTTTTCAATTGAGGTAAAAACAGTTTCAAGTGCCTGTTCTGTCATTTATTCATCCCATGTTCTTTGGACAAGTTATTTAACCACTTATGTATATACTCAGATGTGGCTTTGTCAGATGGCACAATAATGTGTGCTTTAATGTTGTACAAAAGAAAGAATGAGAGACTACATTAAATAGTGCTTAGTATGCTTGGACCATTAGTGTGCTTCATAACATTAGCATTTATTTTTATTTGTATGAATGGCATATTTGTTTCAACAAATTTAGGAAAATAATGCATCATATAATATTAAATTGGCAATGTCTACTACTGCTGGGCTTATTTTGGTAAAGGGTAAATACCATTTCCTTCCTTGGTCCACTCCTTTTCTCAGTAGAACATTTGGAATTCATACCAAGTCACACGGATCCACCAGCTTTTTGTCTCCTGTCATTTATGACCCTTTTCCTAACAAAAGAGAGGCAGGAGGGTAGACTTGGCATACCCATTGTCTGAGTCATTCATGTTATTTTAGCAAATATACTGTGGACCAGGTGCCTTAAACAATAGAAGCTTTATTCACATAGTCCTAGTGATGGGTAGTTCAAGATCAATGTGCCAGTTCAATCAGTTATTTGTGAGGGTACTGTTTCTGGTCACATATTCATATGGTGGAGAGAGAGGACAAAGCTTTCTATGGCCTCCTCTTATAAGGACATCAATCCTATCATGAAAGCTCTTTTCTTATGAACTATTTATATCTCAAATACCCCCCCCCCAGCTCTAAATGTCATCTCCCCGGGGAATGGAGTTCTAACATACTGATTTGGGGACATTGGACACAGTTAATCCATACAGGGTGGGAAGGTAGAATGCTTTGCTCTGATCTGTTCAAAGGACTCACTGAAGGGGCCTAAGGAGCATCTTCTCAGGAGTTTTAAGCATGGGAACACTGACCCTCTCTTCTGGGGCTCTTGTGAATGATCCACAGCCCAGCTTCCCATTGCGTCCTCCTGAGCAGAGAAGGATGGAGGCATAAGGAACCTAGAATACCAGGCACTTCCACAAACACCCTTTTTCTTCCTTTTGTGTTTACCAAGATAATGCAGACCACTTCCATCATCTTCAAACAAAGAACTCCCACATTTTTCAATCTTTTATATACATACACTGATTTCCTTCACCATTGACTTCACAGTCATGCCTACTATATGATTTTTGAGAGGGAAAAATCTTTTGTATAAAAGGCAGAGTTAGAGTTATTTAAAGACATTTTAGACATGTATTTTAGGCACAAGGGTTAAGAGACAAAGAGGTACTTGGTAAGAAAGTAAGACACACTCAAGAATATGAATTTGGACTCTTCAAAGAAGAGTGAACAAGAAGAAAAGTCTTTTAACTGATATTTGGGCTGTGCATTCAAAAACCAGTTTTTTGAGATTTAAAAATTACATGAATTGCTGAATGCATTTGAATTTTTCCGTATTTCTTTCTGCTACTGTGAAAATACTTGTAATTATCATTTGGATTCAGCCTAGCCTAAAGCAGAGATGTCAACTTCACATTGTTTGATGTTCTCCTACCCTGTCCCTTGTTTATATGAACCTAACTCACTGGCCTATCCTACTCTCCTCTTTCCCCAGAGGATGAGAATTCACCAACTTTGGAACCCTAGGCCAATTTCAGTTGCCCTTTTCAATTCCCGAGAAACAGCAGCAGCTAGTGGGGAACTCTGGGGCATCACAGTCTTAATGGAAAGTCCCAGGTTGAGAGAAAAGAGTTTTCTTTAGTTTGAAAGCAAATGTTGGCCTTAAGACAGCTGTGAAATATTCTTGGCAATTGTTCCCTCTGAATATTTTCTGGAAAGAATGCAGAATGCTAACAGCAGATAGTCCAGTGAGAGAATTAGCCCCTTCCCCATGCTTTAACAGAAGCTATACCTCAAAGTTGCTCCCACAACACACTTCCTAGTGCTGAGACATTTGTAGGCAGCATGGACAGTCTCTCCAGGTGGTGGCTACAAGGGCTCACGATATAGAACACCTTCCAATTATAGAACCTAGTACACGTTGAGTGCTTACAGCCTGTGGGCTGCCTACAGCACCGTACTGACTGTCCCATTTGATGTGCACAGCAAAGCTGTGGCTGGAGCTACTATTTGTTCATTTCATCGTCAAGGAAACCAAGATTCCAAAGTTTTACCACTTCACCCATGGCCATACAAGTGGGAAGTACTGAACCCCAAATTTGAGGTAGGAAACGTGACGTTGGAGCTCACACTGTTGGCCATTTGTGAAAATATTCTCTTCATTTCTTCAGAAGCCAAGCTGGTAGCCACAGCATGCTAAGAGAAAACGAGACCTCCCGTGATCCAATCACTTGCAAACATGTCCTCAGTGCTCCTCTTACCCTGGGAATCTCAACAATGATGCTTCTGGTCACTGACATTGAGCTCTGAACAGCAGCAGGATCAGGGCAGAAGGTTAGAGTTGCCTAGTCAATTGATTGACCCAGTAGCTTCTGGACCCAGAGTATTCTCTTCTAAGGCCCAAGTCAACATCTACTTTGAAAAGACCGGGCCAGACTGATGAAAATAGGAATGCTTACATCCCCTAAAAAGATACAGAGAGCATATAAACCTGGTTTTTGCTGTCACAGTGGTGGCAAGAGTGTCTTTGGCAACAGAGCCCTAAAACAATGACATTAAACACAATGAACTAACAATTGCCTCTCAGAACAGAAAAGGAGTCATTGCCCCAGCATCACCACCAAGTCCTCTTGAAAAGCAACCTCAGTGGAAGACAAGATTTGAGGATAAGGACTATGTCTCATCTCCTCTCATACAGATCTTTATCTCATCATTTTAACATGACTCCTTTGAACCTTAAGAAATGGACAGAGAAGAAGAAAGGCACAGGGAGATCCCGGCATAGGATTTGCTATCTTCCAAGACAAAGAATACAAAGAGTTGAGGGACAGGAGAGGTTGTTGTAATCAGCTGGCAATCTGCTACACTTCTGTCCAAGGAATTCATAACCCCAGGAGTTCAAGTCCCAAAGAAACTTAACTTTTGTTGAAAGTAAAAGAGGCAGATTTTATTTTATGTAATTTAATTTGAGCACCTGTGCAACCAATTGGAATCTTTCAGAGAAGGCTCAAATACCATGATCACTCTGGAGGAGATAGGTTGAAAATGTGTAATGACCGTGGATACACCTAATCAGTCACATAATACGAACAATTCTAGATAAAAAATTAATATGTAACACTACATATTATGTATTAATGTATTAATACATTAATGTATTAACGTTTTCCAGCTTGGAAGGCAGGAAAATGCCAAAGAGGGCAGAACAGCTGTGACCTTCAACTTCAGATATTTGTAAACAAGTATTCTACCTGGTTTCATTCCATTTTCATGTAGTTTGATGATGGCATTTTTAAAAATTATTTATTTAATAACCAGATAATTAGAAGAAGCATTTCATTACAACAGCATAGACATATTCAGTAACAATTTCCAGAGCTAAGATGCATCTCTTTCAAAACTGGCTGTAAATTTTAAGGTATATAGTTGAATTAATACAGTTATACAATATCGTACTCTGTCTAAACCCTATAAGACATAAAATGTAAACTTTAAAAAAGATCTCCATTTCATTATTAAAATACAGTTTCATACGGAAAAATTAATTTTTTAATACAACTGACACTAAGATGCACATGTGTTTCTAATCTCTATATATCTGATTATTAATAGTCAATAGTCGTTACTTTCTAAGCTCCTTGGCATCTGTCTTAGTTTGTTCTTTATTGCTGTGACAGAACACTCTGACCACTACCAACTTGGGAAGGAAAGGGTTTATTTGTCTTACATCTCCCAGGTCACAGTTCATCAGGGTGAGCTCCTTAGCATCTGAGCATGGATATAAAGTCATCAGGTAGATTTCATTGATAATCTTTTTCACATCTACTAGATATTAAGGAAAAAATTTTTATGCTTTGAAGAATTATTTTTTTTTCTTTTTTTTATTTATTTAAACACCCACTTCCCAGGTAGCACCCTCCCATAGCCTCCCTCCCCCCACTAGAACCCTTATACTCAGACATCCCTGCTACTGTCTGCTGTGTTTTTGGCACTCCCAGCCATTCCCCACTACTTGCCCTTCTGGTGAATCTAGTCAGCCTATCTAAAGGTCTTTGTTTTAGGAGGGTCAGCTGTTCCTCATCTAGCAGCAATCAGTTGTCAATATTCCTTTTGATAAGAAGGGGTCTGCTG
>NW_008336933.1:2226651-2227633 GCF_000622305.1 Nannospalax galili
CGTTTGAGGATCTGTTCCTCAGGGGTCACATGGGCTTGGGAGGAGCCCCTGGCTCCTTTCTTTAACCAGTTCCACCTATGTAACGATAATTCAAAGGTCCTACTCGACCATGGTTGGCTTCGCTTGGAAGCATGGAGGAAATGATTCCTCTGTGTTGACCCTCCTCTTTGTAGACTGGACACTGGTTCAAGTCCATCTGGTGGGGTGTCCTCGGCCTCCTTGATCAAGAGGACAGGTGACCCACCACCATTATAGGACATTTTGAGAGATGCCCATAGTCCCCTGGAACTAGTCGACCTAGGAGGGCAAGGAGCAAAAAGTGTCCTTTATGTCTCTCTGACCAAATTTTTATAGACCTCAAAGTATGTCTGTTAAATACCCAAGAAGCTTAGTTCCACCAGTATGGTATTTTTAATTATTGTGTGTCATGCAGATAAATCTTGTGCAAAGACCAGTTGTTCTCAGATAAACCTTCCCTAGACATATATTTCTTGATCTGCTATGTATAATTTGTCAGTAGGTTGTTGGAATAATATGGTTCCCTCTGGTTTTCGTGACTAGCTAGGCATTGTTTCTCTCTTGTATTGTCTCACCCCTCCATCATGGTTTTCCCACTTAAGGTGCCCCCATTTTCCCCCTTTCTCCCTTACTAATACCCTTCTCCTATGGTCCTACCTCTCTTGAGCTCCTTCTTTCCCTTTATTCCCTAGGTTCCTTGTATACCCTTCCCTCCCCCCTCCCTGAAACTAACCCTATTTTTATCCATATCTCCTGTGTTAAGGCCTGTTTCCTACTGTTCTTCTCTTTCAGGTTCTTTCTTTTCCTTTACCTCCCTGATTCCTTTCCATTATCCTGGTTCCTGTAGTTATGTCTGGATACATACTCATTTATCAGGATTTGGTGCTAGGTTCCACCTATGAGGGAGAACATATGTCCTTTTTTTGTTTGTTTGTTTGTTTCTTTATTTTTTTCTGAGTCTGTG
>NW_008336933.1:2228572-2228886 GCF_000622305.1 Nannospalax galili
TATAAATGGCTTTTGGTAGGATGGTCATTTTCACAATATTAATTCTTCCAATCCATGAGCGTGGGAGGTCCTTCCACCTTCTGATGTCTTCTTTAATTTCTTTCTTTAAAGATTTAAAATTTTCATTGTAGAACTCATTATTGTCTTTGGTCAGGTTTACTCTGAGATTTTTTTTTTTTGCAGCTATTGTGATATTGGGAAGGGGAGTGTTTCCATGTGCTCTTTCTCCAATTGCTTGTTATTGGTATATAGAAAGGCTATAGACTTTTGTGGATTGATTTTATAACCTGCCACTATACTGAAAGTGTTGATCA
>NW_008336933.1:2229195-2242809 GCF_000622305.1 Nannospalax galili
AGAATGATGTTGGCTGTGGGTTTGTTATATATGAGTTTATTTATGTTGAAGTATGTTCCCTGCTGTCCAACTCCCTCTAGGATTTTGAACATGAATGCATGTTGAATTTTGTCAAAGGCCTTCTCTGCATCTATGAGATGACCATGTGGTTCTTGTCTTTGAGCCCATTTATATGATTTATGACGTTTATTGACTTATGTTTATTGAACGATCCCTGTATCTCTGGGATAAAGCCAATTTGATCATGTGGTGGATGATCTTTTTGATTTGTGTCTGTATGAGGTTTGCAAGTATCTTGTTAAGAAGTTTTGCATCTATGTTCATTAAGGATATGGATCTCTATAGTTTTCTTTTTTGGTTGTATCTTTACCTGGCCTTGGTATTAGAGTGATACTGGTTTCATAGAAGGAATTTTGGAGTTCTCCCTCCATTTCTATCTTTTTGAATAATTTGAGCAGTATTGGTTCAATTTATTTTGGTGTTATGAGTCTGTTTAAGCTGTTAGTCTCCTCTTGGTTTAGTTTGGTGGTTCCCATGCCTTTTTCTACCCATCCATTTCTTTTAGGTTTCAAATTTAGTAGCATATAGATTTTTAAAGTATTCCCTTATAATATTCTGTATCTTTCTGCAATGGACTTACCCCTGAGAGGCCTATGTGTAGGAGTAAGGCCTGCGGAGGGTCCTGCAAGCTCAGGGAAGCAGAGGGAGGTGAGGGCAGGGCCAGGCCCAGAAGCAGAGCTCCTGGGGCCCAGAGATGGCACTCCGTTGGTCTGGATGAAAAGGATCAGGGAACAGTATTGGTTCCCCAGGTGTCTTGCTCTCCCTCCATTTCTATTTTTTTTGAATAAATTAAGTGGTATTGGATGCAGATCTTCTTTAAATGTCTGATGGGGCAGGGCCCAAACTCGGAGGAGAGAACAGCAGTGGAGATGGGAGGGTGAATGAGGCTGGGGGAGTCAAGGCACAGAGGGCACAATGGACTTACCCCAGAGAGAGGCCTGCGGGTAGGAGAGAGGTCTGCAGTGGGTCCTGCAGGCCCAGGGAAGCAGAGGAGGATGGCAGTTTTAAAAAAATATTTTATTTAGTATTTTTATTTTATGTGTATAACTATATTGCCTGCATATGTATAAATGCACCTGTGCAATAGCCACGGAGGTCAGAAGAGGGCATCAGATCCCCTGGAGTTACAGATGGTTGCTAGCTGCCATGTAGTTGCTGGAAACCAAACCCAGATCCTCTGCAAGAGCAGTGCTCTTAACTGCTGTGCCAGTGGATGGCATGTTTTATTCACAGTGCAGTAAACAATTAACCAAAGCAATTCTTCTTGACCAAATAAGTGGGAACAATATTGCTAAGGTAAGGGGCTTTGTAAAGACACAGCAACCTTTTCCTTGTGAAAAACTGTCCATGCTTCCAGGCAGAAAAGCAAATACTTTCAAAGAAAGAGTCACATGGTTATACTTTCTGGGCAATAGGAAGAAAGCAACTAATAAGCGGAAAAGGATGTATGTATCTGATAGTGATCTTTGTTGATGTGTCTTTAAGCTCAGTGTAAGTATACATATATAATTCTAGAAGGATTTCACTTTGAAATTTGGTAGCTATAATTCCTTAATAAAGGCTACTTGTTTGTCAAGGAATAAGTTAATCCCTGAACTTTGTTGTCCAGGAAACCAGATCCTGCTCTACTGCCAGCATCTTTCCTGGGGGCAAGTGTGGGCAAATGCACAAAGTGATGGGATGGATCCTAACATGCATCTCAGCTTCAGGATAATGTTCACCTCCTTCTTAGATTACCATGCTCTGAGGACACTGAATTCTTCTGGTTGCTAGAGAAGAGGGGGTTCTCAACTAGAAGTGATTTTCCCCCAGGAGACTTTTAATGATATCTAGAGATATTTTGATTGTACTAGGAGCATCAGCATCACTAGATTAACCAAAAAGATCAAAACTGCATAGAAAACAGATACAGAAAGTTAAATTTTCATCAGAATCATAGCCTATAGAAGTCAGGCAAGGACCCATATTCCAAGAATGGCAAAACAGAAAATTTAAATAGGAATTAGAGTCTCTTGAGATGGGCTAGGAAGATGACTCAGTGGGTAAGAGCATTTGCTGTGCAAGCATGAGGACTTGAGGTAGAATTCTCAGCACCTACATAGCACTGGGCATGGCCTCACCTGCCTGTAACCTCAGTCTTGAGACAGGCAGATCTCAGGAGTTTTCATGCCAGCTAGCCAAAGCAGTGACTTTCAAGTTCAGAAAGAGAGAGAGAGAGCGAGAGAGAGAGAGGAGAGATCTTGTCTCAGTGGAATAGGGTAAAGCGTGATAAAGACACACATTTTGCTTCCTCTGGCTTCTGTGTATGTGTGCATGAGTAAGCACAAACATGCACATACACATATAGCACACACACACACATACACACACACACACACACACACACAAAGTCTCCTAATATTCAAAATGTCCAGAATATAATTACAATGTAACATGCATGCCAAGAACCAGAAAAAATCACATCCCAAATGGGGAAAATAAGGTCAACTAACATAACACAGAAACCAACTGGATACTAGAATTACTCTGACAAAGACTGTAAAACTTCGATGAGTAATTTTAAGTTCTCTTGAAACAAGTGAAAGCAGAAAATATCAATGAAGGAATACAAAATGAAAAGAGAATCAGTAGAAAGTATAGAACTGAAAACTACAATTCAGAAATAAAACCTCATTACATGAGTTCAACAGTGACAGAAAGATGACAGAATCAAAGAACTCCAAGATACAGCAGTAGAAATTGCCCAGCCTGAGACCCGAAGGAAAATAGACTGAGGATAAAAATTGAAAGTCATCCAGACTGTGAGAAAATAGTGAAGACTTCAAAATTCATGTCACTGGAGTATCTCCTCCCCACAAAGAGAATAGAAAGAGTTGAAAGAGCATTTGGGAAAAAGGTAAAGGCTGAAAACATTACAAATTATGTGAAAGACATAAACCTACAGATTTAAGAAACTGAAATTATGGTAAGACCAAACAGATAAATACCATGGCACACTATCATTGAACTTCTGAACTTTAAAGATAGTGCCTTAAAAGCAGCCAAAGAAAATGATCCATCAACCACAGGGGAACACAAATTCAAACAACTACACGTTTCCCACATGCAGATATACAGGCCAAAAGGAAATGGCAGAGCATGTGACACGGGCTCCAGTGACAGCTGAGGACGCATTCCTCATCTTCTTCAGAAGTGAATTCTTCAGAACTGACTCCCACATGTTATCCTCTGACTTCTACACATATGCTGTGGGACCAGAGTGTATCAACACACACACACACACACACACACACTACAATAAAATCTTTATTAAGAAAGGAAAAATTCAAACTGAAGGGCAATGGAAAAGAAGGATGTTTAAAGCAGCAGGGAATAAAAGAGGAGAAAAGTTGGAAATTTTGCCGAGGTTGGAGGGGCGCCTGACGGAGTTTCCTATACACTTTGGGGCTCTCGGGTGGATGAGAAACTCAAGTCCTGAGGACAAAGAGTAAAGCGCTGACAGCTGTCAATGCAGCAGCAACAGCTGCCTGCAAAAGGGTTAAGTGGGATGGGGGAAGACTGACATGGGAGAGCAGGAGGTACTGTGGGTTAACCAAAGCTAAGGACGTATGAAGAAATCTTATGGAAATTAGGCTAACTTAAAAATACAATATATAAAAAAAGGAGTTTGAGCAGAAAGACCTTCCATATGTGAACAATGCTACTCACAGAAGACATGAGCTATTAAATGAAAACCTCAGTGCCAGGAATGGGATACTTTCCTATGTACATAAACAAACAATTAAATGAAAAATTTGAATTCTAACATTGTAACAGTTACCTTAAAATACAAATGGTATACATTTACCAACTATAAGGTGTATATATTGGCACAATATTAAAAAAAATAAACCAAGAGCCAAGCTTGGAGGTGCAGATTTGCAATTCCAGCATTTAGGAGGCCGAAACAGGAAAACCACCTTGAGTTTAAGGCCAACCTGAGATATATCCTAAGATCTTTTCTCAAAGAAATAAACAAATCAAAACAGAAAGAGCATTGTCCAGCATGCTGTATGCTAGAAACTCGTCTTAATTTTAATAAATAGTGAACCATATTTGCAACTTAACCTAAGTTAATCCATCTTTGTCAGAATAGCTGTTTTAACAGTAACCTTTTTCCCACTTGTGGGAAATATTTAAAAGGAAAAAACAGCCTTGAGTTCTAAGAGATAGCTCAGCCACAAACCAGTGGAACGTGCTAATCTCAGACATTCTACATCTGGCTAACAGCTTGTCTGTGCTTCTGTAACTTGCTTGCTATTTTAGGTCACGCTGACACAAAGTATAAGACCACCCTGTTATTGTATGACCACCTGGTAACTGCTGATTTTAGCTTTCTTACTATACTTGTTATGGCTAGGAAGTGGGCTAACTTTAAAATTACAAAGTTGATTGCCAAGTTACATGACTGTATCACTTGTCTGTATAATGATTGGTTGTTGATTAATAGATTCAAAGTTCTGCTATGTTGTACAAACCTGATTGGTTCACAAGTGTCCTGTTTCAATAATATTTCTGTAATCCTATAAAAACTCTGACCTGATATATTAGTCACTTTTCTGTTGCTGTGATAGAAACATTGACCCAAGCAATTTATAGAAGGAAGAATTTATTTGAGCTTATGGTTCCAAAAGGCAGGTAGACTAACAGCAAAAGGAATGAAAAATAAATAATCATTAACTTTTTTGCCATTACCCCTATACGACTATGGGAAAACCCCTTAGTCTCTCTGAGTTTGAATTTTCTCATCCAAAAGATGAAGAGGTTGAACTAACTGACTTCAAACATTTTTTTTCTGGATCTAAGTTCATCAAACAATCTGAGTCAATTCATGCTTGTAAACAGGAAGAGTTCTTTGGACTTTTAACTAAAAATATAGCTGTAAAACTCCTGTGAACTCTGCCCTGCTCAGTGAGTCTAGATCACCACAAAGCTCTGCATTCTATGAGAGCAAAGTTGAATATCAAAGAGAAAGGCTGGTCTGGAGCAGTGTTCCCAATGCAGCCGGCAAAGTGGGGCTTGAAGAAAGTTATTATCGATTTTGAAACAAAAGAAAACCAAAATACAAGTCCCTGTGCCTTTCAACATTGCCTTAGCTTGGCATCTAGAAACCAACCAACATTCTTTCCAGACTTCAGAAGGCCATTACACAAAGCTATAGATTTCTACAACGCAAAGCTGGCACAGTGGTCTCAGAAAAACAAGTACTCCTATAGGCATGGTAAAAACACAGCCCATGGGGCTGACATTTCATTCTCATTCCTCTGCCATGCTAGAAACTCGTCTTAATTTTAACAAATAGGTAGTAAATGAGTGAGGCTTGTTCCTAAGGATGTTTATGAAATCCACTGGTCTCGCTGCATTTTGACTTCAACTGGACATCACACCACAGTTATTCCAGAATCATCCGTCTTTCAGTGGAGAGGGATACTACAAAAGTAATGATGATTATACTGGTTCAGAGGCACCCAGAGTTTCAGGAGAATATGTAAAGCACCAGGTGATGGGAGCACAGCAACTGTCTGGAAACCCAAAGTCTCCGTTGGTAATTATCAAGAATACTGCAATACGGAAATTTAAGGATTTCGACAAATCCTGTAATCACCCAGAATGCACCTGTTCCCCCCCCCCCCAGATAATGCTGTGAGCAGCAAGGTGTGTCAGACTCCACCAGAAAAGCTCAATGTCCCAGTACCTGAATCAGGGTGTTCCTGCAGGAATCCAGGCTCTGGAGTTTCATATGGCACTGGTTACCCTAGGATGGGCAGTATTAATCAGCTTCTTGGGCCCTGGAGGTACAGATCAGTTTTCAAGGGAATGAGCCATCTTAAAAGAGCTCTTTAAGATAACAGGTTAAGAGCACTGACTGCTCTTGCAGAGGATGGGGGTTCAATCCCCAGCACCCACATGGTGGCTACGAATCATCCTTAACTCCAGTTCCAGGGGAATCTGAAGCCCTCTTCTGACCTCCACCACATTGCAGGACACCGGTGCACTCACTTACATGCAGGCAATATACTCATACACATAAAATAAAAATAATAAATAAAAACATTTTAAAAACGATAACAAATTAATAAGCTAACCAAGTCACAAGGTGTGTCCAGGCTCTGACTCAAGACCGGGTTCCCTGACTCCTTCTTCTTGATAACTTTTCACTGGGTGACTGGCTTTGGAACAGGTTATATATCTACCAGACAAATAATTGCCCTTATTAATGTCTATAATTCATCTGTTACCAGGAGTGTTGCTGAGGACACAGAGGTGTGTCAAGCACCACTGGACTAGCTCACCATCCCCTTGGCTGTACCAGTTGTGTTCCTGGGGGATAAGGCAGCATTCTCATCTGAAGGTTTAATGATAGAACTGATTAAATTGGGACCATACATAGTATACCGGCTCTGGCTGCAAGCTTACTTTGAACTTTCTCTTCTGCACAGTGTCTGGGTTTCTAATGATTACCTGCATGAACTCAAACTTAGCTCAATCTTCTCTATATTTAAAATGACAGAATAATTTGCAGGATAATTTAGGTTCCATTAGTATTTTATGCAAACCTCTATTATAGTACTTATCACATCATGCTATAATTTTTTGTTTACATATCTGTCTCCTCCACTTGGCTTTGAGCTTCAGGGCTTAGGCTATGACTTAATTCATCTCGATATTCTACCACCTCCTCTGAGCCCAACAGCCGAATGCTCTAAACACAGTAGGTTTGAAAGAACAAGCCAGCTTTGAGAGGCTTACTTGAAATGCACCTGCTATTCATATATACTTTCATACAATAGATGCTTTTGTTATAATTATTTGCTTTTAATAAAAAGGAAAAATTATATACAAGTATTATATACACCTTGATATTTTAAAGTATGTATATGTTGTGAATGACTAGATCAAGATAATTAAAATGCATTAATTTACATACTGCTTGTGATGAAAATACTTAAAATATACTCTTAGCAATTTTCTTTTTTATTGATTAAATTTGTTCTTTGACGGTTTCATACAGGTATATAATTCTCTTTACTCTTACTCTCCATCTGTCTCCCTCTCCCTCTCATCTTTGTTTACCATCCCTCCTCTACCCTGAAGGTCCCTTTCCCAATTCATGCCTCTGTTTTCTTTGTGACTCTCTTATTTTAACCAAGGACATCTGTGAGGCCGTAGGTTTGGAACTATTCATCAGAGCCTGGTGGGCTCATAGTCTGGTACATGACTGAAGGCAATGACTGTCCCACCCCAAGAACCCATCAACTGTCGATAGTTCAGCAGAGCCCCAAGAGTCCTTGTTCCATTCATGACTGACTAGTGACAGACCCAGTTTTGTGCAGGCGCAGCTCAGGTAACCTCAGCTGCTGAGAGATCATGTTTGCAATGGCCCATGGCCGGATCACAGCATTTCACATCTCCCTATTTTCTAGCTCTTACATTTTTTTCTACCCTCTCTTCCTCTCAGCAATTTTAAAGCACACAATGCATTGTTATTAACTATAGTCACCTTGATGTACAAGAGCGGCCCCTGAGCTTATTTTCTTTTGAACTGAAATTCCATCTTTTAACAATCTTTCACTGATGTCTACCCACCCTTGTTTTTAGCCCCTGATAACCATCATTATGCTCAATATTTCTATACACTTGGTTATAGATCCCTCATATGAATGAGACCATGCAGTATTTGTCTTTATGATCCTGGGTTATTCTGTTTAATATAATGCAAGATTTTTTTGATGTAAAGGCTAAATAGTACTCCATTGAATATATAGTATGTTCACTCATTCATTTACCTCTGGGCACTTAGCATGACTCTGTACCACAGCTGCTGGGAATAATGCTGTAATAAACACAGCCTCCCCAACTTTTGTTTTGAAACAGGTCTCCCTGTAGCCTCAGTTGACCCTTATCTTGCTATGTAGACTAGGCTGGTCTCATTCTTGCAGTGATATGCCTGCCTCTGCCTCCTGAGAGCTGGGGTTTAAGCCATACCACCATGTCCTACTTACATTTTTTTTTATAATAGTCATTGTGACAGGAGTGAGCTGATACCTCAATTTTGGATTTAATTTGCTTTTACTGATCATCAGTAATGTTGAGTGTGTGTGTGTGTGTGTGTGTGTGTGTGTGTGTGTGTTGGCCAAGTTCATTCTTTTTTTGAGAAATGTCTCTTCTGATTCTTTACATATTTGAATTGGATTATTATTTTCTTACTCAACAGATATTTATAAACTACTTACTATGTGCTCAGTACTCTTCTTAGCTCTAGGAATTCAAACACAGCAGGTCTGAACCCTAAGAAATAATAGCATATTTTATAAAATGGGTTCCTGGTCATCCTATGATTTTCAGAGATGCAGATGGTATTCAGGAAGACATGTGGGGCTATTTAATGTGGCCTAGGTCAGGAGGGGCTCAGTAAAGAATTCCTAAGGAAGGAAAATTCTGGACTGTTTCTTACAGGATGTTTCTTCAATAACTAAACTTGCTCTAAGGCAGCCATCAGGGAGAGGAGGCAGTAGGAACACGAGCACTTGGTGTGACTTGGCCAGGTGTGGGTGGGAAACTCTGTCAATTTATTGTCATTAAAGGAGCATCACGTGGCAGACAAAAGTTGAGGCTGGGGAGAGAACCAAAGTCAAGTGATCATGGGCAGTTCACTAAACTATGAACTCAGAGGCTAGAGAGATGGCCAGTGGTTAGGAGCACTGACTGCTCTTACAGAGACCCAAGTTTGATTCCCAGCACCCACATGGTGGCTAACAACCATAACTCCAGTTCCAGGGGATCTGACGCCCCCTTTTGTCCTCCATAGGCATTGCACGACATGGGTACACTTACACACATGCAGGCAATGCACTCAAACACATAAAGTAAAAATAATCAAATATTAAAAATAAAACTATGAACTCAGACAGTATACCATAAGTGACATTCATTTAGTGAAGGGATACATGTCAGAAGTGAATGTGAGATTTCAGAGTCACCCGTTTGACCTTGTGAAGAACAGAATTGAGAAGCAAAACAAGAGTTAGGAAAACCAATGAAGAGACGGTTGCTATGGCACCAGCAAGAGATGAAGGCCTGAACCAGGGCAGTTATAGGAAGGGTGGAAAGAAAGGGACTGATTGGAGCCTGATTGGAGAGATGAACTGACTGAGTTGGTGATTAATTGGGCTTGTTGAGTAAAGACCCCTCCCCGGCCAAAAAAAAAAAAAAAAGAAGGCCTCTGAAAGGATGGGGGTGGGGCATCATCTGAGAGTTTAGAAATGCAGACCAAACTTGGAGGAAGGAAATAAGTTCCTTTCCAGTTGGTTTGAGGGGTGTCTGACTCAGTTAGGGGATGCCAAACAACAGGTAGCTGAAGATGTGTATAAAGCTTGGAGTGGGTAAGGAAAGAGGGTGAATGGACTGTATTAGAAACTGATTGGGTAAAGGTCACTACGTGATGCCACATTGCAGTTATGCCTAAATAAAGACAGTCTGACTCTGAGCATGCATTTTAGCTAAGACCTGAACTTCTCTGAATACCTGTTCGTTCAAATTATTCTCAGAACTGTGTTTTAGAACAAGAGCTCACTCTTTCATTGAAACCTTATATCTAGTATGAAATAAGGACGTGAAAGTGGAGCCGTATCAGAGGATTATGTCCCTTCTGATCCCCTACTGAATAAAAGACACACACAATCACAAGCACACATTATCAATTTAATCTCATCTATTGTTTGCAACACGCATGGGATAATCTGTTGCTTTCAACAAATATCAGCTGTTTATGACACTTGATATGCAGAGCATCCACACATACAATCATACATTGTCATGGGTCATAGGCAAGGCAGAATCATGAGCTCTATGTTCAGGTTCAAGAGGAGTTCATGGCTCAGCAAGCTCATCTGCAGTATAAACTAGCTAAAACAAGATTAACTTTTTGGTTGCAAGGTTAAGTAAAAGTCACTTGTCCAGAGTATGTCCATATTGTAAAAGTCATTGCCGCAGTGGGAATAAAATTGCAAATATGGAGTTTGGGACAGCGAGCTAGACCAGTTCCCTAGGAAACACTAGCACATACTGAGCTGGCAATGAAGGGGGAGCACTCTGGGCGACAGAGCAGAAGGGTTGGGAGTGTGGGGAGAACCTGCCCTGCTTACACATAGCTTCCCGAAGGCCCTCTACCCTCACCTCCCAACCACCTCACCTTGGACACCCCTCTCTCTTGCACCACAGCCATTGTGTTTGTCCTGAACAGAAGTTTTCATAATTATAAATCATCCCCTGGATTTGTTCATATTTATAATCTGCCTCCGTATTTTAGAGTATGAACTTCCTGAGATCAGGGATCAGATCTTAATTCTAAAGAAAGCTCCAGGACCTAGTCAGTGCCTGGCAAATGTAGTTGCTCAGTAAACAGCTGCTCAATAATCAATATGAATTTAAGAAACTAAAAATTCATGTCTCAGTATTCTA
This sequence comes from Nannospalax galili, assembly GCF_000622305.1. Classification (NCBI taxonomy): domain Eukaryota; kingdom Metazoa; phylum Chordata; class Mammalia; order Rodentia; family Spalacidae; genus Nannospalax; species Nannospalax galili. Next base: position 2,239,756 of record NW_008336933.1, read on the forward strand.
GAGGCCACAAAACTTCAAAGAATGTCACTTGTGAATCAAGTTCTCTGTGTAATGTTTAAAGTCTGAAACATGTTTATGTGTATATGTTTTTTATTTCATGGGCAAAAAATTAAATTCCTGCCAGTTTTGTCTATAAATCTTCCACTTCTCCTCTGTATAACATATAGCTTCTGGATCCTTGGAGAAAGGAGAAATGCGCTAAGAACAGACTTGGCTTGTTAGCTCATAATTGCTGGCTAAGAGGTAGCATTTATTGCTTGTTAAAGCTCTGCCAGGAGGCTGGCCGAGCTCTCAAAGTCCTTGCCAAGCATGCAGGAAGCTCTGGGTTTGAGCCCTAACAATGAATAAACTAGGTGTGGTGGCCTGTAATTCTAGCACTTGGGAGGTGGAAGCAGGAGGATCAGAAGTTCAAGGTCAAATTGGAAAGAAAGCCCAGTTGGTAAAGTACTTGTTATATAAGAACAAAGATCTGAGTTAGAGCCCCAGCACCCTCATAAAAATACCCAGCATGGTGGTGTGCGTTTATAATCTTAACACAGGTGAGATGGAGACAAGAGGCTCCCTGAGGCTCACTTGCCAGACAGTCTAGCCTAATAGGTAAGTTCCAGGTCAGGAAGAGACTTTGACTCAAAATAGTTGAAGCTGTCCTCTGGTCTCCAAAACACGTGCATACACATACACACACATACAGAAAAAAAGTTCAAAGTCATCCTTGGTCACATAGAGTTCCAGACCAGCCTGAGCTACTTGAGACTATACCTCAAACAAACAGCAACAACAAAAATAGCAACAAAAAATTCTCTCTCTCATCTCATAGCTGGGCAGAGGATCAGGCTGCCTCATGAACATCTGTCTGGTTATTCAAACAGGGATGGACATTGTGATGTGAATGTGGTTACCATGTAGAGTTTTCTTTCGGTAACAGTTTTTTCTGGAAAGTTTTATAAGAAAATGCAGAGGCTGAGCTTAAAACTTACATAGCTTTACATGTATATATTATATATTACTACTTTTAAAAACATTTTATTTTTATTCTTATGTATATGAGTGTATTGCCTGTATGTATGTAAGTGCACCCATGTTGTGCAACGCTCGTGGGGGTCAGAAGAGGATGCTGGATTCCCTGGAACTGGAGCTATGGACTGTTGTTAGCCATCGTGTGGGTGCTGGGAATCAAACCCAAGTCCTCTGCAGACTTGCTGGCTCAGACCCACTCTCCTGACATTAATGTGTGTTTGACTCTTAGTAGGTAGACTTGTTCTGGATGTTTGGATCCCCATACCCCACTGCTGTTCTTTCTCTCAGTTTTTGTAAGCCATGGTAAAATCATCAATAGCATCAACTCCAAAGCATTCTCAAGAAATCTTCTCAATCCACCAACTCAGTTGCCCAGGGAAACAAACTGGTGATGTCACAAGGCATCACACCCCCAGTTCTCTTTTAGTCCCCTCCTGCACAGGCTGAGGTAGAGTCCTGCCCTTTGCTCTCCCAACCCAACTATGTCTTGTACTCCTCCAGGGCAGTACAGAGACACTTTCTCCCTCAACCCCCAGCCATGTCTACACTACATGTGGCTTCCTGGCCACAGCTGTCTTCCTGGGCTTCTTCCTTCCCGACACAGAAAGGCCTGTGCAAATGGAATGTCTTGGAATGCTTAGTTCTCTGGAGGAAGGAGGGAGGGGAGATAAAGAGAGAATCCCAGAATCCTGTGGCTCTGTTCCTAGAGGACCAAAGGCTGTTTTCAGCTTGACAGGACCCGAGATTTCAGGAGCAACATTACAACACCTCTTTCCTTATCTTAAACACATCAGAGTCTATCTCCTGGTTTTTAAAAGGAGCTCTCATTCCTTTGAGAGATGCCATTGCTCCTTCTGACCACTCTGACCCAATGGAAAGACAACTAGAGGCATGATTGTTTTTTATTTAGATAACATTTATAATAGGTCATTTAATGTGCCACCGCCAAGTTCAAAGTGCAGCTCATACTCACCTCAAAGCCTGATGTTGCAATGTATGCAGATTATCTGAAAACAAGCAATAATCTTTTCTCCCAAGTTTTCAAGGAAAAGCTCCTAAGAGAAAAGTGAAATCCAGTTTGTGCTGATACACTCAACCACAGGGTGTGTGTATGTTCGTGTGTTTACAGATCTTCAGCCTTCGTAGAACTTCGGCTCCGACTCTCAGGGTTCCAGAGGGACGGAAGACTGAGTATTTACACTCTCTGATCCATGGAAGACAAGACGAAAACATCTACTTGCATCTACCACTTCCTTGTTTTGAATTGGTATATTTTCCTCAGTTATTACATCCCAAATATTGGAAAAGATGAGAAACTTTTAAAAGACTTTCATGATGGTGGACATTCAAAGTACTTGACTCTCCTTAACCTGGTAAGTCTGTATGGCCATATCTGAAACCAGTTTATTTATCAGTAATATCAGAGCCTCTCCACACTTCACCTCTGTATTTTCCCTTCCACAGAATCCCCTTGTCTTCCTTTTTTATCACTGGTGAGTTTGGGGCTTCCCTATTACTTAGCAGTTTGTTCTAAAGAACCCAGTTTGAAAACTATCTGTAGGTACTGGGTTGTCGAATTGTTAAATGCTCTTTTGGAAAGAAACTTATCTTAGAGCCCAACATGGGACCAAAGCAATAGTTTCCCCATGGAGATGACTATAAATGTAGGAGGAATTTTGAACTTTGCTTGGGAAAGTCTGAAGAGAAGGCAGAGTAACGCGTGTTGTGTAGGAAGTGTGACTTCCAACGGAGGAATAATGCCATTTTACAGCACACACTGACTAACAGATTTATCTCAGAAAAGCAAACACATCTTGCCATGTTCAGCTCCCACTACAATTTTTTATAGGCTCAAATTCCATCTGAAAGGGGAGATCACCTCGCTGAACAGCAAATACACAGTTTCAACTATTTTAATTAAAACCAATCTTAGAACTTAATCCCCTCTTGTCTTCCTCACCTGGCTGACCACATACTGATGAATGGAGTCTGAATGAATGGGAGAGAACAGACTTATAAAAAGTATTTGGGCATTTT
>NW_008336933.1:2243043-2252227 GCF_000622305.1 Nannospalax galili
TTGTTTATATTTTTTTTGTGGGTGTGTGTGTGTGTGTGTGTGTGTGTGTGTGTGTGTGTTTGCATGTATATCTACACATGTTCAGATTCCCCTAGGAAGCCAGAAAAAGGCATAGGATCCCTTGGAGCTGGGGCTACAGCCTGTTGTAAACCACCTGTTTTGGGTGCTGAGAACTGAACTCAGGTCCCCTGGAAGAGCAGTAATGTGCACTTAACCACTGAGCCATCTCTCCAGTCCTGAGTTGTTGTCGTTGCTAAAACACAGGGTTCTACAGAAGCATCCGATTTCCAGAACCTGGTCAGAACAGTCGAATACTTGGGAATCACAATTCTCATTTGGCAATCAGCATATGTATTTGCATGGTCAGCAAAGGAGATTCTGAAATGATTAAGGGGCAGAAACAGAACAAGTTCAGATTGAAGCAACCTTGGACGTAGTGCCCCCCACCCCTCCCTTGCTCATGTGCTCACCTTTTGATTTAGGCCTGAACATTTTGAGTTCTGTACACAGTTCTTGTGTGTTGGAAAATATCAAAGTAGCTGCATGTTTCAATCCTAAAATTTTATGAGAAAAAAAGAATGATCAGAAAAGAAAAAAAAAAACTGGCTTTGTAGAATTCTAAAAGTACTAAAGTTTTAATCTCCTATCAGATCCAGATTCCTGTATGAATATTCTACCTTACATGCCTGTGGTCCAGGGTAGAGTATCACCTAGTCCCATAAGCCACTCTGACCTCCTCTAGCTCCTTTCAGTGCCTCTTCCTTCATTTCTCTATCTCCTGTCATACCCTAGTTTGGTGTTTTCAAATGTTTTACATTTTTGCTTATTTATTTTATGTCCGTGTATGTTGGGGGGGGGGCACATGTGTTGCGATGCATGAGTAGAGGTCAGAGGACAACTTGTTGAAGTTGGTTCTCTCCTTCCACCATGTGGGTCCTAGGGGTTGAAATCGGGTGGTCAGGCTTGGTGTCAAGTGTATTTACTTTCTGAACATCTCACTGTCCCTAGCCATATTGTAACCTAATCCCACGTCCTGCCTTCTTGGCTACCCAGCCACCAAATCAAATCCCATTTGTTTTTCGTTTCGCTGGGCCCATGTCTTCTTCCCCAAACTTTCTTCCTGCCTCTCACATTGCAAGCTCTTTTCAGATTTTATCTGGAGGACCATATCGGTTCTGCACTGTCCTCTTCTGTCCAAAATGGAAGATGAATCTGGAATCCCAAAGCTCTGTTTTTTATTTTCATTTTATTTTTTAATATCATGACCCCTTTTGGAACCAATCCTAAACTCAAATCTCAGGCCCCTTTCTTCCCAAGAAGGCTGGTCTCTCTTACAGGAAGGCCTGTGTCTTACCAGTGTTTGTCTTCAGGTCTCTCCTCACTTCTTTTGGGCCCCCAAAAGAAAGGCCCACTTACCACTGTTCTCTACTCTGCTTCCTTCATCAAGTACCTGAAATCCCATGTATAATACTGCTTATGTGAATCTAAAGAACATTTGAACTCTAACTGGCTTATAACCAGTATTGCCTCATAGGTCCTCATCAGTCCCAATGACTTATAATTCTCCATTGTGTTTGTCATGAAAGTAGGGCATATGGCATTCACATAAACACTGATCACTTGGTCAACATTGACTAGGCCTGGCCCTGACTTTTCTAAGCAATAGCTTTTCTGACTGGCTCTGGCCCTGGCACATGAGCAGAAGGGAGACTTCATGGTTTCCTTTCTGTGCGCTTGCGGACATGACTTCACAACATGTTGACCACTGGGCAAACAGAAGTTGTGTGTATTTCAGAGGACTCATTTAAGGGTAGATTTCAAAGCACTTGCTTGAGGTAAATAGTTGGACTTCAAAATTTCTACCTCTTAAGGACTCGTGCATTCATTTATGGCTATTAGTTTTTAATTGATTTAGATTTTTAACTAAGTAAATTGATCAACTCATAGAGGTCTCCTAACTTACAATAACATCTCTTTATTTTACTTCAGCTTGGGGAAGTTAGTATCCAATTTAGTTTAACAGGAATTGTGTACCCTCCTGGTTTTTTATATATTTTGGCTAATCAAACATAACTGTTTTAAGGCCTTTATAATATACCCTGTTAATTATTTTAATGTTTTGTGTGTTTAAGTTAGCATACAAAGTAATAGGGGTCCTTATGGCATCTTCATGTAGCCCCTCCCCAACATCCCTCTCCTGTCTCTTTGGCTCCACCCAGCTTGTTCTCTTCGTCCTCCTAGTATCCCCCATTTCTCTTTCATGTCACATGCACCCTATTAATCTCTTGTTCCCTCCTCCCAAGACCTCTTTATTTCCCCTCTCACAGTCTCCTTTCTGATTTCATGACCTACAGCCCGACCCCATACATAATACACACATGAATAATAATGTCTAGAATCCCAAAGGGGAGGAAAAATATGGCATTTGTCTTTCCGGGTCTGGTATACTCTTCTTAATTAAACAGCTTTAATTCATAGTTGGCTCTAGGTGTCCTTTATGTCCTTTGTTTAAGGACAAAGCTGTGCAAGTCAGTATTCCAAGCACTGCAGCATTTTCTCCTGAGACTGTCCCAAGGAATCCAAAGAAGGCATGGAAGCTGCCCTGGGGTTGGTGGCTGTTGGGGTGCACTAGCTAAGAGGGGGAAAGGAGGAGAAGGGACAAGAAAGACACCACTAACAAGGGAGAAAGCTGAGCCCAGGGAGCAGCTATACAGTCAGGTGGCTATAGTTCTGAGTTCTGGGTTCCGCACTGGGATGGTACCCAAGTCCTGTCATTTCTGTCTGTGACCCAGGACTAGTACTACTTCATGCCATTCATTTCCACGTTTGTTAAAAAGGATCAAAAATAGAACTTAACTACAGCATGGCCATGCACTTAGAAAGGCATCAATATGGTATAGCCAGAATGAGAGAGAAGATGGCAGGGCAGTGGTGAGCCTTGAGTCATCTGTTTGATAGAGATGACACAGTGTGGAACATGGTTTACTTGGTGGGATATGGGCTTCCTCATTAAGCATTAAAGGTTGGCAGGTGATGGATTCAGGCAGAAGTCCCCTAATCACCCTCATAATTCATGTATACCCACCCCCACTGCACTCTGTCATTTACCTAGAAGAGGATGCCTGTTGAGTCACCCTTCTTCTATAGTTGCTGGGGTGCATGTCAGCACTGGGGAAGTCCAAGGGCGGTTGTACAGCTTTGGGTTCAAGTAGACAGCAGTGAGCCCTACCAAGAGGGAAAGTCCCAAGAGCTGGGTGTGAAGACCAAGCTATGGACCTCTTCAGTCTGCTTGTGTTGGCTCAGCTCGTGCAGCGCCCAAGTCCTCCACAAGCATACTTTCTTGGCTCCATCGCTCCCTTTCTATCGAGAACTGTCCCTGGCTCTAACTAGAGGAGTATACTAACTGTAGACAGGGTGGGGAAAGGAGCAATCAGCTAGGACATGCTGTACAGGTTCGTTGGATTTGCGCAAGTTGCCCCTTTAAAATTTTTTTCTTTTAAAACATTTTTAGTGGGCTGGAGAGATGGCCCTATGATTAAGAGTGGGTACTGCTCTTACAGAGGAACAGAGATCAGTTCCTAACACATCAGGTAGCTTTGCACAAACGCCTATAACTCCAGCTCCAAGGTATTCAATGCCCTCCTTTGGCACCATAGGCACTTGCACACATGTATGCATGCACACATACACACACACACACACAGACACTCATAATTTGAAAAATCTTAACAGAACATTAATTAGAACATTAATTATTAATTAGAACTTTATTAATTATTAATTACAACATTAATTGGAACATTATTAGAGGTAGCACCACACCACTGGCAGCTTCAGGTGAGATTCTGAGTAGGCCAGTCCATCCTCACCTCTCCCATGCTCCTTTTACCAGAAAAATAAAGACACAAGCCTTCTCTCTCCTAAAGCTGTTGGAGTCTCACAATCCTTGAGCTCTCAGGATGACAATAATGGTATGTCACTGCAAAGGTTCTCAGAGATGATGTCCCAAGGCCAGGAAAAGAGAGCCCCCACCCCCAGCTCAAACTCCAAGGCATCCCACAAACAGTGAAAAGATGGCGTTCTGTTGATATTGCAGCACCCACTTAGGTGCTAGGAAGAAAACCCTTGATTTCCACCATGGAGTTAAGACCTTAGTATGTGCAGCTCTTATCTTTACAGGGTCAAAAGAACACATGCTGATTTTGCTCATAACGTAGCTCCTGACTTAGCTCTTAGATAACTGAAGGGATTAGAGTTGATGGCACAGAGTGAATAGACACCACCAGCACTCAAATAAAGTGGCTATAATTTACTAAGTAGCCAAGGCAGACAGCATTTTGATAGGTTCCTTCATATAGTGGAGAGATCCGTGATGACAGGCCTGACTTTTGGAGCCAACACTGGCTTGCTGCTCTCTTGCAGTGTGATCTTAAGTGAGTTACCTAACTTCTTAACTTCCCAGTTTGTTCATGTGTAGCACTGAGGGACACAGATCCTCCTACTTCTCCAGAGCTGAGATACTCATTCCACAGCTCCCAGATGGTGTGTGGGCTTCTGATGGCTCACAGGTGATCTCTTCTCCAAGAGGCACTCAGCAGAAGGAAGCTGCCTCCACCAAGGTTTAGGTCCCTCCTGGGGTTGCTGCATCCACTAGGTGCCTGATCAGATATAAAGAGCCCACTTGAGAGAAGCTCTGAAAGGCCAACTCCACATCAGAACACCTCAGCTGATTCTAGGAGTCTGCTCTGCTCCTCAGTCCTTTACCCTCCCTGTCATACACACTCTGAGATCAGTATCCTCCATGAACTCCCTACAGACACATCTCAGAATTGCAGTCTGTTTGCCATTGAACCTGACCTTTATCACACGAATAGCAAACTTAGAGAATATTCTTTCCCCATCCTCTTCCTATTTTCTCCTTTCTCTCTCCCTTATTCCTGATAGAGGCATATTGACATAGAGCCTGTATTATCTCTAATACAATTGTAAACCTAACTGGTCCTCCAAGGATGTTTGCTGAATGAATCAATAATCGGAACACAGTTCTAATTGGTATGAGCCACTTGCTAAGAAATCCCATGCCACTGTAAGATACTCTGTCCCAGGAAATCTTATAGCTATATCAAAGCTATCGTCATCAGCTATACAACACTGGCCAAGGGTTCTTACACTTCTGACCAACATATCCCACAATACTCTTGGTCACTCCATTTTTCTCCTTATTTCAAGTTGGGTCCTTCACATCATTTGTCCTCTGGTATGGTTTATCTCAGATTCTTATTTAACCTAAAATGCACAAAAATGATGATTGAAATAGTATACTTCATAGTAACACAGATCGCCCTGTCCGAGGGTTCTTCTAACCTTCCCACATAGCAACAGCCTCACCACTACCACTAGATAAAACATTCCTCCCAGTTCCTCCCTGTTTACCTTTAGTTTTGGAATAGTCTTTTACTGAAAGGATTGTATCATGGGGAAGGAGGACAAAGACAACCTCAGCGTGACTGAGTCAGGCCCAGAGCCCCCAGCTTGGCGATGGTTTGCTTGACTCATCAGCAGAAGTCACAATGTCTTGTTCAGGGAACTCATGGAATCTCCCTCTCTGGAGTTATTTTTCAAAATAGAAGAAATTTCATTTCCTGGGGATGTTTAAACGGGTTCTGGCTTTAAGGCAAGGAAATAAACTTGATGACTTAGCAAGTCTAAGTTTCCATAATTTTAAGAGCCTCATGGATTTGTGAAGACACGGAATGTGAAAAACAAATATCTTTTAGCTATGGTTTCTTAAATGCATTAGTTATTTTTAAAAATGTAAGTTCAGCTCTGTCACTGGTAGTAAGTTTGTTAGCAACAGAAACAAAAGATAGCTGAGAAATTTAGAACAGCGGCATTTTAGGAAAAGGCCCAGAACATTCCACTGGAGCAGAATCAGTAAAAAAGATGAATCAGAGAACAGCAGCTCTGAGTAGATGTTGATCAACAAAACACCATGAAGTCTGCTTTCCTGGGAAGCCAAAATAGTTGAGAGATAGGAATGACAGTAAATTTGATGTAAGTTTCTTAAAAGTGTGCCAGCTGTTGCTGCCCTTATATTTTAAAGAGATTCTGAAATTTGGTAACACTGCCCTAACAAAGTAGCACAGGCTGAGTGATTTGAACAGTGGAAATTTATTGTGTCACAGTTCTGGAGACTGGAATCTAAGATCAAAATACCAACAGGACTGGTTTCTTCTGAGTCTTCTTGTTGGCTTGCAGATGACTGTTTACTTCTGGTGTCTTCTCATGGTCTTTCCTATATAGACACTAGTCAGATTGGATTAGAGCTCGCCTGTATGAGCCCATTATAAGTTAATTATCCCTTTAAAGACTTTATTTCAAAATATAGTTGCATTCTCAGGTGTTAGAATACCAACATATATATTTTTGGAGGGGATACAATGGAGCTAATAAGAGTTAGCATTGTCTCCCAAGATTCTCTCATTCTCTCTCTTTCTCTCTCTCTCTCTCTCTCATTCTCTCTCTCTCTCTCTCTCTCTCTCTCTCTCTCTCTCTCTTTCCTTGCTCCTTCTCAGAACCCTTCAGAATCCTTACCCTCCAGCTCTATTCCATGGCTCTACACCCTAGCTCTTTCCTGTGTCTTTCCCTTGGAAGCACCCAGTGCCTTCCTCCTGAACCCTGATGTGGAAGCTGCCAGTGCCCAAATGTTCCTTACTGACACAGATGATGGTATGTCAGCATTTAGATCATTCAGATCTGTGGGGGTAAGGCTGCCTCACACTGAGTTGGCATCTGGAGATGACATGTGAGCTAGGGGTAGATGGGGAGAGGTGAATGGCACATTTACAGTGGGGAGCCAATTTGTGTTGATGGAGAGAAACTCCTGAGGAGCTGAGTATGTGTTCTTTTCCCTGATCTTATTTCCACACTCTGTGGCTGAGAAGGGCAAGAAAAGATGAGCTTGACTCACGGTGACTCTAAGAAGCTCTGACTTCTGGACAGCATGGTCATCTGGACTTCATTCACAGGGTGGAGGCAGCTTCTCTCCCAAAGACCTGGGGGATGGATGCTCAGTGTGTGATGAATTGCTGTGTTGCTACTAGAGGGTCTGGGCACTGTGACTGCTCTTGAAAATCAAGGCAGGCAGCAGCAACCAGCTGTACCCTGAGTAGCTACGTGGGTGGGGAAAAACATGGGGGAGGATGCAGCTTCTAACCCTGTTCAAATGACTGCATACTCCAGTTCTACAGGCTTCAGGGGCTGAGTGTCAAAAGCACCAACAATAGTGGCAAATATTGAGGTAACAACCTCTGTAGGGCTTTTAAAACTGTAGCCCAAACCCTCCTGGATATAGCCTCTTCCTGTGTGAAGCCTCCTCTTTCCCTAGGAACCATGGAATTGTTACCCAGCCTGCATTTTCTATAATCGATCTTTCTCTGCCTTGGCTAACTTTGTCTCATCCTGTGCTTCAGATAAGGAAATTTCCCAGCTTCTGCCCCCTCCCTCAGCAATCTCATCTCACCATGAAGGTTGACTATCGGGGTCTCCTGACATCCCATCTCTTTCAAAACCACCGGGTCTGAATTTCCAAATGGAATTTACTCAAGGCAGGTGGGTTTCAATCTCACTCTCTTCGTGGGATTACAATAACCCAGAGTGAGATGGTTCAGTTGGAGAAGTCCTGCACTGAAATATGAGGACCTAAGTTCCGACCCCAGCACCCCAGACATAGCCACATGTATTAGTAATCCCAGTGCTGGGGAAGTGGAGACATGAGCAGTTTCCAGGGGTTCACTGACATACCAGCCTAGCTGAATCCAGGAGTCCCTGCTCCCAGTGAGAGACCTTGTCCCTAAAACTAAGATGAGTGCCTCCATGGGAACAACAACCACCATGGTTGACCCCTGGCCCGTGCAACACTCCCCCCCACACACATGAAAAAAAGAAAAAAGTAGAATAACCCTAGAAAGAGTCATAAACTCCCCCAAATTATCCCCAAATCAGAATTCTTCTAGTAATCTGATGTTTAAGTCCGGCTCAAGAGCCAGACTCTGAAGCCGTAAAACTTTAAGTAAGTTTGTGAATCTCTCTTCACCCATTTTCCTCATCTGTAAAACAAGGTGGGGGCCTAAAAGGTTGTTATGGCAATTAAAGCTTAGTTCAGAGTCTGCTACATTAACAAGTCATGACTAAAAGATGTTAGAGTTGGGCTGGAGACACAGCTCAGCAGTTAAGAACACTGTTCTTGCAAAAGACTGGGTTCAAATCCCAGCACCCACATGGCAGCTAACAACTGTCAGTAACTCCAGTTCCAGGGGATCCAACAGCCTCTTCTGTCTTCTGTGAGCATTGCATGACACAGGTGCACTTATCTACATGCAGACATACACACATACACATAGAATAAAAATAAATTAATAATAAAAGACATGCTAGCTCTCTCTGACCCACAGGCCTCTCACTCCAGGGTAAGTCGATCATGCCCTCTGTTCCTTAACTCCCACAGCCTCATTCACCCTCCCATCTCCCCCTGCCGGTCTCTCCTTCTAGCCTGGGTCCTGTCCCATTCCTTATGTTGGCACCCCAGACACCTGGGGAACCACCACTGCTTCCTGATGCTTTACATCCAGAGCAACTCAGTTCCTTCTCGGGTCCCCAGGAGCACTGCTTCTGGGCCTGGCCCTGCCCTGACCTCCCTCTGCTTCCCTGGTCCTGCACAACCTGCAGGCCTCGTTCCTGGTGGCTGGGGCTGACCTTTCCTCTTCCTGGTCCTTTGCATCCAGACCAACCCAACTCCTCAGTGCAGTCCCCAGGGGACCGTGGGGCCTCTTCCTACACCCATCTTCCTTTGCATCTCTGGGTGGCATGGCCACCAGCTGCCCTAGACCAGCATCTTTCCTGGGCCGGGCTCCCAGACCAGTCCAACCCCCAAATTCCTAAGGCCAAAACCTTTCTTGGAGGGATCCAGACCTTAGGAGAAAGCCTGAGAGCATATGATCTTCATCTGACTTGGGCCTCTGTGGGAACACCTGAAGACAAAAGTAATCTGGCCACTCCAATATTAAAAAAAAGAGAGAACCGGAGGCTTAGAAGAACCAGCTTTTCACACCCAAAAAGTAAACCACAAAGACACATAAAGTTCACAAAAAGAAGCAGACCTAAACTTGAAGGCTTGAGTCTCACA
>NW_008336933.1:2253897-2255336 GCF_000622305.1 Nannospalax galili
TTCTATCAGACCACAATGCAATAAAGCTTACAATCAATACCGGAAGAAGCCCTAACCACCACATGAACACATGGAAATTAAACAACATACTCCTGAATGATGAATGGGTCAAAAGAGAAATTAAGAAAGAAATAAAAGTATTCCTGGAACTAAATGAAAAGGACAATACAACACAAAAAAAAACCTCTGGGACATGCTGAAAGCAGTCCTTAGAGGGACATTTATAACTCTAAGTGTCTACATCACAAAATCAGAAAGAACATAAATAAATGAATTAACATTGCAACTCAACACACTTGAAAAGCAACAGCAAACAAAACCCAAACCCAGCAGACAAGAAGAAATAACAAAAATCAGGGCAGAAGTTAATGAAATTGAAACAAAACAATACAAAGAATCAACAAATCCAAGAGCTGGTTCTTTGAAAAGATAAAGAAGATTGACAGACCGCTAGCCCACTTACCCAAGAGAAAGAAAGAGCACCTCCAAATCAACAGAATCAGAGATGAAAGGGGAAACTTCACAACAGACACCAGAAAGATACAGAACATTATAAGGGAATACTTTCAAAACCTATATGCTACTATATTTGAAAACCTAAAAGAGATGGATGGATATCTAAAGGCATGGGAAACACCAAAACTAAACCAAGAACAGATTAACAGCTTAAAAATACCCATAATGCAAAAAAGAAATTGAAACAGTAATACAAAACCTCCTGACCATAAAAAGCCTAGGACCAGATGGATTTACAGTAGAATTCTATCACACATTTAAAGAAGATCTACATCCAATACTACTTAATTTATTCAAAAAGATCGAAATAGAGAGAGAACTTCCAAATTCCTTCTATGAAGCCAGCATCACTCTAATACCAAAGCCAGGTAAAGATACAACCAAAAAAGAAAATTATAGACCCATATCCTTAATGAGCATAGATGAAAAACTTCTCAACAAGATACTTGCAAACCGTCTACACATCAAAAAGATCATCCACCATGATCAAGTCGGCTTTATCCCAGAGATGCAGGAATGGTTCAATATACATAAGTCAATAAACATCATAAATCATATAAATGGGCTCAAAGTCAAGAACCACATGGTCATCTCAATAGATGCAGAGAAGGCCTTTGACAAAATTCAACATGCATTTATGTTCAAAGTCCTAGAGAGAATTGGACTGGAGGAAAAACACCTCACCATAATTAAAACCATATATAACAAACCCACAGCCAACATCATTCTAAATGGAGAAAAACTGGAAGCATTCCCATTGAAATCTTGTAGATGATATAATATTATATCTAAGAGACACCAAAATTCCACCCAAAAACTTCTAGAAATTACTAACACATTCAGGAAAGTGGCAGGTTACAAAATTAACCTACAAAAGTCTATATCCTTTCTATATACCAATGACAAGCAGTCAGAGAAAGAGC
>NW_008336933.1:2255466-2256212 GCF_000622305.1 Nannospalax galili
TGCTCATGGATTGGAAGAATTAATATTGTGAAAATGACCATCCTACCAAAATTCATTTATAGATTCAATGCAATTTCAATCAAAATCCCCATGTCATTTTTCACAGAATTGGAAAAAAATATCCTAAGATTCATATGGAAGCAAAAAAGACCTCGGATAGCCCAAACAACACTGAGCACCAACAGCAATGCCGGGGGGATTACTATACCAGATTTTAAGCTCTATTACAGAGATATAGTTATAAAAACGACATGGTACTGGCACAAAAATAGACCCATAGACCAATGGAACAAAATTGAAGACCCAATATGAGTAAATGCAATTTCAGCCACCTGATATTTGACAAAGAGGCCAAGAACATTCACTGGAGGAAAGACAGCATGTTCAGCAAATGGTGCTGGCAAAACTGGATCTCCACCTGTAGAAGAATGAAACTAGATCCCTATCTTTCACCCTGCACAAAAGTCAATTCCAAATGGCTCAAAGACCTCAATGTAAAGCCTGAAACTCTAAAACTATTAGAAGAAAACATTGGGAAAAAACCTGTAAGATATAGGCGTAGGAAAGTATTTTCTAAACCGGATATCAATTGCCCAGGAAACAAGGGCAAGAATTAACAAACGGGACCTCATTAAACTAAAAAGCTTCTGTACATCAAAGGAGACAACCAGGGAAGTGAACAGAAAACCCACAGAATGGGAGAAAATCTTCACCAGCGACACATCTGACAGAGGTTTAACATCCAG
>NW_008336933.1:2256953-2257497 GCF_000622305.1 Nannospalax galili
AAAGATGAAATCATGAAATTTGCAGGTAAATGGATGGAACTAGAAACTGTTATACTAAGTGAAGTAACACAGACTCAGAAAAAAAATAGACATACGTTCTCACTCATATGTGGATCCTAGAACCAAACCCTGATAAGTATGTATCCAGACATAACTACAGGAACCAGGACAATGGAAAGGAACCAGGGAGGTAAAGGAAAAGAAAGAACCTGAAAGAGAAGAACAGTAGGAAACAGGCCTTAACACGGGAGATATAGATAAAAATTGGGTTAGTTTAAAGGAGGGGGGGAGGGAAGAGTATACAAGGAACCTAGGGGGTAAATGGAAAGAAGGAGCTCAAGAGAGGTAGGACCATAGGAGAAGGGTATTAGTAAGGAAGAAAGGGGGAAAATGGGGGCACCTTAAGTGGGAAAACCATGATGGAGGGGTGAGACAATGCAAGAGATAAACAATCCCTCGGTAGTTTTGAAAACCAGAGGGAACCATATTACTGCACAACCTACTGACAAATTATACATAGCAGATCAAGAAATATATGTCTAGG
>NW_008336933.1:2257790-2280035 GCF_000622305.1 Nannospalax galili
CAAAGAGGAGGGTCAACACAGAGGAATCATTTCCTCCATGCTTCCAAGCGAAGCCAAGCATGGTCGAGCAGGACCTTTGACTTATCTTCACATAGGCAGAACTGGTAAAAGAAAGGAGCCAGGGGCTCCTCTCAAGCCCATGTGACCCCTAAGGAACTGATCCTCAAATGACCTTAAGAGTAAAACTAAATTTGTTTATCTGAGCCAACTGTATGGCCTTAAACACCCAAAAGGAAGGTATAACCAAAGATTAAAGGGGCCAATATAATTTCTTAATAGTCCACATGCATAGCTAAAGGCTACATAACAAGCAAGAATGCCAGACAGGCAATAACTTCTTTTGAGTTGTTGGCCAAGGTGGCCAAAGGGAGTCCCAGATAGTAACCCAGCATAGAACTGGGAAAATGTACAACAGACCCCAATCTTATCTAAAGGAATATTGACAACTGATTACTGCTAGATGAGGAACAGCTGACCCTCCTAAAACAAAGACCTCTAGATAGGCTGACTAAATCCACCTGAAGGGCAAGTAGTGGGGAAGGGCTTGGGTGCCGAAAACACAGCAGACATTAGCAGGGATATCTGAGTATAAGGGCTCTAGTGGGGGGAGGGAGGCTATGGGAAGGTCCCATCTGGGAAGTGGGTGTATAGTCGAATGAGATGGTTTGGGATGTTCTGTGTGATATACACACAAAAAAAAACCAGTATTTTTAAAAATATTATATTGAGGAGGAAGCATGGTGTATTATATTTGAGGAGGAAGCGTGGAAATATATGTCATGCTAATTTGTAGAGGTGATAAACATTACCATTGAAGTCTACCTGATGACTTTATAGGCATACACAGGCTCCAAGGATCCAAGTGCAACCAATTATGACTAGTAATAATCAGATACATACATATTAGAGATGCCATGTGCCAACATCTCAGTGTTAGTAGCAAAAACAATGAGTCTTTCTGCAAGGAGCGATATATTCTAAAGTGAAATGTAGATCTTTTTTAAAGGTTAAAATACTCATTCAATTTTATGTCTTACAGGGCTTATACTGAGTTCAATATTGTATAACTGTATTAACTCAGCTGTGAACCTAGAAACTTGTACCCACTTGTGAAAGAGATGTACCCTTGCTCTGGAGTGTATTACTGAATAAGTTAAAACTGTAGGGAAATGCTTCTTCTAATCATGTAGTTATTAAAAATTAAAAAGATAATGATAAAAAATAATTCTTCAAAGCATAAAAATTTGCTCCTTAATAATTAGTAGATATTAAAAACATTACCATTGAAATACCAGACCACTTTATATCCATGCTCAGACACCAAGGAGCTCAGAAAGTAATCGACTGTGACTAGTAATAATCAGATATATAGAGATTAGAAATGCATGTGCAAACGTCTTAATGTCAATTGCATTAAAAATGAATTTTCCTGTATGAAACTCTGCATTTTAATAATGAAATAGAAATCTTTTTTAAAGGTCAAAACCTCATTTAATTTTATTTCTTATAGGGCTTATACTGAATATAGTATTGTATAGCAGTAATAATTCAACTGTAAACCTAAAAATTTACAATCAATTTTGAAAGAGATGCATCTTAGCTCAGGAAATTGTTATTGAATGTGTCAATGCTGTTGTAATGAAATGCTTCATCTAAGTATGTGGTTAATAAATAAATAATTTAAAAAAAATAGAAGACATGCTAGAGTTGTGTGTAGGCAGTAAGATGCATGAACCATGAATATCTACTTCAGAGGTTCCTCAACTTTAGCCCACAGAAGTTTCTTCCCCAGAACTTGTTTAAACATAACCACTTAGACTCACATTCCAGGGAGGCGGTGAAAGACCTGCATTTTTGAAGAGCTCCAGGTAAGGTACCTACAGCTGCTCTGAGGACCCAACTGAGGACCCAACTGGGAGCAGCGTCCTCAGTCTTTCTTCTCACCCCTCAGCCCTGGAAGTATCATGAGGTCGACTTTAGGAAAGTCTTCCCTGAGAATTCAGACTCTATACTCTGTTCCCCAACAGCCAACGCTGATCAATTCCTAGTCCAACTCCCCATGTTCTAGAACTTTCCTACTCTAAGAGGACAGTCTTCTCTGTCCCTCATGTACTCATCCAGAGCTTCTAAGATGTAGAATGGCTTCTGAGGCAAGCAGAACTCAAAGTCAACTCAAACTCTGTACAGGCAGCATGCGTCCTGTCTTAAATCAGCAGCCATGATGTTGCAGAAAACACCAAGAATACACGAGATTTACCCTCTGTATCATACTTCAGACTGGGCATTCCAAATTCAAAGATCTGGCACATGAAATGCTCCAAAATCCAGAACTTCTTGTCACCAGCATGAAAGTGAAAAATATCAAAATCACACACGTAACTTGGTTTCATGCACAAAATTATTAATAAGGTGATATGAAAAATAAATGAACTTGTGAGTAGACTTGAGAGTCTTATCTCCAAGGTATCTCATTATGTATGTGTCAATGTTCCAAAATCTGAAAAAAGAAATCCAATAATACGAAATGCTTCTAGTCCCAAGCATATTGGATTGGGGACCTTCACCCTATACTTCATGAAAAAGACTCTTCTGTCTTGTCTTCCCTCAAGGACCTCACAGTACTCCGCAGCTGGCCATAACCCAGGCTTTGCTTCCTGTCTCCTGTGAGGTGAAGGCCTCTGATGGTCAGATTGCCTCTGTAAGGCCTTCAGGTGGCCTTTTTAAGGAAAGAGATGCGCAAGTGGTCCCAGGAGTTGTATTTTCCTCAGGCAGCACACAGCTCCATTTTAGTGCTTTTGACCCTCATTCCGGCTCCCCTAGTAGGATTTCAGTCCTCGGCTGTGTGTGTGTGTGTGTGTGTGTGTGTGTGTGTGTGTGTGTGTAGGCCAGATGTTGATCTTATTTCTCGATATAGAGTATCTCACTAAACCTGAAGCTCACCAAGTGACTAGGCTGATTGGCCAGTGAACTCCAGGGACCCACCTGCCTCTGCTCCACACACTTTAAGGCTATAGCTGTATGCAAAGTTGTTACAGAATCCTGGGGCTCTGAACTCAGGCCTCATGCTTGACTTGAGCAGCACACACTCTACCCATTGAGTCATTGACACCTGACCATGCCGCCATTATGCCTGATGTTTTGCTGTGCTGTGTGTTCGGTTTTTCTCACTTCTGTGTGGCCTTGCTAGCTACCTCATTACATTCCCCTTTTCAACTCACTATTTTGTTTCCATTTTAGCTCAAGACCATTAGACTAAATACTGTATACATTATTATCCCCTAAACAAATTTCCTCAATCAGCTTTAGTGTGCAAGGTCAAGGCCCAATGAGCTGGAAGCCCAGCCCTTGAATTGGCTCTCAACCCAAACAACCCTACATCCCCCTCCTTCTCACATCAACATTGCTCCCAGAGGGCTGCAGTTTTATATCAGCGAAGAATGTATTAATTAAAGCAAATGAAAATGCTCTCATTTGTTGTAATGAATTTAGCTCTTGCAGGCTGTTTTCTTTGGGGTCGCCTGCCTGGATGATGTGCTGAAAAGAATCATGGGCAGGAAAGGCATTAAGTTCATAACTTCCTTCAGAGATCTTCTTTTCACCACAATGGCTTTTCCCATCTCCGTGGTAAGTACCCAGATGAGTATCTAATATCATAGTTGTGCACAATGGATCTACACTTCTGGGTCACATCATTGTCTAAGGACTCATTATTGTAACCAGAGCACCCACATTTGCATAAATGTCCTGTCTGGGGGCTCACCATACTGACCAGGGTCTTCAGGAAGTAGGGCTAATCACAGATGTGTTTATCATTCACTTTTATACCCTTCATGAAGGCTTGAACCAACGTCCTTATTGCCACCAGATGGGGAAGTTTGAAGGTCTTTAAGCAAAACAGTCAGCTTTCCACGTCTGTGAGTTTTACGCCCACAAATTCAACCAACTGTGGATCAAAAATATTTGACAAATGGATAAAAACTAAGAATATATTTTTAAAATATTTTATTTATTATTTTTATTTTGTGTGTGTGAATGTATTGCCTGCATGTGTGTAAGTGCATCCACGTCATGCAGTGCCTGCAGAGGTCAGAAGAAGGTGTCAGATCTCCTGGAACTGGAGTTATGGATGGTTGTTAGCTGTCATGTGAGTGCTGGGAATCGAACCCAGGTCCTTTGTAAGAGCCATCTCTTCAGCCCCCAAACTAAAAATGTATTATAACAGCTATGCAGCATTTATGTTGCACTGAATCACTCTAAGTAATCTATTAATGATTTGTCATATACAGGAGGATATATATATATATTCTAACCAAATATTTTGCCATTTTATGTAAAGCACTTGAGCATTTGCGGATTTTAGTGTGCTTGGGAATGCGAAGGGATGCCCATACTAGTGGTACAACTTGGTTCCATCATGGTGATGAGAAGGGGGGGCCCTAGGGAGGGAGATGATCTATTTCCCTTTCTATGTATCATGTTTCACTTACTAGTGAAAAACTGTCAAATAAAAAAGCAAACAAAAAGATGTAAGACTTTCAAAGTTGGCCCATGGAGAGATTTAGGAGGGAATGACAGCCCAATGCAGAGCACAAGGTGGGTGCTTTATTCATTGTGTGTAATGAATAGAAATCAGGCAAAGCAAGTTATTCACAAGGGGCAGTAAGCTTGCTTGCTGGTGCTGTCTGCCTTGCTATGACATTGTCTGTGCTTCCCATTCGTTAAGTAGGATAGAAACAGACCAAGATCAAACACACTTGCTGCCCAGCAGGGCCTGGGATTAGAAATGACTTCTTTCTTCCATCTGCCGTTGTCCTGCATTCTGTGTTACTGAGGCATCAAAACTAAATGCAAAATGAAACTATCCATCACTGATGATCTCTCAGATGGAACAGGGACTGGCTATTCCAGGTTTTCTTTACAGAATACCTCCACCTCCACTCCTAGAAAATCTTCTAAAGCTCAGGGTTTTAAAAGGGACAATGGACTCTATTCATTTTTAAAGGCATGAAAATTGTGCCTATGAATTTTCAGAAGGTAGGGTGATGGGAGGATGAATGGTCCTTCCCCTGCACCCATCCCAACACCGATGATAACATAGGACAGATGCTGTGACAGGACATTCAAGGGGTACAATAGATGGAGATCAATCCAAAGTTCTGAGCAATGAAGGAATCCAACTCTCAGTTCACTTGCTTGTAAATGATCCCATTCTCCCAGCTTTCCCACTTTCCTTTGCTCTGACTGTTAAAAAGGGGTGTGGGGCAAGGAACCTGTCAGACTCAAGCCATTGAGTCTGCTCCTGGTATAAGCTTAGAAGAGAAAAAAAGACACCTTGGGTTATAATGAAGGATTGGTGGTCTGTACATCTTTTTAAATCGTACCTTCTCTACCTGCTGTGGTAGAGACAGTGGCTGTCTGAGTCACGGGCCCTCATTGAAGAATCTCACAGGGGATACAGCAGTTCTGAAATAAGCACTTTCCCTGTCATTTTACATTCCTAAATGTATATATGATATTTTTCAAATAGCCACCTATTTTTATTTCGGTATACTTCTTTGGTTATCTTAGAAACCTTGAATGAAAAACAAATCTAATAATGGTATTTTTGTGTTTTTCTTTCCAGTTTGTATTTTTAGTATTCTGGGCCCTCTTTCACTATGATCGAGAACGTGTTTACCCCAAGGCTCTAGATGCTTTCTTTCCAGCATGGGTGAATCACGCAATGGTGAGTGAAGGGAAATCAGATAAACACAAAAGGCCAGTGGTTTCTATACTCAGCACTAAAGTGACAATATATGTCTCCAAGCAGTGCTCGCTTCAGTTCCCATCCAGTTCATTCCTGCCTCTCCACCCTGTCACTGTTTACTTAAAGGGCACTCTAAGGATGTGAAATGACAAAATATGATATTGTGGCTGCAGAGAGTCCACTAAGAGCTGGGATGGAGAGCCAGTTCTCTGTCATGGTGCTTCGGAAACTCATTTACAAACCACGCTACCAGGAACGGCAACTTTTAGAGTCCTGAAAAAGAAGTGACTTCTGCCCACAACGAGTAATGAAATTCATTTCCAGGAATGGATTAAAGAAAAATTTAAACAAAACCTACCCCAGTGCCCAAGGAATAAGTCACTCTGAGGGCAAAGAAGCCTTCAGGAGCTTCTCACGTTCCAGGACTATGAGTCACAAATGGGATCATTATTTATATTTTATCAAATCATGTATTTTTCATTCACCCAAATGTTTTTGAGGGGTTTAATAGGAATCAGAACCTATTCTGGGATGTTCAGGCCACAGGAATATGAAGAGTCATTAGTCAGAGTCAGATAAGTAGGTCTGAGTATGGTGTCTGGGTCTCCACTGTAGGACTGAAACTGACATCAGACCTGTGTGTGCAAAGTCTTCCTTGGCCCAGCTTCTCGACACTTAAGAGATGTAATTTCACATTACTCAGGAGTTTAAATAGGAAGAGCTCCAATTCTAGAAAGAAAACATGTAAAAACCAATGGGAAATCATAAGGGAAACCATGATAAGACCCCAAGTTTACTCACAGAGTTGCATCTGCCTCTCAGCTCTCCTGATTTCTCAAATCTTTTGATTATCAGGGGCTGGAGAGATGGCTCAGCAGTTAAGAGCACTGGATGCTCTTGCAGAGGACACAGGTTTGATTCCCAGTAGCCACATGGCAGCCAACAACCATCTGTAACTCTAATTCCAGGGGGATCTGACACCTTCTTTTGGCCTCTATGGGCATTGCATGCACAATGGTACACTTACATCCATGCAGGCAAGACACTCCTACACATAAAATAAAAATACATATTTTTTAATCTCATGATTATCAGTATGGAACAGCTTCTCAGCTCATTAACACTGTTCCTTGTACCTTACCCTAGAGACTATCAATTTATATATTTTGCTCAATGAGATACTAGCCATTGACTGAGTACTGTGTTCCAGTTCTGATCAGATTTAGTGTTCAAGACCAAAATCTAGGTATTAAATATGCACTCCTTCCACTGTTTTGTCTTCCCAATTATTCATTAGCATTTATCTGAGATGCCTCTACAGAGAATAATCATCATGGGTATGGAGGGATGGATACGTAATGTAGAAGTGTTCATATGTAGGCATGTGTGCATGCAGGTGCATGTATGCATGTGGAAGCCAGAGATTGATGTTGAGTGTCTCAGTTATTCTCCAACTTATTTTTTGAGAGGGGGTTTCTCACAGAACCTGGAGCTTAGTGATTTAGTTAGGCTGACTAGTCAATGAGCTTCCAAAGACCTACTCGTCTCTGTCCTCTGCACCCCCAGTGCTGGGCTGACAGACACACACCGCTGCACTGGCTCTTATATGTGTGCTGAGTATACAAACATAGATCCTCAAGCTTTCACAGCAAACACTTTACCAGCTGAGCCATTTCCCCAGTCCGATTTTTTTTTTTAATGTCACATTACACCATGTAAAACATACTCCTCAGATATGAGAACATTTAACTTACATGCCCTTCTTTGGATAATTACCACAATCATGAGTTTTACGAATGGAGAAATAGCTGAGAGGGTAAGTCACCTGCCTGGGGCCAGTAAGCTCATCTGTCACTCCTTGAGGGTTGTAATCCCCGTAATCTAGGGCTAATTCAATGTTGCTTTTACTACAGCTAAGTCCAGAACTTGTGGTTTGATCTGGTTTCACATTTCACCAAAAAGTCAAATGGATTAATTAATATAACAAAGTGAAAATTTTCATTTGCAGAATTCCAGACTTCCTATCTGTATGTTAATAAGCCAAAGCTCAGAGAAAGTGAAGTGATTGCAAGCAGTTGCCTGAGCTGGATGTTACTAAGATGGTTAAAAAGGCAGAATCTTGAAAGCGCTTTTTATTTGGAATCAAACAGGCATACCCAAAACATTCTCCAGGCTTTGTGAGCTCAGCTGGTTTTTCTACAATGATTACATGCTTCCTCTTCCTTGAGTTCCATTTTCTACTTTGATGGTTGGATTTCTTCCAAATAATCATGACGGTGATGCCCAATCCTAGTGACCTTGATAAGTAAACAACCATATGGATTGTTGATCATTTCAGAAGTGAAGCGTTAGATAATAATGAACATCATGTCCATGAGCCAATTATTAATAGCAAGTCAGATACTGTACCATGGACAGCCTTAAGTATTTTTGTGCCTTTACAAACTGGGAGGGGGGACCCTGCCCCTTGCCCTTGGACATCCAAGCCCCCCATATCTTGTTAGAGACAAAGAAGGAGTCAAAAGAAGTAGGCAGTGATGATTAGGGGAAAGTAGGAAGAGGCAGACCACACTGGTTTCTTAACACTTCCCACATTTTACCTGTGCCTTTCAATGACAGCTCAAAGAAGAGAATTCATTGCTGTCAAACTGACTCTGTGGATGGGCAAACTGGGTCTGTCTAGTGGGCAGTCTGGCTGGACTTAGCTTAGATGCTTGTGTGGTGCCACCCTGTGCTTAGAGAAAACCACGCCCTGTGCTGCCCCTTAGCCTCTCCACCATGTGATACTCATTGACTTACACAGCCCGCTTCCTGTGAGTCTGAGAGAGCCTTTTGCTTCACAACATTTCTCCTGTTTACAATTCTTTCTTTTTATTATTTGTGATGCTGCCCTGGATTTTACAAATAGTAGCTGTCAGGCTCAAAAAATACCACTCTCCCCTTTGACACTATGTGTCTAGACACTTCAGGACTAATCAAGTCTTCGGGATCCTACTGCCCAACATTTCTGACTCACTGAAAATTCATCATTCTTGTAGAAACCTTCAGACCTGACTGCCATTGTCATTTCCAACAGATATTTTTCTGTCTCTGTTATGTATTTGGCTCCAAATAGTAACATCAGTGGGATGTTTGCATCCAACCACAGACAGGCTGCCTGAGCTGATGACAGCCTGGCCGCCTTAGGTAAAGTAGATCAACCCAACTGTTTTATTGCTAAGCAATTCTCTGGGTCTCCGTAAAAAAAAAAAAAAAAAAAAAAAGAAAGAAAGAAACAAACCTCAAAGTACTCCTTTAGGTTTTTGCCAGGAAAACATGAACTCCTCAGGTTTTATCTAAATGCTTACTAAAGATAGAATCAGAGTAGACAGATTTAAATAGCGGAAGAGGACTCTCAGTAACTGAGAAAAAGCGATCAGATTCTATACTGGAGGGGAGCTGGGGGATACATTCTCTGGAAATCAGCCTAAATTGTTCAGGTTGGCCCAAAAGAGAAGTGAAATAGATCAGAGCTCCCCCTCAGAGCCCCACTGCATTTGAAAATCATGCATAATTATTGAGAATGTGTGCCTAAGAACTTTAAAAACTGCCAAACACCGTGTAAGTAAAGTCATTATCATGTAAGAAAAATGAGAATTCCAGCCAGGACCCATTACACTTCTCTTTATCCAGCATCAGAGTCTGAGAACCAGAAAAGCTCAGTTGGTATGAATAGGATCTTCAGAAACATCTACCCTTTAGTCTTTTCCTTGGCTCTTTAAATTAGATGAAGCATCAAATACAGACTCTTGGTTATTGAATATGTTGCCATCTATCACTTGAAAATGATTATTAGGCACAGTTATGTGTGTGATGCTGTTATGGTTTGATATGAACCCCACCCCCAAAGGGCACTTGTGTTGGTGAATTGGTCCTCTGGTGTAGTACTACTGAGGCGTGACTAGACTATGAGAGTGCTAACCACCCATCCATGAGTTCATGACTGAAGGGTCTAGGAGGAGAGGGGGCCTGCTTAAAGAAAGTGGGTCAGTGGAATATGTGTTTGAAGGGTTTAACTTGCTTCCTCTTTTGATTTCTCTGCTTCCTGGTTGTTATGCGGTGAGTGGCTTTTATCTGCCCCACCTTTCCACACAGTATCCTACTTCCCCACCATGGACTGAAAGCTCAGAAACCATGGGTGCAAACCAGTTTTTCCTCCTTTAAATAGTTTATCTCAGGTATTTTGTCACAATGATGGAAACTGAGTAACACAGATGCTATGATCAATATTTGATAAGGGTTTCGCTGTCCAGTGATCTTGAATCTGGTCTGGCCTAGTATATTGTATTTTTACAAGTTTCATAGAATATACATAGAGCAAAACTGAGAAAACAGCAGTAAAGACTATCTTAAGACGCTGGTATGTAAGGTGACATGCATTAGCAAGTGATTCTTGTGTGTTCTGGGTGCAAGCTGGATAACCTAGAGGTCTTTGAGCCTTAGAGCAGGCAAGAGAGGGTCTAACACAAGAATACAGATTCAGTCTCATAGTTTTTCTCCCATCCACAAGCATGATGGGAGATTGCTGGGCTACTGAGTATGAGTTAGTGAGTTCTAGGAGTAAAGTGAGCCCAGCATGGGTGTGTCAGCCCCATAAGACATGGCTGCCTTAGTGTCCCAGGCTTACAGACTCCTCCCTCTTCCCATCCTGATTGCTTATCCTTCATCCAGCTCCTCTTGGGCTACAGGTTACCCACAGCCTAGGCATCTCTTGATGTCTCAGTTTTTTCAAACTTTAGGGCACATACTCCCTAGTGAATCTGAGGAATTGAGTCCTTTCTTAAAGATAACACAAATAACCCTTAAATAACATGCACTACTTAGGAAGTCCTGTGGACCTTCAACATTCTGTTTATGGGCCTCAGGACAGGAATGCGTGACATAGCTGAACATATGCCAGATGAGGCATCCATGTGAGTTCCAGTAATGAGCTCAACACAAAAAGAAAATTCAAAATTTATTCTTTCTTTCTGCATTTTTAATTGAATTTTTACAATTTTCATACAATATACTTTGATGACATTTAGATTCACTCCCCTTACCAAACCTCCCCACAGTGCCCCCTGCCCAATTTAACGAACTCTGATATATATATGTATACATATATATGTGTATATATATGTATACATATATATATATCCTATAGAGTATGATTTGTATCCCCCAGTGTCCTTCATTGTGGATCCATCCACTGGGCCCACCAAGAGCCCCAATCCTATAACACTCTTTCCCCCTCCCAGCAGCCATCAATTGCCTAAAGTTCCAAGAGTTACTCATTTAAAACGTATATTTATCAGGGGCTGGTGAGATGGCTACTCTTGTAGAAGACCAGGGTCCTATTTCCAGCACCTACATGGCAACTAACAACTGTCTGAAATTCTAGTTCCAGGGGAATCCAACATCCTCTTCTGACCTCCATAGGCACTGTATGACATGGGTGCACTTACATGCAGGCAATACACTCATACACAGAAAATAAAATAATAAATAAAAAGTTTTGAAATCAATATTATGTTTTTAGAATTGTTTTTGCTTCCACAGGATACCATGAGAAATATGAAATATAGTTTCTATTCTTAACAAATTTAAAATGTAGACATTTCATCTATTAATAGTCCCATAGTCTCTAGCTAATAAACAGAATGATTAATAAGCAAGACATTTGATTTTAACATAAGGAAGGGCTGACAAAGTATTTCTTGACTACCTACTGTATGGTAGGCTTTCTTCTAAGAACTGAGGATACAGGAATAAATGAAGTCACACGAGAACACTGTCCTTGTGAATATACATGTGTCGTGTGACTCCTTCTGCAGAGATGTGAACAAACAGGTGCTCACCTCAGAGATGGCATTGGTGACAGACCAAGGAAATGACTTCACCCAAGTCTAGCTTGGTGAACCAATGAGTCTCTTAGGGCTACTTACAGGAGCCTGGGTGGCTCAAAGGCAGCTACAACACCGAGACGCCCACCCTAGCATGGGTCGTGACTCACAAAAGCTGCACCCCTGGAACCAAATGCTCAGCTTGTAGGCAGCTCCACCAAAAGGTATCACCTCTGCCATCAGCAATGGCCTTGTGAATCTTGCACATTTCTGAGCTTCCTAAGTTCTGTCAGCTTCCTGAGCCTCTAAAGTTTCA
The DNA here is from genome assembly GCF_000622305.1 of Nannospalax galili. Taxonomy (NCBI): domain Eukaryota; kingdom Metazoa; phylum Chordata; class Mammalia; order Rodentia; family Spalacidae; genus Nannospalax; species Nannospalax galili. The sequence goes on from NW_008336933.1 coordinate 2,269,717, forward strand.
TTAGCTTCAGGGTCTTATGAGGCTCTCTTCTTTCAGGAAGGAATGCACAATGTGAAGGAAATAGCCATATAGTAACATATCCCAGCATGGAGACAAGCATTAAGCAAGCAAATCAGCAATCCAATATCAGTAGGGAAAGTACCCAAAGCAAAACTAAAGCAGGATGAAGGCAGAGAGAGAGAGAGAGAGAGAGAGAGAGAGAGAGAATCCTCTGGGAGTGTGCACATGGGTGAATGCACATGTGTATATGTGAAAGGTAGTGGGTTTGATAGGGTGTATGTCTGACCACTGAAGCTGTGTTTTTGCTTTCTGTCACTGTGACAAAATGCCTGAAGGAATGATCTGTTTTGGCTCATGATCTCAGAGATTCCAGTCTGTGGTTTTCATAGCTCCATTGTTTGGAGTCTATGGTGAGGCATAGCGTTATGGCAGGGAGGGCATGATGGAGCAAAGCTATTCACCTAGTGACAAATGGGAAGCAAAGGAAAAGAGAAAGGAAGTGCTGGGATCCAAATCCCCTGCAAGTACGCACCTCTAGTGACCCAACTTCCTTCCCATGTCTTAAAGTTCCACCACCCCTCAGAAGTACCATCAGCTAGAACTAAGCCTCAAATACATGAGTTATGGCAGGTGGGGCAAGTTAAGATATAAACCATAACAGGTGATAAAGTAATGCTTTTTTGGAGCTGTTTTTTTAAGAGCACTTTGGACAGATAAAAGAAAATACCCGAGGCTGGAGAGATGGCTCAGTAGTTAAGAATACTGGCTGTTCTTGCAGAAGACCCAGGTTTGAATCCCAAGACCCACATGGCAGCAACAACTGTCCATAACTCCACTTCCAGGGGATCCAACAGCTTTTTCTGTCCTCCGAGGGCATTGCACATCACGGGTGCACTTACCTACATGCAAGCCATATATACATACACATAAAATAAAAATAATAGATAAAATATTTTTAAAAAACAGCCATGGAAAGTTCTGGCCAAAGAGGGGCTCAGAGCTGAAGACCTCTGAGATTATCTTTTCTGTGTGATGTGTAAAGAGTTAGAATTTTATCCAAACATAATGGGGACAGGCACTTCAGGGAGGTCTTCCCCATCCCTCACCAAATAAACACACCAAATAAATGCTATACATCATCAAAGAAAAGAGATAAATAAGATTTTTAGCCTAAGGCACAGAGGAGGCCTATGGGTAGAGATTCTACGAAGGTGAACAGATTCTAGATGAGAGACTTTGTTATTCTTTGGACACTTCACTTTGAGTCATCTAGTAGAAAATGAAGGCAAGGTGTGGAGCAGGACATCTCATGCTTCTCCACATTGAACAACCCTCAGAGAGATTTCTGGGCTGGTGACAGAAATGTGCTTGTCTTCATCATGAAGATTGTTTGTAAAGCTGAGTTCAGTAAGATCGTCTAGGAACTAGATAGGGCTAGACATGGGCTAGCCCATGACAGAGCCTTACAATATTTAGATCTTTGGTGGTTGAGAGGAAGGGGAGGAATTGTCTACAACAGAGACTCTAAAGAGGTGCTAATGAGCCAGGAGGAAATGCTGTGCTGTCTTCTGGAAGCCAAGTAAAAAACTATTTCAAGAGGAAGCATTTTCAGTCCACAGCTGTTGAGAAGTTAGGGAAGACAACAGTGTAAGGGGACTCAAGACAGACTTTTTCATTGGGGTTGGCATTATTGACCTCACTGGTATCTTGCACATGAGCAGTTCTGAGGTGCTGGGGTGAGTAGAACTTTGGTTATGCTCTATACATTAGTTTCTTGTTGTTAGAATAGATTAATGTAAACATAGCAGCTAAAAATAATACGAACTTATCTTAAAGTTCTGGCAGTTTGAATTTCAAATTGTTTGTTAGAAGATGTTTTAGTTTCTTGTTGCTGTGATAAAATGCTCTGACAAAAGCAACTTAAAGGGAAAAGGGTTTATTTTAGCTCACAGTTCAGACAGTCCTTCCCATCCCATCACGGTGGGGAAGTTAAGGCAGCAGGAGCTTTAGGCAAGTCTTCACAGTCCCCACAATCAGGAAACAAAGGGGGATGATGCAAGCTTGCTAGTTCTCAGCTTGCTTTCTCCATTTCTGTAAAGTCCAAAGTTTCTGGCCGAGGGAATGATCCCATCCACAATTAAGATGGGTCTTCTCACACCAATTAACATAATCAAGGTGATCTCCTAAAGGTATGCCCAGAAGCCCATCTCCCAGTTGAGTCTAGAGTCTGTCAGGTTAACAACATTAACCATCACAGGGGATAAATTCCAGCTATCAGCAGAGCTGTATTCCTTCTAAACGCCAGCAAGGAGAATTTGTTTTCTTGCTTTTCCATCTACAATCTGCCTACCTTCCTTGGCTCACCTTTCCACATTCTTCAAAGGATGTAACTTCACTCTCTACTTCCATCACCACAGATTTTCTCTCTACTCTGTCTTTACGTTACCTTCTCCTCCTCTGCCCTTCCTCCCAAGAGGACCTTGTGATTATATTGGGCCCATCCAGACCATTCAGGGCAGACACTTCATCTCAAGATATTAAATTATATCTGTGTACTGGTCTGTTTTTTCATTACTATAACTAAAATACCTAAGACAGGCTTCTTGTGAAGAAAAAAGGTTTATTTAGCACATAGTTTGGGAGACTAAAAGTCCAGAAAGCACAGCACAGACTCTGGTGAAGGCTCCACGGGAAATGTTGGGAGTGTGTGCTGAAGGAAAATATCACATCACCTAACAGGAGGCCACAGAGGGAGATTTGACAGTCAGCTCTAGTGAGAACTACCTAATTCCACCCAAGAACAGTACCTCTAAATAACACAAGAACATCTTCCTTCTAGAACCCACCTCTTAAAGGTCCCTCCATCTCTCACACCTCCATACCCAGTACCAAACTTCCAACATGTGAAAACTTGAAGGACATTAACTGTATCTAACCTATAACAATCTGCAAAGTCCTTCAACTGTTGGAAGGGGCACCCTCACAGATTCCAGGAATCAGGGTGTCAGTCCCCTTGGAGGACCATCATTCAGTCGTAGCTCCTTATAATGGAAACACTAATGCATACCTGTTTCTACATTTCCATATCCCCAGTTTGAAAATCCATTCCAGATACTACATACAACAACAGATTATGATACTGAAGCTTGTGGTTAATGAGCTGTAGTCTAAGTATTGTCTTTTCGAAGTTACGCATTATCCATCAAAAGAAGATATGGTGTGGTATCATTTGATAAAGATGTCACCATGCAACCATTTCTCATCAAGTTACCCACATCGATTCCATCTGTTGTATCATTAAATCCTAAAATCTGTTCTACCCATCTTCTACTCTAGTTTAGTGTCTTGGTCCATTTTCTCTTGTTATAACAGAATACTAGAGACTAGAAAATTTATAAAGAAAGGGAGTTTACTCAGCTCATAGTTGTGGAAATAGACTTTGCTAGATGGCTTCAGTTGTCAACTTGACATACCTGGAAAGAGGAAACTTCAATCGAAGCACTCTTTCCATCAGATTGACCTGTGACCATGTCTAGGAGGCATTTTCTTGATTTTTGAGTGATGTGAGAGGGCCCAGCCCATTGTGGGTGGTGCCATCCCTGGGCAGGTGGTCCTGTGTTGTACAAGAAAGCAGGTTGAGCAAAAGGCCAAAGGAGCAAGCCAGCAAACAGTATTCCTCCATGGTTTCTGCTATAGTTCCTGCTTCCAGGTTTCTGCCTTGAGTTCCTACCCTGACTTCTTTTGGTAATGGAAGAGTAAGATGTAATAAACTCTTTTCTCCTCAAGTTGGCTTTGTTCAGAATGTTTATCACATCAACAGAAACTAAACTAGAACAGAAATGTTCAAGATCAAGTGGCTGTCCCTGGTAAGGGCCTCATGCTATACTAGAACATAAAATGTGGATGGCACCGGATCATAGAACTGCACGTGAGATTTGCGTTACGGCAAATGAAGAGGAGAAGAGGGGACCAGGGGAATGGGAAGCTTTGTAATAATGGGCTCCAAAAAGAACCAATCCATTCTTGCAAGAGCTAATCCAGTCACTAGAGAATGACTTTAATCCTCCTTAAAGGCCCCAATACTACTGAGTTGGCAAGCAAGTTTCAGCACACATTTTGACAAGGAGAAAGCACAGCTATCAGGTTCCCACTAGAAAGAGAAGTATGACCTCACCTGTGTGCAGAAAACAGTTTTGGGAAATAACTCCTCATGTGACCCCAGGGAGGATGGGCACTGGTAAAGTGCTCCCACAGCACACCAGGAGGTGGGACCCTTGCAGAGCACTGGGGAGTGAGCACTATAATTTCCTGCATAGAAATGGAAGTTCAGCCATATCCCACATCCTGAGAGTCATTATTATGACTTCAGGCTTAATTCTTGTTATTATGGGTTAGCCATTGTTTAGAAACATTTTCTTGCCCTTCATTCTTCCATTACACTTCATAAGCTAAAGTGGTTTAGACTCTGCTGAAGTGATCACCTGAGAGATCCTGAGAAGGCAGATAAATGCTTCAAACTCAGAAGCTAATCTGGGATTGGGCAACAGGGTTACTTGCATAAGAATGACACCATCTTGCCCCTCAGGAAGCCTTAAGGCAAACACCCAAGCATCTAACAATGGCCTGCTTCAGGATTACAGTCCACTTAAGGTTTTATATAAGGAGAATCAATTGGGCATTCACTGGCCCTGCTTTCTTCAGCTCTGGAGAACAGGGACTCAGACGCTGTGAGCATGCCTGTTTTCTTTTAATCTCAATTCAGAAAATTTCCAGTGTGTGCTGAAAAGTGGTCCTGCTTTCAAAATTCCACTGGCCAGTGATTCTCAGCCGTTTATCAACAGGCTGCTTTTAAAAAGAACATAGATTTTTAAAAAATGCATCGCAATTTCTAATTGGAGGGGGAAAGGTTTTCAAATATAATCAGTAACATGGAGATAGATGTCTTCTGAAAAGTTGCAGGAACTTAAGCAATTGAGATCATTCAGTGTTGCTTGAGAATTGGCTAGTGGCCCCCCTCCTTTGTGAGTCAAGCAACCCTCACTTCCATGGCAACCATGTGTAACACCCCAACAGGAAGAATGGCTTTGGAGAATACAAAGAGACAGAAACTCGAAACAGAAGATCCCAAACCTCCCTAAAACACCAAGAGACTAAAATAAAAAGCTAAGTAGATAGGAAAGAGCCACAGTCCCATAGTCTGGAGACACAAGGGAAAAGGTCCAAGAGCCAGCAGTGTGGTTTATGGACGGGGACAGCATCCTCAGACAGACTTGGACTCCCAAACCCCTTCCTGATGAGGCAGCCAGTACGGAAAAGCCCTGTTTCATTCCCTTTGCTTAATAGCCCCACACCAACCACTGTGGAGCTGCAGAGGCCCAACCTTGCCTTAAACTGAGCTGCCAATAGTTCACCCAGCCCTCGAATTGCTCATCCCTGGCATCCCCACCTCCTCTGCCCACCGCACCACTAGGAGTGCATAATTAGGAATCCTATCTCCTTCCTACCTCTGGGTGGATTACCAAGCAGGGGAATAACCCTGCAGAGCATTACCCAGTAGTCCTCTAGATGGGGTAATACAATTGCAGCAGGATTACAGTCTCTACATGGAGTCTTGGTTTTCCAGGCTTGGTGTATTGAGTTTCTGAATTTCCAGCTCATTCTTTCCCAAACCGTGAGCTAAACATCTTACATTTTACGTAGAAAATCTTGCTTTACCACCGCCCCCCTTTCGGTAGTGATGTGGGTTGAATATTCCCTCAAAATTCATGTGTTAGAAATAATCCCCAGTGCAACAACAGTGTTGAGAGCTAGGACCTTAGGACCTTAAGTCATGAGACCTCCACCTTCATAAATGGGTCAACTGGATTTAAGAAAAGCTTGCTTAAGAGAGCTGAGAGAGCGGGTTCCTGCTGAAAGATGAGTTTAGCTTTCCCTGCCTTCCCTGTTCTGTCCTGGTCACATTCCTTCACCTCCTTACTTATCCACCATCTACCATAGGATGCGCAGCAAAAACACCCGCACCAGAATCAGGGCCTTCCATCTTGGACTCACTAGTCCCCAGACCTATAAGAAATTAGCATCTATTCTCTAAGTTACACAGTCGGTAGCATTCTGTTACAAGGGCACAAAACAGGCTCAGATGCCTCTCTTCATCGCTCTGCCACTACGTTTGCATATTTGCTGGATTCATCCACTTCTAAAACATTATGTATGAGCAAAGCTAAAGAGAAGTGAGGAAAGGGGGACCGAAAACTCCCTCCAGGAAGCTCAGGCTTGCTGAGTCATTCATGTGAGAGACAGGAGTGGCTGCCAGAGCCTTTAGAATGTAAGTGAAAGTCTGCTCAGGTTTGGGATTGTGTTCTTAAGCCCAGTGTTTCTTAAGGTACCATGTGTGTACCTGTAAGCTTTTAATAGTGATGGGCCTCAAAAGGACCCCAGGCATCATTAGAGAGCACTGCCATTAACGCACATACCCCTGGGTATTTTGGAGAAACCTCCACTCAGAGAATCAGCTGTCAACTGTGGTGGTGTTAACAAGAAGGAAATTGTAGTGATAACTGTCCTACTGGGGACAGTAGACTGTGACTTTTATTTGCAGACACTTTTGCTAAATTTTCTTAGGACACATGACTCTAGCGGATGATCACGAGATTTCTTTTTTTTTACCCATTTCATGCTCAACAATGAATATTCCTTGGTAGGAATGATTGGCAGAAGTATTAAAATACTTAACTATCAAATACCATTTAATAAAAGTCTTTTGTCTCCAATCAGCACAGGGAGTCAAGTTTAAGGCTTATATGTGGGAACATTTTAATTAATATGCATACTTTCACTGACATATTTTAAAATAATACTCCATAATCCAATGTCAGAGTTAGTAGCATTAAAATGTCTTTGTGAGCACAGAAATCATAAGCTTGGCAAGAAAAGGTGCTTAAGAAATATTTGTTGAATGATATTTGACAACTGGAATATGGAGTTTGGTGTCCTATTGAAGATGATACTTAGGCTTAGCGGCTTTTTTCTTTTTGTTTTAAGGTATTGACTTTTTAGCATGATGCAAATATTGTTTCCTCTCTAGATATAAGCCATTAGGAAGCAGATTTCATGGTGCATCAGTTTCTGTCTTCACGAATGTCCCTTCACCTGCGTTAAATGTCTATTTGGGCTAAAAAGTTGAAATGGAAAGAGTATTGTAATTTCACCTCTGAAGGTTACATTTTTAGTCAAATCGAAACATTTCTTTTTTTAATTGATTTTTTTGGAAATTTCATACATCTTGATCATATTTAGACCCCTCCCATATCTGAACCCCCTGGAGTCTCCCCCACAGACACACAATTTGTCATACATGTTAAGGCCTATCAAGCCAAGTTTTTGTCCACAAAAATCCCTCTGTGTGAGTCCATCCACTGGTACCCGGTCAGGCTATATAGTGTTACTCCCTTAAAGAAGACCAGCTTTCCCTCACACAGCAGTCATCAGCTGCCAATAGTTTCTCAGCTAAGGTTAAGCCTTTTTATCCATTTCTGCATTTCTATGCTGGGTTTTATGTAGTTTGAGCTTGCATAGGTCTTGTTCATGATGAAAGGTCATATGAGTAACTTCCCAGCTATCTGAAAAAAAAATCTCTCTTTCCTTGTGGTCACCCACGACCCCTGGCTCTCACAATATTTCAACCCCTTCTTCCACAATGGTCCCTGAGCCCTGGGTGGCAGAGGTTTGATATAGGTGTTCTATTCAGTGATATGCACTCTGCAGTCTCTTATCCTCTGTGCTTTGGCCAGTAGTGGATTTCTAGGTTGGTTAATCACCATCTGTTGCACCAGTTTTGCTGGTGAGAGTTGAGAGATGCATTAACATTCTTTCTGCCTCTTCCTCTGCTGTGTCCCCTGAGCCTCGGGTGTATAGGTTACATTACAGATGTGTCACTCAGGGCTGGGCTTCTCACCGACACCTATTCTCTTGGTTTGGCCAGTTGTAGAACTCTTTAATAGTCTCCACCTGTTGCAAGAAGAAGCTTTTTTTTTTTTTTTTTTTTTTTTTTTTTTTTTCCGTGAAGATTTAAAATCGATGGGTGGTGAGCAGAATACTTGTATCTAAGGATTTGGAGCTAAGATCCACAAATGAGCGAGAACATATGTCGCTTGTTTTTCTGAGTCTGTGTTACTTCGCTTAGCATGACAGCTTCCAGTTCTTAGCTGTATGTCCAAGCCCTAAAAATGATCAGTGTCAAATATGGACATGTTTATCTTTCATTTCGTGATAAGAATTGAACGTAAGTCCCGGGAAACCTTGGTTCTGATCTGTATTGGTTTCTTTTCCTATTGCCGCTTTGAGGGGATGTGCTCCACGTGATGGGGAAGGCTCGGTGGCAGAAGTGGGAGGCCTGCTGCTCACATTGCACTGCCAGTCAGGAAACAGCATGAGAAGCCAGGCCATAAAGCCTGGAGGCCAACTCCAGTGACCTACTTCCTCTGGGGAGGCTCCAGCGCCTAAAGGTTCCTCAACTTTCCCAAACAGGACCACCTGCTAGGGACCAAGTGCTCAAACACAGAAGCCTGTGGGGGAGATTTTAAGTTCAAACCACAACATGATTCATTTCTGCCACTGTCATGCTGTCCGGTTTGGGGAAAGTTGTGAACCTAGTCTGGGCATTGGGTTCCTTAGAATAAGAAATGTACGTTGACCCTCTTTAAGCCTCAGAAATGTCATTAGAAGCAAATGAAATATTATATATGGGGCTGGAGAAATGGCTCAGTGGGTAATGAGCTTGCTGGGCAGGCAGGAGGACCTGAGTTCAGATCCCCAGCACCCACGTGAAAAGCTGAGCATGGCTCCACACAGCTGTAACCCCAGGACCAGTGGGAAGAGACAGAGACAGGCAGATCCCATGGACTCACTGGCCAGCCAGTCTAGTTTAGCAAGAGACCCTATCTCAAAAGATAAATGTGGAGGATGATAAAGAAGATGGCTGGCATTGACCTCTGACATCCACACATGCACACACATGTGCAAGCACACCTACACAAATGCATATATCCTCACACATACACACTGTGTCATATGTGCTACATACAGCACTATTAGTGACATATAATGAACTAGGACAAGCTGAGATCAACTTGGAACTGCCTAGCCTCTTCTCTGTTCTCCTTGGTATTACACCATGTCACCAGAGTTCTCTCGGGGTCTCTTGCACTATCAGGCAAACCATATAACATACTTCATGTACATTTATTATTGTCGTGGGGGGGGGAGAGTGACCTACAAAGAAATGAGCACCCTGTGCCTAGCTCTGCACCACTCACCTCCAGTGGCGCCTCAGGGCGTGGCTCAGAGTCCGTCATATCAGACGGCTCTGGCACCATGCCCATAGTCACCACTAGCTTTTGCCCAAGCCTCAGGGGCCAGCAGTCCCGCCCCAGGTCCATAAGTGCCAGGCCATTTTATCCTTGAGGACACCAGGCTGCTGACACCCAAGACCGTCACCTGGGCAGCCCCCTCAGTAGTCCATCCCCCAGCGGCAGGCCCCGCCCCTCAGAGGAACCAGCCAGAACCACAAAGTACACAGTTCCCAGAATTCCATCCTCCAGTGGTTTCAAACAAAAGGCCCTCTCATGGTATGCAAAAGGGAAGCAGTAGGCCATTTATCTGACAGCAGCTATGGTAAGAAGACCACAGAGCTGCGTTCAGCAGCAACTCTTGGCGAGACACCGAAGGGCCACACACTTCACACAGTGAGCAACTGAGGCCACGGCGGCCGTTCATGGAGACCTTCATTGACTGCGTTTTCCTGGAGACCTCCCATGCACCGCCCCTTCTAGCAGAAGTTTCCCTGGTTTTCACCATCCTTGGTTTTCTTTTTTAATATTTTATGTGTATGAGTGTGTTTCCTGCATGTATATAGGTCCACCCGTGTCATGCAATGTCTGCGGAGGTCAGAAGAGGGTCTCAGATCCCCTGGAATTAGAATTACGACGGTTGTTAGCTGTCATGTGGGTGCTGGGAATTGAACCCAGGACCTCTGCAAGTGCTCTTAAACACTGAGTTATTTCTCTACACACTCCGCCCTGCCGCCCCTCACCCCCAGGTTTTCTAATAAGCTGTCAAACAGCCAATTCTTGGAAGTTTGGACTCCCTGAATGGGCTTTTATTTCTGTCAGTGAATCCTGATGCTGAATGGGTCATAAAACCCATGCCTCTTTTTGAATCATGTTCACAATGCTTTTTAAAAACTTTTTCACTTTTAAAACTCATTATGCATGTGTTGTATGAGGTGTGTGTGTGTGTGTGTGTGTGTGTGTGTGTGTGTG
>NW_008336933.1:2280321-2282980 GCF_000622305.1 Nannospalax galili
TATGTTTTGTATGGTGTGTGTGTGTGTGTGTGTGTGTGTGTGTGTGTGCGCGGCACATATGCCCTGGCATGCATGTAGAGGTCTGAGGACAACCTTCTTCTGCCTTGTTTGAGACAGAGTCTCTTGTTCACCTCTGTGTAGCCCAGGCTAGCTGGTCCTTGGGTTTCCAGGAATTCTGTGTCTGCTTCCCATCTCATTGTAGGAATACTGGGATTAGAGATATGTACTTACATGTCTGACTTTAGGTGGGGTCTGGGAATCCAAACTCAGATCCTCAGGCTTTCCTGGCAAACACTTTACCCATTAAACCATCTCTCCACCCTTACTTTACAGTTTTAAAGTTATTTTTTAAGTTAGCCTACATAATAATGGGTCTCATTAACATAAGGAGAAAGGTATCCACAATCCAAGGAATCATTCCAAAGTGACTTTCACTTTTGGTCATACAGTGGAAAACTGGCCTAGAAAAGGGGGGGAGGAGGAACTTTTATTAAGTAAAAGATACCTAAAATGTTGAATAAAACATTTTACAAAAAATTTTACAAAATCTTTATTTTTGACTTACAGATAAGAAGGTAATAAAAATTTCTCAAAGTTAAAATAAAATAGAAGGAAAGGTTATAAAAAAGTGAGGGAAAGGCAATATTTGAAGAGATAATTACTACTTTCAATCTAAAGAAAAATGACTCATCAGGTTAAGAAGCAGAAAAAAGGTTCATGCAGGACTAAAGTCATACTTATCTGGCCATGCATGTGATCCTGCAGACCCCTCAGAGAAAAGAAGATCCCGGGGCAACCGAATTAGCAAAATGGGTTTCCTAAAATATTTCAGTCCCGTATATGCAGTTTGGGAATCTGCAGCTTCATCTAGGAAAATTTAGAAATATTTGGAAAATTTGCTTATGTATCAAACATTTTCAGACTTTTTACTTGTTTTTAATCTCTAAATAATGCCATATACAATAGAACTATTTGCATAGAACTTACAATGTGTTAGGTATTGTAAGTCATGTAGAGGTGACTTAAAGTGTGCAGGAAGGTGTGTATGGGTTCTAGGTAAATGTTATGCTTTCTGTGCAAGCCAGATGTCTCTGGGTAAAAGCACTTTCCACCAAGTCTGATGACCTGAGTTCCATCCCAGAACCCACATGGTGGAAGGAAAGAACATATTCCTGCAAGTTGCCTTCTGACTTCCACATGCACACCATGACACAGGTGTACATGCCCCCCTCCACACACAATAAATAAATAAATCGTATGAAAGAACAAAAGAAATGAAAAAAATATTATGATGTTTTAGACAAAGCACTAAATTATTCACAGATCTGGGTATTCAAAGGGTGTTCTGGAGCCAATCCCTTGTGGCTATTGCTAGATTTGTGGCTGAGTTTCAGTATTAAAAGATGGAATTGGGGCTGGAGAGAGGGCCCAACAGATAAGAGCACTGGCTGCTCTTGCAGAGGACCCAGGTTCAATTCCCAGCACTCTCATGGTGGCTAACAACTGTCTGTAACTCCCGTTCCAGGGGATCCAATGCCCTCTTCTGGACTCTGTAGGCACTGCATGTGAGTGGTGCATTTACATACATGCAGGGAAAACACTACTACACATAATATAAAAATAAAAATATGTAAAATTTTAAAGATGGAATATCTTCATGGTTCTAAAAAGAGAAAGGAAAGAAAAAAGAAAACCTGATGAAAGAAGTTGTGGTCCTGAGAGGACCGGGTCTCTTCTCCTGGGTTCTTGTCCATCCTAACTTCCAAGAATGAAGTGGGCAGAAAGCAAAGGAACTCTGAGTTCCTCAGCAGCAGACAGATGCCAACCACAAGCACCTGCAAGTACTGCAACTCTGCTCTTGGCAAGCTTTGGGTGCCAGTCAAGAGAGGTTTCAAGTGTTACCACGTTGTGCTCTAGGCAGCCTTCAGGGTGCCAACAGAGACATTGTTGGTATGTGTTACAGCTTGAAAGCTTTTGGAGGGCTTCAGGGTGCCAACCCAGAGAAATCCTGAGAGCGGGTCTGAAGAAAGCAGGTCAGCAGCAGGAGTAGCAGGGAAATTAGGTCTCCTGCCTCTGACAGGTCTCCAAAGCTGCAGTTTCAGGTCTCTGAAGCAGCAGGCCTTGGAGGCTGGAGACAGGAGTAAGCGTCCCTGCCTGCAGGCACAGGCTGGGTCTTAGAGGTGCAAGCAAAGGAGCCCGAGTGAGTTCCCTGCCTCTGGTGCAGTGAACCTTTGATGAACCTGTCTCCAGCCAGTCTTGAAGGCTGTCTTCCTTCCAGTTTCCCCAGTCTATCGTGCTGAGGGCTCTTCCTGTTGGGTTCCCTTTTCACATCATTCCTGGCTGCTACTTCACTGACAGCTTGGATCATGGGTAACTCCCTGTCCTTGGGGCTTTAGCCTGCCATTGAACTTCTGCTAAACCTACCAAGGGCAAATGATTACCCCAGCACTTGGGAGGCTGAGGCAGGTGGATAGTGAGTTTGAAGCTAACCACATCATGAGCCCTTGTATTGAAAACAAAGTATAACCAAATATTAAAGGGGCCAATATAATTTCATAAGAGTCCATATGTATAGCTAAAGGCTACATAACAAGCAACAATGCCTGACAGGCGATACCTTCTTTTGAGTTGTTGGCCAGGGTGGCCAAAGGGACTCCCA
>NW_008336933.1:2283617-2319176 GCF_000622305.1 Nannospalax galili
GTGTTACTGAATGTTAAAGCTGTAATGAGATGCTTCTTCTGATTGTGTGGTTATTAAATAAATAATTAAAAAAAACAACACCAAACAAAAGTAGCAAAGACCTGCCAACTTACTAGCTTATTGAAAGCATCTTCTAAAACAGAAGCACAATAAAAGCATTTCGGATACCAAAATAGACCTGAGCACCCACAGATCCTCACCAAAGGGTATACTTCTGGGAGAAGGTTAAGATCTCAGAAAGGAGCTCTGAGAAAGGGCTGCTGAAAGGAATCATGTTCTGCCGTGTTCAGATGGAATGTCCTGTAGATATCTGTTAAGTCTATTTGGTCTATAGTATCATTTAACTCTGATTTTTCTTTACTGATTTGGGGGGAGGGCTGTATGCTCTTTCTACTGGTAAGTGAGGTCTTGACATCATCCACTGTTATTGTGTGATGTTAATCTGGGCCTTTATGTCAAGCAGTGTTTGTTTTGTGAAAGTGGTTGCATCAAAGTTCCATTTGTATATGTTTAGGATTGTAATATCTTGTGATGGATTGTTCCTATCATCAATATGAAGTGACTTACTTTGGAAGTCCATGTCATCAGAGTTTAGCATTGCTGTGTCTGCTTGCTTTCTAGCTGCATTTACTTGAAGTGCCTTTTTCCATCCTTTAACCCTTAGGCTGTTTGTCTTTACCAGTGGGGGATGTTTCTGGCAGGCAACAAATAGTCCAGATTTTTAATTCAATCTGAAAGTTTGTGTTTCTAGATGGGAGAATTGAGATCAGCAAATTCAGAGTTATTTTTGAAAGGCGTGCATTCTTTCCCGTTGTTTGTTGCTCTTGTAATATTTGGTACTTTCCTAAGCCTCATTTGCATATTTACTGTTCTAGTGCAGTTTTTCTTTCCTGCAACCTCAGGGGTTGGTTTATCTCTTTCTTGAAGTATCTTTAGCAGCAAAACCTTAAGAGTCATGAATCCCTCTCCCTCTCTCAGTCAACCAACCTCTCCAGAACTAGACATTTTATTCTCATGGCCAAGCTTATCCTGGACTTTTCCATCTTGAGAAATAGAGCCACTGTCCCTCCCATCCCGCAATGCTCAAGACAGAAGCCAACACTGAAACTGCGAGTTGAAGGCCATCCAGAGCTATATGCTTAGGCCCTTTCTCATAAAAACAAAATCAAGCTGGGTGTGGAAGCTCATACCTGGAATCCAAGCACCAAGTAAGCTGAGGCAGGAGGATTGCTGTGATTTTGAGAACAGCTTTGACTACATAGTGAGTTGTAGGACAGCCTGGGCTATGCCATAATAGTCTGTCCAGAAAATGACATAAATGAGACTTAGACAAGTATTACAAGTTTCCCCTCATTTGTGGATCCTAGGTTTTATGTAGTTTCAAACTATATGAAAGCGGAAGAGGAGGCTGGGGGGCAGAAGGAAGGAGGAGGGGGAGGAGACAAAAGAAATGGCACTGGGGAGGGTGAATGTGGTCAAAGCTCATGATATACTTAAAAGAAATGTCTTTATGTTACCCAACACTATGCATAGTGAATACACACCAATAAAAATAAGTAAATAATAAAACAAAAGCCATTGACCTTGTCAACTGCTTCTGTATCTTTACCTTCATCTGCCATCCATTAGATCATCCTGTCTATCCCACAAAACAGGAGACACCTAGGATCACTTTCTAGTGCCACTGCTGGTGTGCCATGGACTACAATCACACCACAGCTCCAAACTGATCTTTCCTGCTCCTGTTGTCAACCTTCTCCAGGTGACAGCAAAATAGACTGGAAAAATACCATTATTCCTATTTCCCTTGGAATAGAACCTGAACTCCCTATATTTATGAGGCCTGCTGCTGCCAACTCAGATGAGGCCTTCCTCTTCTTGGTATGCCGTTCTACCTTTCCTTTCACTCCTCTTTTCCTACAAACCACGAAGCCGTTCCTACACCAGGACCTTTTCCCATGCAGCCCTTCTTACCTGAAATGCTCTTGCGTGGTTCAGCCTTGTGTTTCAAGACGTCAGTTAAACATGACCTTCTCATAATGACCTTCCCTGACTGCTGTTCATTCAGCACAACTTGCTGCATGTGTTAGGATGCACAGATTCTCACTCATTCCATTTGTAGCACGCAGTACGTTGCTACCTGTGCGTTCGTCTGTGTGTAGAACATCTTGCCCATCAGACAGTAAATCTGTAAGAGTAGAGATCATAGATGTTTTCCTTTTTATCTTGAGCACCTCAGCATGTGGCATGTGTCAGGCATGGGGCAGTCACTCAACAACGATTATCACATTGAAGAATGAATGGAAGCTTCACCTTTTTGTCTCATTGTGATCCTCACTAACCCTGAGGTTCTTCCTCTTTGGGGGCAGAGGCAGATGTGTTGGAGCTAAGTGGCACTGATTGCAGAAGGGAAGCCTGTGTGGTCCTGCTTTAGAACCTGAGGTTGATGGCATTTGAAATTCTTTTGAATACTTTTGAAATTCTGGGGTATTCTTTTCATATGGAAAATTATAATGAAATTCTACAGTTTCCTGGTATCTTGAAATGTCTATGAGACTTTTAGGTATTAGATCTGAAACGTGGTATATTAGGCTGATTCATGCTCAAAGATAAGCACAGAGCCATCCTCATTGCACCTGCTCTGTTGAATGAGGAACAGTGCATACATGGTGATTTGGACTGTGGCTTAAAGGCAGATGCTCTTTGATAGAGACATTTGCTGATCTCCACTTTGCTTTGTTATCACAAACCAGGTGTGTATTAGTGAAATGCATTCATATAGCTAAAGAGCATACAAAAAGCCATTGAATCAGGGAAGAAAGGATAGAAGGCAAAATTAAGAAGAGAAACAAAGACACAAGGCTGGAGGTCACCAGATAAAAGAGAAGTGATCAAAGGGAAGGGAAGACCTGGTTAGGAATACAAATAGCCTCTTTGTTATTTTTTATTATTTATTTTATGCGTATGACTATAGAGCCTGCATGCATGTAAGTGCACTATGTCGTGCAATACCTACAGAGCTCAGAAGAGGGTGTGGGAGCCCCTGGAACTGGAGTTACAGACAGTTGTTAACCACCATGTGGGTGCTGGGCATCAAACCCAGGTCCTCTACAAAAGCAGCCAGTGCTCTTAACTGCTGAGCCATCTCTCCGGTTCCCAGAGACAGCCTCTTTCTACCTCTGTGAATGAATACATGTAAAAGGCTTAGTTTCCTTCCTTTGGCTGTGGCTGGGCCAATTCCGGCCCTGAGAGGCATACTTCATACACCCCAGCAAGAGTTCCTGCAGATGGGCAACTTGAGGGGTCATTTGTTATATGGATGAAAAGTGAATCCTTGAGGGGCTGGAGAGATGGTTCAGCAGTTAAGAGCACTGACTGCTCTTGCAGAGGACCTGGGTTCAATTCCCAGCACCCAAAAGGTGGCTAACAGTCATCTATAACTTCTGTTCCAGGGGATCTGATGCCCTCTTCTGACCTCCATGGCATTGCATGACATGGGTGCACCCACCTACATATTCATACACATAAAATAAAAGTAATAAATAAAATATGAAAAAAAGAAAAGTAAGTCTTTGAATGTAAAGCTTCACTGGTAAGACTAGGACCGCCTCTTCCACAGCCTCCATGGAACCTAAAGTTTCATCAGCTGACCAGCAACCAAGAATCTTTTCATTTGAGGATAGACTTTTAAGAAAAGCCTCCAAAGATTTCAGCCTTTCACTTCCCTCACTAGAACAGCTGCTACCAGTGAAAATTCAGACTTGAAAGCTAAACCACACCAACACACGCACAGACTTACAGGGGAGTTTTGGGGTTTGTCTTGTTTCCTGGGTTTGGAAACCAAAAAGTGCAGAATCATTGCAAAGGGGTATTCCAGACTTCTCTCCTGGTATTAACTGGCCAGGAATAAAGCTTGAGTGTTTGGGGCATATACGCTTCCAGACACATCTATGAGCACCTAAAAGCCACATTTTATTGTTCTGTAGTGAGGAGTTTTATGACCTTTAGAGTAATTTTGTTTTTGTTGTCGCTCAAAAAAAAAAAAAAAAAAAAAAAAAAAACCACGATAAGGAAGTGAGCCAACTTCTGGGTAAGGGATGCTGGTTTCAGAGTCCCAGGCACACTCCAGGGTGTGGAAGGTTCTGAGTAAGAGGACTTGTCACCAACTTGGACTATACATAGGTTTCCAAGTTTTATTCTTGCAAACAAGATTTCTGCCCATCTCAGAGTTTGTGAAATAACTGGAAACGGCTGTATGGAGATGTCCTAAGGCCAACCTTCTTACTCCCTCCAGGGACCATGTCTAAGAATACTGTCAACAGGAGGTCGAAACCTAAGAGTCCAGGACTCACTTTGCAAGGAAGGACAATCAATGTGGGAATGCAGGAGTGACCTTACAATAGTCTTGCTTCTGTAATCAGTCAACTTGACACTGTCTTAGTGTGTGTGCGTGTGTGTGTTGCGTGTGTGTACTTGCATGTGATTGTGTATGTGCAAATGTGTGTAGCAACGCATAGGATATCTTCCTCAATGGCTCTCCACCTTATTTTTTGAGACAAGGTCTTGTACTGAATCTGGAGCTTGCTGATTTGATTAGACTGGCTGGACGGCAAGTCCCAAGGATCTTCCTGTCTCCACATACCTAGTGTTGGGATTATAGTCATGTGCGCCTATGCTAGCGTTTTACATGGATGCTGGGGATCTAAGCCCCATGCTTATGGGGAAAGCACATCAACTGAGCCATCTTCTTCAGCCCTTGTACTGTGTTTTAATATCGCTCCTCAATCTTGGACACAGTTGAGTACATGTTCCCTGGAATCTCTTCTTTCTCTCTTTATCTAACCCCTAGACTAACCATTCCTGTTGGTTTCCTTTGCTAAATCATCTTCTTTTATCCATCATTTCAACTAGAGACTCAGCTAAGAGGGAGTTTGCTTTCCAGAGGACACTGAACAATGTCTTACAATTTTGATTGTCACATTGGGGAGCAGGGGTTGTACTACTGGCATCTGGTGAGTATAAGCCAAGGATGATGCTACATGTCCCATAAGACCCAGGGGAGCCACCAACACAAAGAGGACCTCTTGTAAAATATCGGTACTGTGGAGGTTGAGTGCTAACTTCGTCATGATTGTTCCATAGTATTCCAGATCCTTTATTTTTCTCCTCTTACATTTCATGTAGGTTACCTCTACTGTGACTTTAAAAAGAAATATTTACACTTTGATGACTCCCAGATCTTTGTCCTCAGCAAAGCATCTCTCGATTACCCAGCATCCTACAGGACATCTTCAGTTTGATATGTGCATAGCCAATTTTTCTTTTATTTTAACTTGGGACTTTTGACAAGGAAATGATTGAAAAAGTTGTCAAGTAGTCTATAATACATAGTTATCTAAAATAACTATTTCAAAACAACATGAGATAATGAGACATGGACCAAAACTATTGAAGAGAAATCTTCAATAGGAAGGAAAATTTTGTTCCAGGGAGCCTTGTACAAGGAGCCCATAGTCTTGCCCTAGGGTGATAGGGTAGATTTTCAACAAATACAAGTTTAAATTTACAAATATTTCTCTGAGTTGGAAGACCTCAAAGATTTATGTGCTTTTCAGTTGCTTGACTTGTTGAAACGTAACTGTGTCTTATGAGCTATTAGATTGATATTGAATAAGGGCATTTCTCAGGAAAGCTCCTCTTTTCCTTTGGCCCCTGGCCCCCCTCTTGACCATCCCCCTCTCCACTGGCAAGACCCAACAGGAAGCTCATGTGTCTCCCACCACACACATGTACACAGCACATAGAGGAACTAACTGTATGTGAACTGATTATGTGCGTTTAGGAGAAACAACCATTCCTGCAGTGTACCTTCTGAGTTCCTTCAGAATAAGATAGTCAACATGACGATGAAGGAGGCAGGAAAGAGAAAGTGTGACAAGTGGACCCTCATAGGATATGCCTCGTGGAGGGCTTAGAACTGTGTGCCGGAACTTGTGCTTACAGCATGTTTCCTGAATCACTGTCATCTCCCATTGAAACCAGGTGCCTACATGTCTGGAGTCTTTTAGTGATAGGGTGACGAGATACTGGAGAGGCATTGCCTGGAGACACAATGCTTCCAAAGCAAGCCAAATAAAACACATCCCAATGTTCCTAAATGCCTCCGTGTTGAGAAGAACAATCTCTCACCAACTTGTGGCCTTCTGGGGAGCTGTCCATCTATATATCTCTTTATGTCAGAAACTTGCAGCTCTATCTGTGTGTGGTTTATGTTCCCCCTTCCTCCAGCCCCTGACCAAGGCAATTTCATGCTGACTCTGTAATTACAGTGGGATCGTGCCAGAAAATTCCTAGAAAGCAGAAAAGAAATTTTTAAATTGAAATTCTGCAATTTTCATACAATATATTTTGATGACGCTTAGATTCCCTGCTCCACCTGCATCCCCCCACTTGATGCCCCCCACCCAATTTAATGTACTCTATTATATATATACATGTACATATAATGTATGTATATGGCCTAAAGAGTCTAGAAATTTTTTACTGTACTCTATTATATATAAACATATATAATACATATATATGCATGTATATATATGTTTGTATATGGTCTAGAAATTTTTAAAAAATACAGTTCACTTAAAAAATTTTAGCATTTGAAACTGGAGAAGATTCTTACAGGTAGTAGAGACAGAAGAATTAAGAACAAAACTTATATATATAGAGGCTGTATGACCTGTGTCCATTTCCAGACTATCCTATTATCAGATTTATTTAAAGCAAAATTCACCTTTTTAACAATGGGTGAGTATCCAGAATACAGATGGCCTCTGTTTGGGTTATAAAATATTACCATAAACATGTCCAAGACCTTCAACACAGTATGGAGTTTGACACAGAAAGTGCAGCTGAGGAAGTTGGAGAGGAAGGGGTTAAAGTTATTAGCTGACAAATGGATGGTGTTAATAAAACCTAAAACCAGTCTTTGCCTTAATAAGATTAGCAAAACAGCTTTCCCTCTATGTGAAGGAACATGAGTTTAAGAAACATGAACCAGCAGTGTAACCAGCCTGTATAAGAAAGTGCTCCATTAAAGTGTTTGGCCTACACTGCTACAGCTCTTATGTTAATGTTTTGAGCCGTAATTGATGCCTTAGCCGTATGTTTGTCCCTGGGGAGCTTTTGTGAAGGCTTCTTTTTATTTGTTATCCTATATCTAGTATATCATAAAATCCTTTCTGTATTCAGAAATGAGATCTTGTTAACACACTATCAGTTAATTTAAGGTAACTAAATTGGTTGTTTTTCTCATTATTACAATGAAATATCTAACAAAAGCAACCTATGAGAGGAAGGGTTTATTTCGGCTCATTGTTTGAGGGTACAGTCTATCATGATGGGGAATTCATGGCAGCAGGAACTTGGGTCACATTGTGTGGCATTACTAAGCCATATTACAGTGATGGATTATAAAGAAAGAACCTGACTCTCAGCACTCATTTTAAGGTCAAGAGTGGACCTGAACTGCTGAATACCTGTCCTTCAGATGTCTCAGAACCGTGCTTCCAAACAGTGGCTTGCTCCTTCGTTACTGTGACAGTATTTCCAGTATGAAACAGGGAAGTAAGAAGTTGTGATGTACTTATCAGAGAATCTTGCCCTTTGATCCTTAGGCCTAAAATTACTCAGTCTTAATTTCTCTTAGTATTTGCAATTGGAAAATCTTGCTGCTTTTGATATGTAAAGTATCCATACATATATTCATATGCTATCTTTGATGGAGGGCAAAGAGGGGTCCTGAGGGATTAAGGTCATATGCCCAAGTCACAGAAGAGCACATGGCTCAGTGATCATGGTTACATTATAAATAATAACGTTTTGGCTGCAAGGTTAGGTAAAAGTCTTTAGACCAGATTATGTCCATATTGTAAAAGTCTCTCCTACATAGTCAGAAAGCAGAGAACAGTGAATGCTAGTGCTCAGGTGATTTTGTTCTTTTCATTCAGTGTGAGACCCTAACCCATGGGATGGTACCACCAACATTAAAGTGGGTCTTCTCCCTTCAATTAGCCTAATCTAGAAACTGTCTCAGTGCTATGCCCTGAAGTCTATCCTTTATGTGATTCTAGATTTTGTTGACAAATCACTATTAACCATCACATAAACCAAAGTATTATCTTAGAGACTTGGAGGAAAGATTCTCAAAGAACATCCCAAGTTCCTCCTAAGATCCAAGCATTACTCAGACAGAGAAGGATGAGAACAGAGGCGTGTATGAAGCTACAACATGACATCAGTTTGGAGTTAGAAAGGGCATCTGAAGGAGAATCCACTTGATGCCTGGTCTGAGAAGACAGAAGATCACTGGTTAAACTTGGGCAACTCAGCTCAGCAGAAGAAAAATGTTGGGCAAGGAAATGAAATAGAGGAAAGGTGCAAAGATCAAAAATTGTAGTTATCTCATTTTTAAAATGTGTAGTCTCCTTGGTATTCTTTCACTGGAGAAAATCAAACACTCTCAACCCCTCAAGAGTGTGATGGGCCTGTCCTGTAGAGTTGTCCTTGAATCCTCCATGACTATGAGGGAGCTGAAGCTAAAGAACTGGACAGAATATGAGGCGGAGGAAGAAGAAAAAGAGGAGGAGGAAGGGGAGGAGGGGAAGGAATAAGAAGAGGAGGAGAGGGAGGAGGAGGAACAGCAACAAACTTGTGGGCTCCGTTAGTTATTTTAATGATTAAGGATTGTTTCTTTCTTGAGTGCCAAGCAGAGAATGCCTCCATTGTAAGTCTAGCTTCATATGCTGGGAAACTGTAACAGCTGCTTTTCGACTGGTATGGGGTGAATAGAAACAGGTGTGCAAATCATCATCATTATTTTTCCAGTTGCCACTAACACAGTTTTGTAAGAATGCTCTATGGGCCAGGACTTTCTAGTCATCATGCACAACCACAGTGAATCTAAAGTGCAATTATTACACCAATCCTTAAATGAATATTTCATGTGTATAGATCTGTCTCCGAGATATTCAGATGGAAGTTGGCATCATGGAAGGGATAGGAGGGGAAGGTAGAACCAGGGAGGGAAGACTAGGAAAAAACAAGACGCTTTAGGAAGGAGACACTGAAGGGAAAATCCTCCCCAGCAATGACTTCATTGACAAGGAGGGACAAGTTCTCTTCCCCGGTGTTTACATATGCTATTGTTTCCGTCTTTGATGCTTCGTTTACTTTGGAAGGAAATATTTTATCCCTTTTGAGATAATTAATTTTTGTCAGCTTCGCTGTTTATAAGGGAAACTGAGAAACTGTTAATTGAAATACAGAATGAGTCACTGTTTTCAGTAATTTTTGGCAGCATTCTAATTTGTGTCAATTCCAGCCTAATTATTAGATTTTGTTGGAAGCAGGAAGCATATTTGATTTTTTTTCTCTTATTGAATTTTTTCTTTCCCCACTTTTTTTTTTTGAAACGTGTTGTCTGGAAAAGATTGTATAAGTTGTATCAATGTGAAGTGAAATACCCATATATCTGAAATCCTGGGAGGTTTATTGCATCATGCTTGGCTCTACACAGTAGTTCAATATTTAGAAAGCTTGTAGATTGTGATCTCCCTCCTTCCCTCCTGCTTACCCGAAGCTTCAATGAGAAAATGTGATTCTTTTAAAGACCTTTTCACTGGGATGGAGTCGCAGTCTATGGACCATCACTAATGACATCATGGAAGTGAATTTCCCAGAAGCCATCAGGGAGAGTTCATTTGGAAATCCAATTGAATGTCACTTGCAAAGGGCAGTCGCCTGGTAGGGGTAGCCAGTTATGCATCCCTGAGTCGTTGGTTGTAAAAGCATTAATCACTATGAACTCATTTACTGTCAACGCAAACACACTGCATTATTCTACAGGAATTTTGTTCCAAATGATCATTAATGCAGGCAACACGGAGCTGCTGGTGTGGCTGAGGTTAATAAAATCTGTCAGCTCAATGGCCAGCGTAATGGGCCTGTTAATGGCTCTTAATAGAAGCTGGATATTTCTGACTGCAGTGAGGAAAGGCAGGAAGAGATGCAGGTGTTTGCAGGGCAGACAACTCCATCTCTCAGCTCCTGAGGCTTCTTCTGGATAGAGACAGCACTGAGATCAGTCACTGAGTATGACCAGGGACCAGAGTCAGTGATGGCTGGGAGCCTTGGCACCCATGGTGGGCAGGGAAGGGAGTCCCCAGGATGACCAAAGAGGGCTCTGCTTGCTCTCTAGCATGCTGCAGCTGGTTTCGGACATCCAACCTGGAGCTATGAATAGCCCAGACTCCTGCCTCCGCTCCATCCTGAGCCCATCCATGAGAAAGCTGACAGTCACAATAACAGTAACAACCATGAAAGCTCTCATCAGATGCTCCCAAGGACCAAGGACTAAGTGATCACACACATACACACACACACACACACACACACACACACACACACACACACGAATTCTAAATAACAGTAACAACCATGAAAGCTCTCATCAGATGCTCCCAAGGACCAGGGACTAAGTGATCACACACACACACACACACACACACACACAGATAGTGATCACACACATACATACACACACACACACACACACACACACACCAGAGGTCGGTCAGATGTCCTCACAGCAGTGTTCTAGGAGCAATGGCCTATGTGTTGTTCCCATTTGATAGTATGGAAGGCCAAGCCAGAGGTCTTTAGCTACCAGCCCAAAGTGATATTCAGAAGACTTTGTCCTTAAGCACCATGCTCCTTTATTGGAGGGAGACAGAAGCAGCAGCCTACAGTCAAACTCCAAAGGTACAGGACTTGGACCTTTCTCCATTTGTACATCCACCTTGCCAGTCAGCACTTCCAGGGCCAAGCATGGGCCAAGCCCATAAAAGCTCTGGTTTCTTGCAGTACTTCCTTACCACAACGCGGGGTTCCGAGAGCCCTTAGGATGCCCAGCTGTTCAGTGTCACCTGGTTGTGGCCTTGGCTGAGACATCTTGCAAGCCTCTCTCTAGCCAGTCTTTCTCACCCTACCCCCACTTGTCGCAAAACCTGTCACATTTCTTGTCGTCTGAGGCTCATCTTGACCTCCTGATTGTATTCTATTTACAGGGGGGTAAAAGAAGCTACTGATTCTTGGGGACTCCTCCTGAGCACAAGTCTTATGAGACTGGCATCAATAGATGCACCGAGACAGAGACATGAGCTCTAGATACACAGGCTGTTTGGCAGCAAAGGGACACTCTCAAGTCCTTTGAGAACTGCTGTGACTGAGGTGCTGACAGTCACTTGGGGCTGGAAATCAGAAGGCATGGAGTTGGAAAAGGAGACTCTGGATGCAAGGTGCTCCAAGAGAAGTGGCAATTGGGCAGAGTGACAGAGGGCTTTGTAAATGTCTTCAGCAAATGAAGGAAGCATTGAGCAGACACTCCCCCTCTCCCCCAGGGACCATTCCTGAAGCAGCTTCCAAACCCCAAGAGGGAGCAAGCCCATGTTGACTTTATCACTATCAACACCCCCATCCCTTAAGTTGTGTTTCCTTGATTGTATCATTTTTTAAAATGCAGTTTGAATATTTAAACAATATGACAGAGCAGATGGTCAAATGGATAGGAGATTCATGGAAGGAAGGAACACACAGAGTTTCAGAGGGGACTTAGCGCACCCCACAGCATCTACCATCCCCGGGGGAACTGGTCTCAGTGCTGACTGCAGTAAAAACACAGAGATGGTAGGGCATGTTCTCTGGGTCCCCAAAGCTGAGAGATGCACACTGGAAGTGCTAGACTACATGGCACCATATGTAATGGCATAGAACTGAGTAAGAGAAATTAACAAGAGGGAAAATTCACAGACCGCATTACAGAAGATTGCATTGGCTGTAAAGCACATAGAGGATCAGCAGACACATGGAAAAAAGACACATATGGAGAAGAAGCGTGGGGAGCGTTTTAGATGGAGAACAGCATGCAGAGCACAAAGAAAGCAAGAGACGCCATCCTATTCCAGTGGAGGAAGAACATGTCTGTGGATGTGTGCATAAGAAAGCATGTATGCATGTAAGAGTGTGTGTTTGAGAGTGTGTAAGAGTGTGCGTGCTTGGCACGTACACATGCGTGTGAATGTTAGAAGAAGAGCACAGTGTGCAGTATGCAAGGCCAGAGAGGATATTAACACATCTCAAAGAGCCTTGGTACCCAGAGAGAGGAGTTTGGACCAACATAGCAGGCAGAAGGGAGCTACTAGGTCCTGGACATCCTAGAATGATCAAACTCAAGTTTTGGAAAAGTCAGCCTGGCAGTGTACAAGTGAATGTACTGGACAGTGAAGAGGGAATTATGGGCACTGTGAGCAGCCTGGGCACCCTGCCTCATGATTTTCCTCTTTTCTTCTACAGCACACTTCCATATTTCCCTTATCACTGGTTGAAGCCATCCTCAGACCATATCACTATCCATCGAAGAAGCTAGGACTCACATTGTTGACTGTTTTTAATCTTGCCTATATTACCAGGTAAGAATTGCACAGAGAGGGTCAACTGAGGTTTGGCATTCAGAACTCTAAGGAACAGTCCGTAAAAGTATTCCACTAGAATCTCTACATTGGCTTAGCTGTGATCTACCCATTTTTAAATTTCCAAGGGAGAAAGATTCTTATTGTTTGATTTTAAGACTCATGTAAGCTCACATTCAGAGGACACAGAGGTATGCCTGAACACACAGAGAGAGAGAGAGAGAGAGAGAGAGAGAGAGAGAGAGAGAGCAAAGCACATCTTTTCCCCTCATGAAGAGTTAGGAGTCAGTCATTGTAAAGAAGCACATAGGCATGCTTTTCCAAGAATATATTTATTTAATTTGCATTTGCCATTAAAATGTCTGAGGCATGAATGACCTGAGGTAACTATACATACTCCATCAAAATAGGCATGTGGCAGGAGGGGCAAGCTGCTTCTGTCCATTCCTGTCGCCTGCATCACTGTAGGCGTCACACAGCTGCATCTTGCATTTGAGCACCTAGAAGACACTTGGAGAGTTGCCCAGAGACCTACAGAAAATGTTTGCTAGAGTCATGGAGAATGAATCAAGTAGTTGGCCTCGATTTCATCACTCAGCCACCTGACACTAACTTTAGGTAATGCTGCTTAGTGGTCTACAATCAAGGGAATGCACTGGACCTTCTGCCTGGTACTTGAGAATGCCCTCATCCCTTCCACAGCTATTTACTTATTTATGTATTTATTCATTCTTTCTTTCTTTCTTTCATTTAGAGACAGTATCACTTTTTTGAATAACTTTGAAAAACTATTTTATTTATTATTTTCATTTTATGTGTATGACTATATTGCCTGCACATATGTGGATGCACCCATGTTGTGCAGTGCCGCGGAGGTCAGAAGAGGGCTTCGGATTCCCCTGGAACTGGAGTTAAGGACGGTTCGTAGCTGCTATGTAGGTGCTGGGAATCAAACCTGGGTCCTCTTCAAGAGCAGTCAGTGCTCTTAACTGCTGAGCCATCTCTCCAGCCCCAAGAGAGAGACAGTATCTCTTATAACACAAGCTAGTCTTAAATTCGGCATATAACTAAGGATGACTCAATGACACTGAACTTTCAATCCTCACATCCCCAACTCCCAAATACTGGAATTACAGAAATGTACCACCATGCCTATATAATGTTGGGGACTGAACTCCGGACTTCGTGTATGCCAAACAAACACTCTATCACTGAGTTACATTGCCAGCCCCACCTTCTACAACCTGCTCGTGAGACCCTGTACCATGCCTGAAAAAAACCATACCAAGTACAGGACCTGCATGCTGGAAGCTGGTCAGTACTCCTTCTCTGAACCCATGTGACAGTCTGGATTGTCTCCCCATAGTCCCGGTATAGGAAGCCCTTTAGTACAATGCTCTGTTAGTGATGTGAGCCAAGCAAGAGATCACATTCCAAAGGACATGGGCCGGAGGGACCATTTTCATGAATGTTACCAACCTTTGCCCTAAAGCTGGGTACCCAGAACTCTTGAGCTGGCTCCTTCATGACCCTCCTGCCTTTCCATGTTGTCTTCTCCCGTACCCTGCCTCACTCTTTCCTGAGTGCCCCAAGTCTTTCTTGCTTCTCTTTCTTCTACAATAAAATCTCCCCAGAGTCCAGTGCTTGATAGTATTCTCCAACCTCTGGGGTATTTCAGTCTTAACAAAAGACATTTTCTGAGAACAAGGCTGAAGCTGGGGACCACTGGTGGTTGACACCTGGATCATTATGCTAAGAAGGCTCCTGAGGGCCGTATTGTATGATTACTAAGCAAAGTTATAGTAGTGTGAGTTTGGACAGTGGTGGGGTATGTGCTATGTACATGTCATATTTTGCTTAACCCAAAGGAATA
Organism: Nannospalax galili; assembly: GCF_000622305.1. Lineage (NCBI taxonomy): Eukaryota > Metazoa > Chordata > Mammalia > Rodentia > Spalacidae > Nannospalax > Nannospalax galili. Next base: position 2,298,015 of record NW_008336933.1, read on the forward strand.
ATTCCTTACTACAAAGCATTGGGACCTGGTGGGGAGTAAAGAGCACAGACACATCAGACACATGAAGCTATGTCTGCTGTACATGCTGTAGAGCAAGCCGTGTGGAAGCTTGCTCGTAGTCCACTTCAATTTGTATTCCCCACCTTTTTGTGGACTTCAATTCTTTTCATTGCTAAGCATAATTCTTGGTTTTAATATGATGACTCATTTGTTGACATATTAACTTTTTTAAGGACTTGAAAGTCGATCATCAGTTTATACATCTGACCGTTGAAGAGTTCCTATGGTCTCAGCTGTTATTAGAAAGAGTTGCAGTGATCATAATGATGAACAATGGTGGCCAGAAAGTCTAGACCTGACAGTGTGTGGGTCCCAGTTCCAAGGATGCTGGGAACTGGAAGGTTTCTAAAGAAAGCATGAAGAGGGGGTGAGTTACAGCATGTCCTGTGTCCATTCACTTGTTTGTTTTGCCAAGGACTGTGTTTAGATACTGTGGACATAGGGAGGTACAAAGCCTGTTCCCCTAGGGACTGTCTAGAAATGAGAAGGATGGGCAGTGGGAACACACAGCAATGAACTAGCACCAAGGAGCCCGGGGTGCTGTGGGCACACGCAGAGATGGACAGGGCTGGCTTTCTAAAGGGACAAGTTGTCTAAGCTTAGACCCAGAGAAAGAGTAAGAATAACTCTGAAAAAATGTGGAAAGGACCTTTCAGGCTGAGGGAATGATGACACTGGGGGAACTGGAGAGTATAGTTGAGGACAGGGGAAAATTAGGACATGAATACTTCTCAGTGAATTTGCATTTATAAGCTGAGTGCTTTTCTGATTAAAGAAAGGTTTTGAGCAGAGTCATAAATACTATGAGTTAAGTAACAAAGGTGTTAAGTAAGGAGATTGAGGCTGAAGTGTGGGAATTGGACTGAGGAGGAAACTCAGCAGCCTTGATATCAGGCAGCAGCTCACAGAACCTAACTGGAGCAGGATGACCTAGAGATCAACTGGCCCTGGGACACTGCGGTTCTAATAGGTTAGATGGCATGCTCAAGGTCATGAGCTCATAAAGCAGAGGTGGAGGAGGAACAACACTTAGGACTAAAGCCACATTAAACTGGGGTCTTCTATTTCCAAGCCCAGTTCTTTCTCCAATGTGCACATAACTTACTGTCTCAGCAAAACCTCAGGGCCGGTGCTGAAGACTGGATGCGAAAGCGGGTGTAAAGCTTGCCCTGGTCTTGGCACTTTAAAATCTTTCTTGCTGTTTTGTTCCCACTTTGTACTCTAATGGGACACTAAAAATAATATAGATAATGGAACAAATGGAGGGGAGGGATGGAGACCTGTCACCAAAGGGAATGTGACCATCTGGTGGCCCTGATGCTAGAAAACTGTGATGATTTGGGATCTGATTCCTGTTATCTCTAAAGAGAAATACTAAACCAAATGCAAATGAACTTGGGGGAGTTTTTCGTTGTTCCAAAATGGACGTTTCCGTATCAGTTCCACCCCTCATAAGTGGACCTGAGACTCCGCCTGCTGCCTCTGCCCTGGCACTTCGCACCTCCAAGCCCTCATGCGCACAGATGGCCACTAACAAGCTCCCCAGTGGTGGCTACAGATGGAGAGATTGTAGGAAAGTGGCTCTTAGGTGCGTCAAATGGGGAGCTGGCATACCAGCAGCGTGGGCTGGGGCCCCAGAGAGCGTGAGAAACAAACATGAGTCAGGAACATGGCAGTAACTCTGAACTAGAGAAACATTATACTGATGAAACCACAGTACAATGACCTAAAAATAGCCATGCAAACCCGAGGGACCGCCTCCCCTGTGCTGTTCACTTTCTGTTACTTCTCAGATTGCAAAATTGGAGGTCTGACCCATCAGAGGGAAAACAAAGCTTCGCAGAGTACTGACTGAAAATCTTTCATTTCCTTTGGAAAGCGTTAGTCAGCTCTAACCCTGGTAGCTTGCTCATTCCTCCCTGCTCTCTCACCCCCAAACGCCTCATCTCACTCCAAGGCAGTGGTGAGGACAAGGAAAGCAATGTTCCTTCTTTGAGCTTGCTCATTTTTTTTTAAAGAATAGAGCACATATTTCCCCCAATACAGGGCTGGTCCTCCTGGGAAAAGCAAAGTCATACAAGGCCAAGCACCAGCCAGCATTGATCCTGAGTAAGTGGAGATGAGCTATGCACACATATCACAGGACCATGAGCTGGAAAGCGGGTGTCATAAAACGGTGAACGGAGTTCCAGGGACACAGAGGAGGAAGCGGTGGCATGGGAAGGTATCGTGGAAGGCATGCATTGAGCCCGAGACCCAAAAGACCAAGCAGGTTTAGAGCTGCAATAAGTGAAAAAGACTGAATGTGAGAAAGTTCTCAAGCCAAGAGAATGCAGAGCACACAGAAGAAGACACACTCATGGATCTGTTAGTGGGGCACACTAGCAAAATAACCCGGGGACTATGTGCTCTTAGAAGCTTATGAATGGCAGCCTGGAAGAGGCTGGCATATGCTTTTAAATTTGTGAGAGGATTTGTCCTAATACCTCCTTCTTGGAATGAAACTATCATTCATCAAGATGGATTTAATGTGGCCATCCTACCAAGCGTCACAGCTTAGCAACAGCATTCTGGCTACAGAGCATGGGTCGTTCCCTACCTCCCTGTGAGCGTGTGGCAGATGCTAGCTGTAGCTCACTGTTGCTGCCCAGTATCTTAGGAGAGGATTGACCCACATACTCCTAGCCTGGGGAAGAATCCAAATCCAAACTTCCAAGTATATTTTTTACTGAATACCTCACTTTCCTATCATCAACAAGTTGAAATAATTTTAAATCAAACCCTTGTAAGTCTGGGGCATCAATACAGATGGTGGGAATTTGATGTTGCTATTGTTCATTCTGTGGAGTTGGGGTAAATGTGAACAGTATTCATGGCCAAGGAACTGTGCTTTAAAAAGTCCTGACAACAGTTAATATGGATGGAGGTGATAAGGGATAGGAACAACTTAAAATAAAACAATAATATAAAATAAAAATTAGGTTGCCAAGCAACCTAATGTGTTTAATCATAAAGTCTTATTCTTCATCCCATGATAGCCCATAATTTCAGTGGTATCCCACATCTGAGTGTTTGATTAGTGCTGACTTTCAGTTTGACCAGACCTGGGATCATCTAGGAGACAGCCCTCCAGGCACACTGAGAGATTATTCAGATTATATTAGCCTCTAGACATGCCTGTGAGGGATTATCTTGGCTATATTAATTGAGGTGGGAAGACCCACCCTAAAAGTGCGTGGCTCCATTTCATTGACCCCTGTCCTGGACCACAAGCATTTATGGGGTCTCTTCATCCTGACTATGGGCACAATGGGATCAACTGCTTCAAGATCCTTGACTTCCCCCTCCTTGATGACTGTGCTCCTTATCTATAAGCCAAAATAAACCCTTCCTTAGTTTTCTCTTGTCAGGGTATTTTATCATAGCTATGAGAAACATAACTAAGACAAGGGGTCCAGGAAGGTTTTTGGTAGGTCTCACCCGAGTGAACATACTATAATGGTAAAGGGTCTTGTGACCCACAGGAGTTGCTTTTGGCAAACAACTTTACAAATGTCTCCACCAAGGCTGGTTGTTCCTGTCTGCCTGTGAAATGCTTACACTAGGATACCTGCCATACCAGCAGAGACATGGAGATATTGGTCTACCAAGATCAGGGCAGTAGTGCCCTACAGGCCAGCTGGGGCTATTGCAGTGCTTGGGGAATTTTTTTCTACTCCTATTATCAGGGTGGGGTGGGGGTGAGGGTTGGAGGGATGCTATGGCACTGTTGGGGTTCTCAGCAGTGGGAATGACATGCTAAACCTTAACATAGATGCAAATGGAGGTGTTCTGTTTGGGAGGCTGAGAATTACAACTTCACCAGTTGTATAAGAGAGCGAGGCTCAGGATAATGTGCATGTGGACACTGAGCACTCAGTAGATTACTGGAGGCTTTGGGGGGATGGAATTTTGGGGAGACTGGCCCTCCCCAAGCCTGGAAGAAGGTTGCTCCAAACACTCAGATGTGGGATACCATTGGAATTATGGGCTGTCATGGGATGAAGAATAAGACTTGCTTCATGGCTTCTTTTCAGTATTAGTTAGCTTTTTATTACTGTAACAAAATCCCAGAGAAAGCCTACTTTAGAAAGAAAAGAGGTTTCTTTAGCTCATGTTTTTAGAACCTCAAAGTCCCTTCTTCTTGTATAACATCATAGTGGAGAGTGTGCTTGTGTGCATGTGTGTGTGTGTGTGTGCATGCGTGTGTGCATATGTGCGTGCGTGCCTCTCTTTCTCTTTATAAAGCCACTAGAAATCCATCCCAGGAACTCAACCCGAATGACCTAATTCAATCTAATCACTTTCCAAAGGATGCACTTCTAAACACCAAAGTCAATTAAGTTTTCATTATCTTAATAGCATTTGCGTAAGACTGTGAATTAAACCCTGCATGAGTTTGGTGAGACAAACCGTACCAAACCATAGCATCCACATCCTCAATTTGTTTTATTCTGATGCTGTGGAACGATGTGACATGAGGACCAAGACTTCATAATGGATATTCCCCAAACCCACAAAACTCCATTACCTGCTTATCTCTAACCACCGACTTGCAGTATTTCCCTACTGATAATAGAGAAAGATCCAGATTTCATGACAACTGTGATGATGCTATGAGGTTTAGAGATGGACTCCAGAAATTAGGTTTTGTTACCATTTGGTGTCCACGCAGGTTGGCTTCCATAGATTACCACAACAGAGAATTCAAGGACACCGAACATTCTCCCGTGACATGAACAGTAATTCTCCTCAAAGTATTGATAAAGCGATCACCAGAGGAAACCCAAACTGAGATTTGAGGTACACTTCCTGATTCTCAGAGGTCCTGGTGGTGGTCTTGTAGCTGAGATCGGTTTGTATTAACTTCAGTGAACAGCATTTAAAGAGCCATGCGTGCTACCAGTCACCCAAACAGCCCTTCATTTAAAAATGTAATTGAACTGAGATACCACGTCACCCCAGGCAGAAAGGCTATCTCTAAGAAAACTAACAACAAATGTTGGCAAGGACAGGGGTGGGGCCCTTGTGCACTAGTGATGGGAATGTAAATCAGTGTGTCCACTGTGGAAAATGAGTATGGAGATTCCTCAAAACACTAAAAATGGATCTAACATAAGCCACAGCTCTGCCACACCTGGTAATATACTCAAAGGAACCAAGCACACAGTGGAGACACCTGCATACCCACCTCTACTGCAACACTCTTTGTAAGAGTGAGTTATGGAATCAACCTAGACACCCATGAACAGATGAATGAATTTTTTGAAAAATGTGCTATGAATACAATGAAGTTTTGTACAGCCACAAAAAATATGAAATTATGTCACTCTCAGGTAAATGGGTAGAACTAGAAATCATCATGTTAAGAGAAAAAAGCCAGATGCAGAAGGAGAAATATTGCCTGTTTTTTCTCATATGCAGAATGTGTGTGTGTCTGTGTGTGTCTGTGTCTGTGTGTGTGTGTGTGTGTGTGTTAGAAGGTAGAAGGAGACCAGTGGAAAGGGACAAGGGAGGGCAATAAGAGTTGAATATGTCCCAAGTATGTGATGTATTCGATTGAAAATGTTATAATGAAATCCATCATTTTGTACACTGAATATACACTCATTTAAAAAATAAAATGGGCTCTGTCATGTATAGTGGATACAATCTCCATCTTTGCCAAGCTTCTAGGATGGTGAGGAAAATAGTCCAGTGGTCAGTGATCATAAGGTACATGATAGGGAGCCCATGGCAAAGGACTTGACCTGCTGGGACTCTGCTAAGTACCTCCAGAAAATCTTTTCTAGAGAAATGGACCTTTAAACTGAACCTTGAAACGTGAGTAAGATGGGACCACCAAGCTTAGACAAGGGCGATGTATGTTCCAGCAGACAGAAGGCTCAGAGGTGTTCCAAGCACAGACACCCACAGGATGAAGGTGCCGAAGCTGCAGAGCTTGGTTCATTTGAGGAACACAAAAGGGTTGAACACTGAGACTGCAACGCTAGGGTAGATGGTGGTAGGCAGGGCAAGCCAGCTTCAGGAGTTGGGGTTTCTGACAGAGTGGTGATCTACTGAATGCAGGGGTGTCCCGAGCAGAGTGTGCCTGCACAGAGATTGCTGGGCTCCTGGGGCTAGCAGTAGAGTGAGTGGATTTAGGAAGCAAGGAACATTTGAGAGACCAGAATAGAGCCACAGCAGAGATGACGAGGCCTGGACTGAGGCCACAAAGAAATGTCCTCTGGAGAGACATTCGGGTGGAATTTCAAGGGACTGGATGAGAGAAGAGCTGACATTGATTGAGATAGAGGTCATGTGATGCCAAGTGTCCCTCCTCCATCCCCACACCCCGCATCTCCTCTCTCTCCTCTCCTCTTTCTTGTTCCCTCTTCCTTCCTCACTCTTTTCAAGCACTCCACAGAGAGGGGATGCCAGCTGCCATGGTGACTCCCTTCTCTCCTTCTCCTCTGAATGTCCTTTAATAAACGACTGTAAGCTTGCCTCTGGCTCCACTTGGTCCCTATTTTCCCATGTCAGCTACTGTAGCTATAACTTCCTTGGCATGTTCTCTGTGAAAATATACAATTCATTAACTTAACTCGGGTTCTTTCCTTTATAAGCCTTACATTGAAAAAAAAAAGTGAAGCAAACAAACTTTCCAGGACCTAAGGGGGACATCCTTATTCAGAGACTGTCTTCCATAAACGTGCATGGGAATTACCTAACTTTGAGTGTGTAAACAACCTGAGCTAATGAATTCAAACTATTTATTGTGCACTCAGAATTCTTTGCTGACTCCAAACCCCCAGTCCTATCTACTTGGTGATACTTTTTTCCTACCTTTTATTTCTTCTCTAGTCTGACCCAAGGAGAAGCCACGCAGGCACGAATGCCATGTATAAGCTCCTACAATACATCTCTGCCATGTACACCTTATTTCCGATATTTATAATAAGGATGCCAATTTTTGTTACAGTCATTGCATTATCCATCTGGGAAGAACATCTGGATGGTTTGGGAGAATAATCCCAGCGGGGCAGGACTAGGGACCAAGCACCACGTCTATACTTGCATGACTGCTAAGACTGACACTGCCTGAAATTCATTTTAATTGTGATAAACTGCACATAGCATAACATCTGCCATTTAAACCACTAGAAGTAGCATCAAATATGTCACACTGTTGTGCAGCCACTACACCAGTATCCACCTCCAGGACTCTTCTTTCCTTCAGACTGGAACTCTGAACCCGCTAACCACTATCGCCCCTGTCCTCCTCTGGCCACTTCTCACAATGACCATCCTACACTTTGTGTCTCTATGAATGTGACACTATTGATTCTACCTATCAATAGAATTAAGTGTCCTTTTCTTCACATAGAGCCTTCAAGCTTCACCCATGTTGTAACATGTTCAAGTGGTTTTCTTTTTAATGCTTCATTTTATTAATCCACTCACCCATCAATAGACTCTTGCCATGTTTCCACCTTTCAGTCATTGTGAATCATGTTGCTATAAACTTGAATGGACTTGAATCTTGATGTCTCTGCTTTCAAACCTTTGAGTATATTACTCCGAAGTAGAATTGTTGGATCATATGATAATCCTCGTTTAAATTTCTAAGAACCTCCGTCTAGTTTTGGCTGTGGATGCCCCATTCTTCAGTCCCACCAATAACAATTTCTCCACATCCTCACTAACACTCATTCTCTGTGGTCTGATTTGTTTGGGGGTTTTCTCTATAGCCATCCTGATGCAAGTAATAAGGTGATGCCTCATAGTTGTGATCTGTATTCTCCAGCTGTTAGTCACAGTAGGCATTTTTTGATGTATTCATGGTCATTTGTGTTCTTTGCGGATTGTCTCTCCAAGTCATTTGTTCATTCCTAATTATGTTGTCTGGGGTTTGTTGAGTTGGATGGGTTATGTATGTGTTCTGAACGTTAGCCTAGCATTACACATACGATTTGTGCATATTTTCCTACATTCCTTAGAAACCTTTCTACACTGCTGCTGGTGTCCGTTGATGCATAGAAATGAGCCTGTGAATTTCACACTCCTTGTCCCCTTTTGCCTCATCCTAGTCCTGAACTCCTCTAACAGACAGCCACATTGGAATGCTGTTTCTGAGATCTGGCCTAACTTCCATTATAAGAGACCAGTGGCCTCAAAGAAGAGTTGCTGAGAAACTCTCATTGTGCCATCCCTCTGTGAATATGGCTGCTTAGAAACTCTTGTCAGATGACCACCAAGTGCCAGGCACTGTCCTGTGAGGCTTACACAGGACATACACATGCAGCGAGCCCATGTTCTGCTACCTTAAATCTTACAGCAGCTTGGTACGGTGTAAGCTTGTTGGACCATCAGGCTACACCAGCAAAGGTGAATAATCACTGAAGGTTACATAGATAATAGGTGTCAGGGTGAGCATTTAAGTCACAGAAGCCTCTTCCAGAGTCTATGCATGTAACAATTATAAGTGGTGGCTGGTGCACCATTTCCCTGTGTCCTATTTCGAAGTTATTTTAGACATTGGCATTCCCAGTACAGATAGCTTCCAGCAAAGTGCCTTTTTAGACTTCACTTTCCCGTGGTGGCTTCTCTCCCAGGATCTCTTTTCCTTACTGTGGCTCACAGATGCACATCCTGTTCTGTCATCACATGAGCAGGTTTGGAGCCTCCTAGTGCTGTATCCCTAAGACTGTAGATACCTGTGAGCTAAAATTGGGAGCAGCAACTAACCCCCTGGCATCCTGTCTTAAAGCAACGATGTTCCATCTCTGCCTCTCCCAAGCCAACACTTGGGGAGCTAAGAGCGGTTGCAGTTGCCTCTTAGGTACCCAAACCAATGGCAACAAATACTCCTTTGGCTGAAGGCAGCAAATGGACACCATCTTCACAGGTCTGACGCCTCAGTCAGCAGTCCATCTCAGGAAAAGAAGTGATTTACTCATATGCTCACACACCATCCTTGGCTAGCCATGTGTTATGTGCTTCCCATGTCCTTTCAGTAAAACAGATTTTAAAGGATTAGATGGAAAAGCCCCACTTACGCCATGAAACAAGATGTCTTATTAAGTCAAGCTACCAGGACATGACACCCTTATGAGAATGCTTCAGGAATTGACAGACGTTCCTTGAGGCTGAGCTTCATCTACCCATACTCCAGTGCTCCATTGAGCCTGGGGAGACAATGGCTTGCTGACTTCCATGGTTCTGATCATCTTGGCTTTTTGTTTCATGCAGGATTCTGTGGATCTACTCTCAGACAGGAAACTGGGTGTACCCTGTCTTTGCCTCACTCAGGCCACTGGGTATTTTCATCTTTTTCCTTGTTACCTACATCCTGAGTGTGAGCATCTACCTGCTCGGAGAGAGACTCAACCGCTGGAAATGGGGTCAGTGTTTCCCGCATGCCCACAGAGGTTCCTCTTTCTTACCCTCTCTCCACTCTTCCCAAAAACAAGAGGAAAAATTAGTGCAAACCAGAAGGTCATGCTTTTAATTGTTTGATGCCTTTATCCAAAGGACGTAATTGGGTTCTATGAAAGTCAACAAAAGAAAAGCCCACTGCAACTTGACCTTCCCTCAGAGAACTCCATCAAAGTGTCTCCTCTCGTCCCTCAAGTAACATCTCATTTAACTAAAAACCAAATCTTTAGAAACGTCAGAACCCAGGGAACAAGGTGTTAATGTCCCAACCAGGAGATAAAAAAATCCTATTAGGGTCTTCTCTCACTCCTTTCACGGCTTGAAGGGCACAAGCTGTTAAAATGTCAGTTTCTTTTGTCCATACAAAATGCAGCTTTCATATCTAAAGACAGTTTATTCTGAGTTAAATATAAGTGTATTAGTTACTTTTCTGTTGCTGTGATAGAAATATGATGACCAAGAGAACTTGTAAAAGAAAGAGTTTATTTAGCTTACAGTTCCAAAGGGGCAAGAGTCCATCATGGTGAGGAGGCATGGTGTCTGAGGTGGCTGGAGTGGGAGCAGAAGCTAAGCATTCACATCTTCAAGCAGGTACAGGAAGCCGAGAACAACTAGAGATCTGGCAAAGCTTAAGAACTCTCTAAACCCACCCCCAGTGTTCTGCTTCCTCCAGCATGGCCACATCTTCTAAGACCTCCCAAAACAGCACCACCAGCTGGGGACAAAATGTTCAAATACTTGGCGCTTATGGGGGACATTTTCATTCAAACCACCACAGTGAGTAACCATGACCTGGAAATGTGGGTTCAGGTTTCCCCAGGTAACATGTTCCTCCATGAAAGAAGTTACACAAACATTTACAGCCAGTACTCTTAACCATGAGCCATCTATCTCTCCAGCCCATAAATCAAATTTTGACCAGATATTAATACGCTTGTAGGAACAACAGGTTGGTCTGCATGTTAGAGCAAAATGGAGAAAACCCTGTTATAGGTTTCCAAAGCTATCTGATAACATTTTAAACTTTGGGGTTGGTGAAGCTCGTGATCTGCCAAGTTAACACATTATAAAGCTTTTATGTAACAGTCAGTGGGACAATAGGTCAGATACAGAGGTGGGCAACAGATGGCAATTAAGGGGAATGAAGATAGCACAGGGCAATCTCAGTTGTAGATTTGGAATGTCCCCACTCTCCATAATCACAAGGTGCTCATTGGTCTGCTGAATTGTTAAAATGGGCATGCCTTTTTTCAGGGAACTTCAGTTCATACTTTTTTTTTAAGGAAATGGATCCAGATAACTGTCTTGGTGATTCCGCCCTCAACAGAACCTTCTCAGATGAGTTCTGATCCCTCTTCTATCAGCTCGCTTCTCAACCTCAGTAAAGCAATCCCAAACCAAAAATTGCATGCTGTGCTGAGATTGGAATTCTCCGCTAGACAAGAGCACTGGGCGTTGTGCATATGTTAGTACTTAAGATTTCTAATAACAGGTGTCTAGAACCGTGTGTCTGCTAAGAAAGGACACCTAACAGCACATTTTGAAAGCGAGGATTTCGTTACCCATGCCTTACTTCCAGCTCATTTTCTCCTCCACTCAAATTGTGCCTGTTGAAAAGTAACTAGATACAACAGATAACCAGGTTACAAAATGTCCTAGTTTGTTTCTTCACTGCTGTGACAAAATACCCTGACCAATACCAACTTGGGAAGGAAAGGGTTTATTTGGCTTACATCTCCTGGGTCACAGTTCATCATGAGGGAGCCCAAGGTAAGAACTCAGGACAGGAACCTGAGGCAGGAGCTAAAGCACAGGCCATGGAGGAACACTGTTTACCGGCTTGCTCTCCTGACCCCTGCTCAGCTTGCTTTCTTGTGCAACACAGACCCACCTGCCCAGGGGTGGCACCACCCACAGTGGGCTGGGCCTTCCCACATCACTCAACAATCAAGATGCCCCATGGACATGGCCACAGGCAAGTCCAATGGAGGCAATTCCCCAATTGAGGCTCCCTCAACCCAGGTGTGTCAGGTTGACACTAAAGCTATCCAGCACACAAAACATTCATGTTTTTTGTTTGGTTGGTTAGTTTGGGTTTTCTTTATCACCCAAGGGGACACACAAGAATTCTACCTTGATTTTGTATATGAAGAAGGTGAAAAGCCACCTATAGTCCCGAGCCCCAACCATTCAGGTACATGCCATTCTGTTCCATCAAAATGTAAATGACATCTCCTGCCCTGAGTCTCTGGGTGCCTCTGGTGCAGAGTGTAGTTTTCAAGGGCTTTGTTTGAGTTACTTCCAAGGGGTGGGCGAGTCCTTGGAGAAAGAGGCACACAACTTGGATTTGTCACGTTTTCTACTTTTGACAGACTTTGCTTATGAAAACCATAAAGGTGGTATCTTCTATGGAAGCAAACATTTACAAAATAAATACCTAAACAAAAAAAAAACTAATTAAAATGCTAAAAATACTTTCCTAAACCCCATATTCCAAATCCAGAATTTCAAATTTCGTGGAATTATCCAGAAACATATATGTTGACATTTCAGATGTGCTGACATCTAATTCTAACGATTTGCCTGATATTTGAAATTCTGGATAAAGATTTCTGATGAATTTTCCAAAATCTGTATTTTAAAAGACAGAAATGGAATGAAGGAAGGAAGGAAGGAAGGAAGGAAGGAAGGAAGGAAACTAATCCACTTGAAATCTGTCAGATGTAAGTGCAGAAAAGCACAATTACTTAGAGCTCAAGAACAATAAACTTTTAAATCAATTATGTTGAGTTTAACCATGTTTAACTTTTAAATTGTCTCTCTATAAGAGTTAATGTTAAGCATCTATTGGATTAAAAACTAAAATTTCACCTCTAGTTCCAGGGAAACTGATGCTCTCTGGCCCTGTCAGGCACCTGAATGAGCATGGTATACATAAACTCATGCAGACACACATACAATATGCATAAAAATTAAATATTTTTGTAAAATAAAATTTCATGATATTTATTATCCTTTGAATCACTACAACAGAAAGCTGTTCTTTGTTGTTTTGAGACAGATTCTCACTCTGTAGCCCCAGCTGACCTGGACCTTGCTATGTGCTCCATCCCAGGCTGGCCTGAATCTCACAGAGATCTGCCTGCCTCTGCCTCCCAAGAGCTGGGATCAAAGCCATGAGCCACCATGCCCAGTCTTAGAAAGCTGTTCTTAATGCGCTTTCTTGCTGTGTAGTGTGTCTAATTCTCCTTATAGTTAGTTCCCAATGAGCACGAAAGCCAGCACCAACATTTACCAAGAAAATGCAAATATTCATATAAGCAATCAAGATTAATGTGGATAAAGATATGTCTCTCATGGTTTCTTAAGAAGAGACTAGGTGAAAAGTTTTATATTGCATCAGAATAGAATAATGTGTTAAACACTGAACAAATCATCATTAATTGCAAATAAATAAGAATTAAAGGAGAAAATGAGTGGGGCACGGATGGTATATACCTGTAATTCCAGCACTTGGGAAGCTGAGGCAGGAGAAGTGATCACAAGTTCAAAGCCAGTGTAAGCTGCTTAAAGAACCCTGTCTCAATGGGGAAAAATAAGAGAGAATAGATCCCTCAAAATTCCATTGGCACTTAATTCTTTTAAATCACAAAAATGAAACAGAGCCATCTGTGTGGACCCCTTTTCCCAGTCTCTCTTCTACTTATTAATACTTTAAAGTTTCCAAAAAAATAAAAAATAAATAAAAATAAAAAATTTTCCCCAGTGTACAGAAGAAAGCCCAAGCCTTTAAAATGCCACACAAATGTTCTGTGACCCCGTCTCTGTCTTCTAAATTTGCTTTTATTCCCTTCACATTGATGCTACCTCTGACACCATGGGTTTGTGTCCCTCTAGTCCCGCAGCCTTTTCCTGGCTCACAACTACTGATTCATTTCAACTTAACTTCCTCCAAGAGAACTGCCCTTGTCTGCCCAAGTTAGACTCAATGTCCTTCCCAACTGCTCCATGGCTTTTTCCACTATCTTTTAACCAACAGATTTACCATTTTAGCATCACTGCTTTTTACAAGAGCTTTAGGGATTTATTTTTGCAGAAAGTCTTGGGGTTCTTAAAGGTTAAGGGTATTAGCCATCTTTGAATTCTTATTTCTACTAGCTCTCCCAATGACTGAGTTGGAGCAGATAGTTAAAAATCTATGGGCTTTTCTCTCTAGGTAGGAAAGGGGAATTCTTGCAAAGGCATCCTGGAGACAGCACTCAAAGGGGAAGCTCTAATAGGTATAGATTAGTGTATTGGACCAGGAATTTAAAGTATAGGCTGGTAGAGATAAGGTGTACTCACCAGGCTCCAAGTATTTGGATATTTGGTCCCTAGTTTATGACACTGTTTTGGAAGGGTCATGGAACATTTAGGAGGTATGGCCATGCTGGAAAAGTATGTCATTGAGGGTGGAATTAGAGAGTACATAGCTTGCCCACTTCCACTGGCTTTTCATGCCTTCTGTGCCTGCTTGAAAATGTGAGCACTCAGCATTCTGCTCTGGCTGCCTCTACCACCTCCTGCCATGCCTGACCCACCATGATGGACTCATCCCTCTGGAACCAAAAACAAAATACTCTTCATTCTATAAATTGCCATGATCATGGTGTTTTATCACAGCAACAGAAAAGTAACTAATACAGAGAGCTATTGAATAAGAGGTTTGTGTTGAGGCAGGCAGTATAAAATAGGAAAGACCATTGAAATAGCCACTGCCGTAATGCTTTCCCAAGGCAATTCACTGAACCCAACAAATAGTCTTCAGATTTTCAACTCAAAGCCTAGCAGGAGCTTTTTGTGCTTGGAGACACACAATTGTCAATCTTCGGGAATAGCATTTCAAAAAATTTATTTTGTGTTCTGATTATTGGAGTAATAAAGTATATGATTATATGTAATATCTGTGGTCATATTGATGAAAACAATACTTTCTTTGCCATATCGACATAGAAACATTAAATATTTGTACTAAACTCTCTCTAGCCTTTGGCATACCTAAGAGAGGATAAAGAAAAGACAACATAAATCAGGGGTGGATCGAACTCCCTAGCTCTCAACTAGCACATTTCCCACTGGGAAAAACTCCCTTCAATCAAGACCTATTGGAGCAAACAACATTACTTCCCAATAAGAGTTTGAAATCTACTTTATGAATGTCATTTAAGAAAGATAGATGACCTGTTACTATGCTGACAGTTCCCATGTAATATAGAAACACGGTCAAAGCTCAAATGTGAGGACAAAGGGAGCCCAGAAACAGCTCAGCTCTGTGAGCATTCAAAACTAGGGACCCACTCCATCTCCATATTCTAGAAACAAAAAGAAAAACATGATTTCTGAAGTATTCACATCCTGTAAATCTCGACAGAAAAAAATAACTGTTGGAGCTCCACACAGAGAACTGTGTGGGAAGGTGCCTACTCCATGATATGAGTATATTAGTCAGCTTTTCATTACTACAATGAAATGCCTAAGACAGATAAAGGGGAAAGTTTTATATGTACTCACTGTTTTAGAAGGGAAAGTCCTATTGATTTGGCCTCAGGTAAGGGTAGTAGATGGTGACAGATCATAGTTAGTGTTTGTTAAAGAAGGGGTAAGAAAATTATTACATCTCAGACTACAAGGAGAGGGATAGGTGGGGTCAAAGTCAAACCTTTGAAGCAACTAACAAATAATTCCATGACACCTGCCTCTGAGGATATGCCCCAATAGCTTAAAATCCTCCGATGAGACTCCACCCCTCAAACAAAAGTTCCTTCACTCCCAACAACACCCTGAAGCCAAGATTTTAATCCCAGTGGAGGTGTGGAGGGTTCTCAGATCACACCCATAGCAGAGCTGTGAGTACTTGGACATTTCCTAGCATTCCACCTAGCTAATTAGTTTTGGGTGCAAGAGACTCAATCTAGAGGAAACCCAGACACCTACTGTCCTCTCTCAACAGAACTTAATGGCACCTGCTTTTCTCTGAGTCTTCATATTTGGCTGTTTCCTAAACAAAGGGAGCACTGGGGCCTGAAGAGAGAGGTTACAGTTATATCAATGCAAAGGGCTAGGGGTTGGTAAACACATAGATAAAGAGAATTTTTGGAAACCTGCGAGTCACTGCAGAGGAACAAAATTGGAGAAATTAATACAAACCAAGCCCTTGAATAGGAAGGCAGTAGCACGTTACTTAGTTGACAGATGACAGAGTAGAGGGATAAATACACATTGACGCAGAAGGAACTGTGATCACGTCTATAACACAGAGAATTCACACGAAAGAGGAAAATAAGTAGAAACATAAATTAACCCGATATGAAGACTATAGAGCTGGGTAGATACCAAGGCTTTGCCACAGTGACAGCCTGGGCTGATGAGAGGAAAGCAGGGATGGCTATAAGGATCACGGGATAAGGAGGTGGCAGTCTAAGGAAGATGACATGGAGGAGAGAAAACACTTAGAAATAGTATTGATAATATTTGGCAGCAGGCAGGAAGGCTAATGAACTAAGGAAAGGTTACTGATTTCAAAGCTTAGTCAAACATTCTCCGAATGTAATGCATCGTTTCAGCAGAAGCTGAAACTTGTTTTTGGTGTTTACCAAAAACAAATCCATGTGTCTACATTTTTAACTCAGGCTGATATAAATTGATTTGGCAAGAGGCCATGGAATGACCCCAATTATGTATACATCCACTTTATTTCCTAATCTGATGCCATCTCTTTGTCTCCTTCTGCAAATTCTCTGTATTTGCCCATCAATGTGTGCAGCATACAAACCCTCACCCAAAGCTGCAGCCATGAGAGGTTGCTCTCTGAGCTCTGTGAAGGAAAGAGCATCACTGAGTGACCAGCTAACCATGTGCTGAGCCCCAAGGCAGGAGACCCCATTGCTTCCTGTCTTTGCAGTAGTGGTGCCTGTTAATCACAGCTCTTTTTCCCTTGAGAAAAAGTGCCTTTGACTGACCACTGCCCCAACAGGGGGAATGTCTACCTACATAAGAATACCTATTAGGGAAACCCTGACATCTGAAGTCTCTGCTTTTGTTTGTACAGGTGCCACGATGAAGCCATGGATGAAGGTGAAGTGACTACATGCCATGTTCCAAGAGCCATAGAAGAAGAAACATAAGAACTGTCCATTTCTACTATTGCCATTGTTATTATTTGCACTGCGAGTGGTACAGAACAACATAAGTCAAAAGGACAGAGAATGATGTATTGATTTAATAAAGGATTATGAACGTAGCTGGATTTGAGCTCTCTTGGTTTTCTGAAAGGCTGATAGACAACTCCTGCCATCTCAGAATTTGCTGCCTTTGCCTGACCTCTGTGGAGGATGGTTTCTGGCCAAATTCTGGACAACGGCTAAAGAAGCTCATGTAAACTTGCTGGTAGAGGATGTTTAGAGAAAGAGAAAGGAGGAGAGGAACTTAGAATCATCTAAACACTTCACCTTCAGAGGAGTACGGTGAGGACCCAGATGACAAGTTACATACATCAAAATTAGTGTCAAGCTGGCATGGAGGTATGCACCAGCACCTAGGAGGCTAAATCAGGAAGACCCTGAATTTGAGGCTACACTGAGCTACAAAGCAAGACTTGGTCTTAAAAGACCAAAAAAGAGAAAGAAATGTTACTTTCACAATGAAGACAAGGGCTTCTGTCTCACAGGCCTTCCGATTCCCAGCTCTGAGACAGTTGTCAATAATCCCAATTTCTCTAAAACATAAGTATTTTTTAATAAGATAGTTATTTTCACGTATTTCTATTTTTCCCTTGATTTGGAAATGAAAGCTGTTGCAGTTGTCTGTAGCAAATTCGTGGAAACAATGAAAATAATTTGCAATACTATTGGGAAGTCTGTCAAACATTTGGGGCAGGAATAAACACATTGAACCCAAGGATGCTGCTGTCAATCAAAAGTCTCTTGCATTTGAATATTGGTTTGAATGTAAGCATGGGTAAATCACTGTGAAATAAATGTGTGCATGTATGTGGAGAGGACTGTGGGGTATGCAATTAACATGAAGGGGCTGAGGTCACTTCAGTGCAGGGCACTTGGCTGAAAGAGTATGTGTTGGACAAAGCTCACGTCAGGCAGGTCACACAGACTCAAGCTTTGTTTTTCCTGGTGGCTTTCAGGGAATTTTTCTTAGTGTTATCTATTCACCATACATAGTGTGGATTTCGTAAAAAGATAATTTCTTTTTTGAGTATATCATGCATTTTGACCATATCTCATAGCCTCCCCTTTCTACCCCTTCTGTTTTGTATTGTAGATACACACACACACAAATATACACACGCACATACATACACACATATACTCATACGCACATACGCACATACACATACATACACACATACACACACAGAGAAAAAGAGAGGGAGAGAGAGAGAGGTCTATGTATCTATACACAATCTAGTATCCTCGTGTGGAAGAAACTATTGTCTTATTTCACGGAACCTGGCTTGTTTCAGTTAATATGGTGATCTCTAGAAGCATCCACTTTCCAGCAAAGGGCATAAGTTCATTCTCTGCGAATGAATAAAACTCCACAGAATTTCTTGTGTTTTCTGTATTGGGATTTTCACAATTGGGATTAGTCCATTGGAATTTTTTTATCACCTGTATTCTTTAAGTGGAAGTATTTGCAATGTTCAAATGGGACTAGGTTCTCCTAGCACCGTGGTGTTGCTTCTCCCCACTGATCTGGAACTAGAACTTTGTCGTTGGGCCATGAGCTTGTGTGCCTAGACACCAGCTTCTATTCCCAGTATTCTACCTAGAGCGGAATGCAGTGTGCACAAGCAGCCACAAATGATAGATCGAATCACTATGAAGACACAGTAACATCCAATTAAAACCAAGACGTATCTCAGCAGGAGGTGAGTGCTAAGCCTGCCTCTGTGTATCCATTGTGGGTATGAGGGTGCTAGGCCTACCTCTATGCCAGCCCTTGTGTGGGGGGTTGAGGGTGCCAGGCCTGTCTATGGAGTCCATTCTAGACTGTTGCTGAGGAAAGATTTCTACCTCTTGCAGTTCTGACTTGGTTTTTCCTCTGGTTGGGCATTCTGCGGGCCAAGTCTCAAAGTAGTCCTGTGGCACTTGTTCTGGGCCATCTCTCCAGACCCCTGGGCTCTGTTTTAAGCCATGTTTCCAACCCTGTGTGTTGTCCTCCCACTGGGAGCACCCACCTGCATGAAGCAACTCTGGACTCTCTCCTTCCATTTTGTTGTCCAAAGTTTCTTTTTCATGTTTCTTCCACCAGCACCCACCTCCTAGGATAGCTACCCTCCCACAACCCCCAGTTTATTCCTTGGGGTTTCGGGTCTTCCATCCAATAATGCCATCTGCCATCTTCTACCTCCTAGGGCCACTTCTTGAACAACACAATGGCAATGTCTGGTGGTAGGAAAACTGAGAGAGCCATCTGGGGTCGTATGGGTTGGGATGTGGGCACCATTGTGAACTGTACCTCAGCTTCCCAACCTGACATTATCTAGGAGAGGTTTGGTAACACGGATACCAAAAACAGCCTTGAAAGATTAAAGAGGCAAAATATTCGAGGAAAGATGAAAAGACAACAGGCAGTAAGAAACCTGTTCTGCCTCTTCTCCTCTGTGGCTGCTGTGTGCTGAGCCTCCAGAAGTGCTCCCTGAGCTGGGAGCTCCTCCTCCTCCTCCTCACACCTGCTGCTGTTTTTAACCGCTTTGAGCACCTGGTCTCAGCAGAAGCCCATGAGCAGTTGTCACAGTGGAAACTCCCCAAATATGAAGCTTACAGGGGATCGCCCAAATTTTCCACACCCTAAAGATGACTGGGGCCGCATACCTTCAGAGTCATAGTAAGCTTTTGCCCGAGGTGAACCCGCCAATGTCTATTTATGGCTTTACTATCCCAGGCACCAAATTAAACCTTGATGGCAGCATAGCTGGCCACTGTGTAATTCTGTTCTGACACTAGAAATACCTCAGACCTGTGTCCCACTGGGCACATGCACAGCAAGTAGACAAGTGCTTCTTGGGGCTAGTACAGCTTAAATTATGAGCCACAAAGCACTTACAATGAACACTGATTAAACTTTCATGAAAAGACATATTGTATTTACTGCCTGGGTAAGGCTGTGTTGGGCCCTTAGTAGTTAGAAAATGCTAAGAGACACCAAATGATGAAACCAGCAGTGATATTTGAATAGTGTGGTATAACTGACAGTCTCCCATTTCAACCTCACAAAACTTTGTAAGTTTAAAATGCCAATGCTTTCTCCTCATTTTACAATGAGTAAACTGATCTTCTGATGGTGGTGTGCTGGTAAATGTTTAACAACCAACTCTGGAGGAAAAAAAAATAAAACCCTGATTCATACTGTTGGCTCCTTTCCATGGTGTAAACACTCCCCCAGTGGTCTGTTTAAAGGTACCAAAATGTCACCAGACACTGCGCTGGCAAGAGATGTGCCCAAGCCTCTGCCCTCTGGTCCTGGAGCTCAAGGCTCCAGCAGACTTCTGAGTCCTGAGCACAGAAATGACAAGGCCAGATTCACAGGGATAGTTGATTCCCCAGCCCACCATCTTCTCTTATTGCAAAACAGAAACATGATCAAAAACAAAACCAATTCTGTATCTAGCAACGCTAGACAGGAGAAAGTGGCTAAGTGTTGTGGGAAACCCTCATCCAGGATGAGGGGGAGGAGCAACACCCTCTCACCACCACTGCAGCTTACCACCTATTGATCGATATCTAAGCTATGTTCCTGGGTCCAGGGCTCTCATAATGTGAAACCAGTTTTGAATTAGGGGAAATACTTACCTTGCTGCTTAAAGCAATACACTCACCTCTTCCTCCTCCCATAGGGTCACACATTCCCCAAGCTATTTTGAGCTCCTCTGCACCTACTCAATTGCAGTATTTGTCATAACAGGAAGCCAGTTTCATATACAGTAATCCCTAATCACATTGAGCCTGTATGTGGGGCGCTTGAGGGGGCTGGGGAAGGAGTGAAGGAGGCCAGGTTTCCTCTGAGGGGCTGAGCCCTGGGCCCATCCCGGGATTTACTCACCTCCTTTCCAAGACCCAAGATTCAGAAACCCGATTCATCCCATAGTCAGACAGCCTTGTTTTCCTTTCTTATGTAGTTGGTGCTTTTTTTTTTTTTTTTTAATAAGGCATTTTGAGTAGGCAGCAAAGCCAGTCAGCTGTTTATTTATAGCTGCAGATTTTCAATGCTGTATAAATTAAAGTCATTGCTGAATGAGGCTCGCGCCCACTCACACACGCAGGGCCCCTATCTGTGAGTCCTTTCACACAGTTTGACTGTACACAGTCTAAAATGGGAGAAAATGACATGCTCAGAGTCAAATGATGGAGTCACAGCTAAACGGCAAAGCAGAAAACCGGCAATTATTTTTCACCGGCACAATATGGGAAATACGGCAGGTGCAATTATCCAATATTATTTAACAGCAGCACCGGTTTGTGCTGTAGGGAGAAAATAAAGGTTTCTGTGTCCTGGAGAGGGAGGGATGGAGAGAGAGAGAGAGAGAGAGAGAGAGAGAGAGAGAGAGAGAGAGAGAATACCTAGCTATTTTTAAAAAAAAAAAAGGGAAAC
>NW_008336933.1:2319245-2334522 GCF_000622305.1 Nannospalax galili
AGAGAGGAGAGAGAGAGAACCTGTCTTGCAGCTCCTGTTTCTGAGGATTAAGCTGTTATGTAAATTGAAACTGGCCAAGATTCTCAAACAGGGAAGGGAGAGCCACCTGACTCTAGGGCCTCCCTCAGACCCCAGAGGCTGGCAAGCAGCTGCACCATCAGATTTCTGTGGAAAGGACCCCAGCCCAGGGGGCACTGGTGGAACATCCCTCCTACCCTCACCCCCTCCACAACAGCTCCAGGAAAACTGTGGGAGGCTGGGTGTGCTGGATAGTTTTAGTGTCAATTTGACACACCTGGGTTGAGGGAGCCTCAGTTGGGGAATTGCCTCTATTGGACTAGCCTGTGGCCATATCTGTGGGGCATCTTCTTGATGAGTGATGTGGGAGGCCCAGCCCACTGTGGGTGGTGCCACCCCTGGGCAAGTGGGCCTGTGTTGCATAAGCAAGAAGGCTGAGTAAGTACCAGGGGAGCAAGCCAGTAAGCAGCGTTCCTCCATGGCCTGTGCTCCAGTTCCTGCTTCCAGGTTCCTGGCCTGAGTTCTTACCTTGGGCTCCCTGATGAACTGCAACCTGGGAGTTGTAAGCTAAATAAACCCTTTCCTCCCCAAGTTGGTAGTGGTTAGAGTGTTTTGTCACAGCAATGAAGAAACAAACCAGGTCACTGGGTTTGTTCCTGTTCCCCTTAGAGTCTTGTCCTACATTGGGCTTTTTATCACTCCATGGAACTATGTTGAGGTCAGAGAGATGGTGGCCCATGGCAATAATTGATTTCAGCTGTAGTTTGCATGTGAACTGTCCCGGTAGGCCACTGTGTTTGAGTACTTGGTCTCTAACTGATGGTGCTGCTTTCGGAGGGTTGTAGAACCTTTAGGTGGAGGCTTACTGGAGGAAGTGAGTCACTGGGGGGTGGGCCTTGAGGTGTGACAGCCTGGCTGGACTTCCTGTCTAAAGTCTTTTCTAGCTGCAGATGCATTCACACACTTGTCACTGGACCTTCCCCATGATGAATTGAATGCCTTCTTAAATTCTGAGTCGAAGAAACCCTCCCTAACATTGCTTATAGCAGTGAGAAAAGTTATGCTGTACCATTACCACCTTCCCCTCTTTAGTCTCCAGTACCTTGTTACCCTACCCCCCATTCACAAGCCTGTGTGGGAAAACCCTTCATCTTCCAGCCACTGTTGAATAGGCCTTGGTGTCCCTAGCTACAGATCTCCTGGTGTGCTACTTCCCAGCTCTGACTAGTGGCTCTCTTCCTCCTCTTAATGCCAACAGTCCAAATCACTCTCTGTACATGGGTCTGTTTCTACAATGGGATGAGGTGCTGGAAGAAATACCACCTCAGGCCCAGACAGAACTGAGTTCAAATTCTGACTCCATGCTCCTGTCTGTATTGAAGCTCAGAAAAAGTTTCCTTTTCTGAACCTTTGTTCTTTATCTGTACAGATAAAATTATAATATCTGGGCTGGAGAGATGGCTTAGCGGTTAAAGAGCACTGGCTGCTTTTGGAGAGGACTGGGGTTTGAACCCCAGAACCCACACGGCAGCTAACAGCTGTCTGTAACTCCAGCTCCAGGGGCTCCGACGCCCTCTTCTGTCCCCCTGGCATTGCATGATACAGGTATACTTACATACATGCAAGCATAACACTCACACATAGAAAATAAAAATAAATAAATAAAATTTTTTAAAAATTATATCCTCCCAAGATTGGATAAGATTTTAATATTTACAATGATTAGGTAAGATTGCAGTGGTGGATTCTAGTACCTGGTATCCAAGATCCTCAACTTATCCTGCTGATTGCAAAATCCCGAGGCCAAAGGGCCATGTCTGCCTTTGTCCCCAACAAATCCTAATTCTGTACCAATATAAAATATTGAATATATGGTCTGAATGAGGGTTATTTAGAGTTTCTTAATCTTCACCACCAGATGTTTCCCTAGATGCTGAGACCCCCCACACACACACATTAGAGACAATTATTTCATGTAAGATGCTTCTCACCATCTCTAGAAGCCATTCCATACCCATAGTCAAATTACCATTTTATGTGACCTGACCATAGAAGGGTAGGAGAACGTGAATAGAATGGGACACAAGATGGATTTTAATGAGACGAAGATGAGGACTGGTCCTTGGTGTAAGGATTTCTTGGGGGAAAATGACTTTTCTAGGGAAGATGTTAGCAAATGTCTACTCACTCAGATAGGGAACCAAAGAAATTATTCAAGTCTAGCTTAGTGAATCAGTGAATTTATTGGGGCTACTTATAGGAGTATGGGTGGAGGACTGCTTTCAGGAACATAGTTGACTCAAGGCAGCTGTATTACCCAAAAGTCACAACCCTGGAGCTCCCTGAATGACTTGAACTCTTTCTTTCTGTCCCTCTCTCTCTTTCTCTCTCTGTCCCCCCTCCCTCCTTCACCTGTTCCCCCTCCCCCTCCTCCTCCTCCTCTCCCTCTTCCTCTTCCTCCCTCCCTCCCTCTCTCCCTAGCAGACCTTACTGCTTATGTCACTTTGGGGCGGGGTCATCACGAATCATGTATTTCAGCAACTTCCTGAGACTTGTGAGTCGTTTGCTTCCTTAGTCTTAGAGAGCGTCCCTCTAAGATGGAGTGTGTTTCAGTTCAGAACTTCATAATGCTTAAATTCCAAGGAAATTGTTACTCAACAGAATTGTGTGTTGTGAGAACCTGAGTCTGAATCCCCAGCACTCATGAAAAAAGCACACATGTAATCATAACTCTGGGCATATGGAAACAGGAGGATCTCTGGTGCTTTTTGGCTAGCCAGGCTAAACAAATCCTAAATCCCGGGTTCAGTAAGAATCTCAGTCTCGAAAGAAGGTATAGGGGCTAGAGAGATGGCTCAGCAGTTAAGAGCACTGGTTGCTCTTGCAACCCAGATTCGATTCCAAGTACCCGCATGGTGGCTAACATCCGTCCGTAATTCCAGTTCCAAGGGATCTGACGACCTCTTCTGACCCCCATAGGCATTGTACAACATGGATGCACTTACGCACATGCAGGCAATACATTCATACACATAAAATAAAAATAATTTTTAAAATATTTTTTTTAAAAAGGTGGAGAGTGATTGAGGAAATACCCAGTGTCAACCTCTGACCCCCACACATGTACACACACACACACACACACACACACACACACACGATTCATTTTACTTTACATTGTTGCTCTTCACCTCTTCCTGAAGGATGTGCTTTTGTTAAGGCCTGGCCAAATATCACTGTATTATATCATATCCACGGTGACTTCATCATCCTGCCCTATGGTATGATTCTTAATGCCACATGTCTTAGTTATTTTCTCTTGCTGTAATAAAACACTGACCAAAACAAACTTGGAGAGGAAATGGTTTATTTCACTTACACTTTCAAATTATAGCCCAACATCATGAAAGTCAGAACAAGAACTCAGGGCAAGAACCTGAATGCAGGAACTGAAGCAGAGACCACGGAGGAACACTGTTTACTGGCTTTCTTCCTCCTAGCTTGCTCAACTACTTTTATACAGTACTGACCTACCTGCCCAGGATGGCACCACACACAGTGGGCTGGGCCCTCCTACATCAACAAGCAATCAAGAATATGCCCACAGACCAGTCTGATGGAGGAAATTTCTCAATTGAGGTTCCATCTTCCTGGGTGACTCTGGTTTGTGTCCCATTGACAAAACAAAAACAATAACCAGCACACTATACCATATACCATTCTAATGGTAAGGGTAAAACAAAGGCCTTGTCAAGGGATAAAGCTTTCCATTTTTGTGGAGAAACAATTTGAATAACTACATCTTGTTGATTGAAACCTACGCACATCTAATTGTTTGGGTGGTTTGCAAGTAAGTTTTAGTATGTGATAGAAACCAGTTCTATCAAATGCCTTGCCCTAGCCTCACTGTTAACAGTTAGCCACATCCCTATCTTGGGCCTGATGGAGTAGCACAGATACAGAAGCCAGACAGCCCACTCCTCTTCCCAGGATGTCTCTCTTCTGTCCTTGTGCCCTGGTTATCAGCTAGCCATTCAAGCTGAAAACAGCTTCTTTGTTCTGTTCAAACAAGCAACTCCAGGAAAAGGGCCCAAGGACACCTTAACTCAGACTTCCCAGCTGTGTGCGCCTTCTTTATTTCCAGCAATATAAATTCACCACCCCCTCCTCCCACCTTTGCACAGCTTGCTTTTCCGAGAAGAGACTATTGTGACCTTCGCTGAATAAACCCTGTTCAGTCTGCTGCGAGGTCTGGCTCCGGTCCTTTACCTAAACTTTATTCTTCCTCTATCCTTCTAAATCTAACAGTATGGGAAAAACAAACTTCACATAGTGAAATTGGATATGTGTGTAAAAAAGTAAGGGTACAGAAGGGGCAGGCTGCAGATACCAAGGGCGAACATCACCTAGGTTACAATTTTCTACCACATAAGTTGCCAAGCTATGGATGGGTGTAGCACTCCACCTCTCCCCAAGAGAGCTCAATAACAGATACAGTACCCAAAATGGAGCTAACCAGCAACCTTGGCAACTGATGGGTCAACAGAATCTAGCTTGCTTTTGGAAATATGGATAAAGAAGACAAAGTTGTCATGTTAGTCAGAGTCTCCAGCCTTGATGATCTGGCTCATACTGCAGGAATATGGAAATATGGATAAAGAAGACAAAGTTGTCATGTTAGTCAGAGTCTCCAGCCTTGATGATCTGGCTCATACTGCAGGAATTCAAACTTCTTTTATGCCTAGCAAGAGAAGTTGGTGTTGGGTTATTGCCATTCTTTTTTTTTAATTTGATTTATTATTTTTATTTTATCTGTATGAATGTGTGTAAGTGCATCCATGTTGTACAATGCCCACAGAAGTCAGAAGAAAGTGTCATATTCCTCTGAGACTGGAATTATGGATGGTTGTTAGCCACCATGTGAGCACTGGGAATCAAATGTGGGTCCTCTGCAAGAGCAGTCAATGCTCTTAACCGCTGAGCCATTTCTCCAGCTTAATTATCACCAGTTTTAAGAAGAGAAGTGACAGAGAAAACAAAGCTGGATTCCATTGGCTCTTGCAGATCCTGAGACCACACTGAGCTTCCATAAGATCCTTCCTACCCAAGTATCTAACTTGTTGACCAAATATCCTAAAGTGCTAGAAAAAGAGACACCGTGCATGCTTCTTGGGGGAAAGGACAACAAATATGTCTTATTTCCACCATCTTATCTCCCTACAAAGCATAGAGCATTATTTATGGTACATGTTAAATACATATTAAATACCCAGACAGATTTAACTAAAATGCTAGTGACTTCAGGAAGCATCAGAATGCAACTCCACATCCATCTGGCCCATATGTCATCAGCATCCCTTAATGTCTCATGACAGATATTCTCAGGAATAAATTTTATACCATGACTCAGAAGAAAACCACACCTTGCACAAGTATGTATGCCTGAGTGTAACTGAAACAAAACTTCCATAAAATAATATGAACTTTCACATGTATGTGAGGGTCTTTATTTTATATCAGTCTTTTTTATTTAGACTCTGCATGACTATTACTGATTTCTGAATCCAATCAGTGGTATAAAAATAATATATTTCAAAATCTAATCATCATCATCATAATAGGGCTCAGCTAGTTTAGTGAGCTGAACCACAGGGCACTCCACTGCTCTGTAGAATTCATTCACTCATTTTTTCATTCATTCAACAAATAATTATGAAGTACCTCCTTTGTGTACAGCCCTGGTGGCTGCATCTCAGGGTTATGTAGGACCATTTGCATTAGGATTGGAAACCTGCGTCATTTCAGCCTGCGGCCCCATAGGGAAGACAGAGCCCAGCCTGGGCTTCCCAGTGTGTATTAGCAGCTGGCTGCCACATTGGCTCCTTTGAGATCCTGACAGGAAGGAGAGAAAGATCGTTTCTACCACAAGAGCTTACAAACCTTCCTCTGAGGCTTACATCTGGTCTGAGCAGGTATATTTGGTTACATTTCAGAAATTTGTTTTCACTCAACACTAAATTTTATTAAGCATTGAGTGATGAGGTTAGATGACACAGAGTTAGGAAAACAAATACCGCCTGACTTTTACCTGGCTGAGAATCTGCTACGTGATTCCGAGAAAAAAATCAGACATGCTTTATTACATATGAAAAATTTCTAACTACATCTAAAAGGCAATTATGCTGTCATTTTGAGCACATGCATTAACTTCACTTTGCCAATTTACAAAATCACTTGGTTAAATAAAATTCTCTTGTTATACAATTAGACTACATTAGCACTCTGCCAGACTCTTCCTACCACCGTGACCTTTTACTGTCGTCACACATCTCAAAATAAAAGGAAGAGCCTGAGAGAAGCGTGGCCACAGCATCCGCACTCAGAAGTGTGTGTTTCTGTGTCATCATCAAATCAAGAGAAAGGAAAGAACTATGGGTTCAGAGAACTCTAAACCCACTTGGGAACTAATCCAGACCCTGGGCATGTAGGGCAGGAACTACTCATCCATGGGCAAAGCATTCCAAGACCTGCAGTGGATGTCTGGAACATTTGCGAATGAATACTAAACACTATATACTATGTTTCCCCTAGCATACATGCCTGTGGTAAAGTTTAATAAAGCAGGCATAGTGAGGGATCAACCACTATTACCAAGAATGAAATAGGACAATTGTAATACTACACAAGAATAAAAATCATTAACATTTGTGAGTTGTTCATTTTCTGGAATTTTCTGTTTCATGTTTCAGGATGAGAGTTGCATGCATGAAACCAGACGTGAAAGAGCAGATGGAAGAGACTGCTGTACAATGTTAGACGAAACTCCCCAGCTCCACAGGCGACCTTGATGGAAGTGCCCATGTATGCAAACCTTGGTTCTGCAGTTGCTTCCTGAGGAGGAGATTAAATGTAAATGGGGTCCTCAGCACAAAACACTACATTATTCACATTCTGGTGTGATTTGGTGTGTCACAAGTGGTCAAAAGACAACCAGCTCTCTCCCATGGCTGATGGGTGGAGATGTGCAGAACGGCTTTTACTAATCTGGTCAGAGGGACTTAAAGGACAGTTTTTTCTCCTTGCCTTCCTAGGTTGACTAAGTTCCAGAGGAATATGGAGCATCTCTCAAAATGTTCTGTAACTGTGGTGAGTCACCTGTCCTCTTGTTCAGGGAGGCCATGGAGACCCCACCAGATGGACTTGAACCAGTGTCCAGTCTACAAAGAGGAGAGTCAAGATAGAGGAAACATTTCTTCCATGCTTACAAGCGAAGCTACCCATGATCAAGCAGGACCTTTGACTTATCTTTACATAAGATGGAACTGGTGAAAGAAAGGAACCAGAGGCTCCTCCCAAGCCCATGTGACCCCTGAGGAACAGAGCCTCAAACGACCTTAAGAGTAGAAATAAATTGGTTTATTTGGGCCAACTGTATGGTCTTAAACATCCAAAAGGAAAGTATAACCAAAGATTAAAGGGATAAATATAATTATTTAAGCATCCATGAGTATAGCTAAAGGCTATATAACAAGAAACAATGCCAGACAGGAGATACCGTCCTTTGAGTTGTTGGCCAGGGTGGCCCAAGAGACTCCCAGACAGTAACCCAGCATAGAACTGGGAAAATGAACAGCAGACTCCAATCTTATCTAAAGGAATGTTGGCAACTGATTGCTGCTAGGTGAGGAACAGCTGATCTTCCTAAAACAGGGCTCTCTAGATAGGCTGACTAGATTCAGAGGATGGACTTGCACTATGGAATGGCTGGGGGCACTGACAACACAGCAGACAGTAACAGGGATGACAGAGTATATGGGCTCCAGTGGGGTGGGGGTGGGGAGGCTATGGGAGGGTGCTATTTGGGATGTGGCTATAAAGATGAATAAGATTGTTTGGGATGTTCTATATGAAATACACACAAAAATAATAAATAAATAAATTAAATAAATAAAAAATAAATAAATAAATAATAAGTAAAAATACTTCTGTCCAGATCCCTCCTTTAGAGATTCTGAACAGGTCTGGGATAGGAACCCTGCACTGGTAGTTTTAAACACCCTTCTGGATCATTCTAATGGAGTCCCCCCTGAGGTATGAAAATACTATTTTAATTGCCCTTGGACAGGGTAGCACTTAAGGTCATCAAGCCATTGCCTTCTTTCCTAGCTGTCTTAAGGGACTATTGAAGAGCCTGACAAGTGCTGGGGGGTGGGGACAGGTGGCATGATTCACTATCTGGTCCCTTTGGGTACACAGCAGGGGTTACTTTGAGGTGGACAGTGAGTGGCTTTGGGAGTGGTCCAGTAGCCTCTACAGAGCTCTCTGGTGCAGACTTCTCAGGCTTACCTACAGACATCAATCAATGTCCATTCAGAACCCAGACTGCCAGCCCAGTGGTGGTGGCTCCTGTGGGAACGCGGCTGGCACTCAACACTAGCACTCCCCTGGCCTTGAGCCTGCACAGTTTGGACTTGCCAGACTCCATAATCACATAAGCCTATTCCTTGAATGAAATCTCTTCTCACAAACACACATCTGATTGGTCCTGATTCTCTGCAGAGCCCTGACTAACAAGCTCCTGTAGCTGTCTCCCTACCTTACCTCCTTCCTCTCCATCTGCCTCCAGCCTGCTGTGCACCCACATTCCTCCCTCGTGCCACTCCATATTATTCTCCTGCAGTCCCTGTGACTCATAGGCCTATAATAATCCTTCGGCTTCCACTTGCCAAGCTCTCTCTCCTGTCTTCATTCAAGAGTCTTCTTAAATCCCATATCATCCAACGCAGAAGACATCATTGTGTCCTCCCTAGAATGAACAGATTCACAAAGAGAAAGGGAATAGATGAGTGTTGGTTTGAAAATTAATTTCTGAGACTGTTGCACACATGACAGTAAGGGAGCTCGGTCTTCCAAGATGGCTTAGGGGCTGTTCTGCAGGGCACCCTGACTGTCTCACAGCCTTGTTTGACTGTGGTTTCGCTGTAGTCTTGGGTGTGGCTTCCTGAACGGGTGTTAAAAAAACATTGTTCTGTGTGATGATAGAATGCAAGCCAAACTTGGGCTACCATCCCACTCATACAATATCACTTACGAGGTGAATCAGGGTAAGAAGACCCGGAAAGGTCAGGGAAATTCCTTAAGAACCGCTCGTCCTCTTGACCCAGGGTCCCTGAATCTTCCACCTAGGAGCCAAGCCTGTGATTATAGAAGCCCAACATGAGTGATCACTCACGACATCCATAGCAAGGAACACAGTTGTGTCTGCAGATCCGCAAACCCCACCTGGTAAATGATATCCTATGAGCAGGATGGTAGCAGATGTTTGGCTTGCAGGCGTCTCAGTTCAGAGGTGTTAGTCACCATGGTGGTTACTTCTTAAGAGCTTCAAGGTTCTCCTCACCACCCCATACTGTGAGTGACAAGGCACCCAAGCACACGCCTTCCTACTGCACATCAGGAGGGGCCCTTGTAGAGTTGTTGCAACCCCCATTATGGCACACTCCCAGTAGCTACTGCAGCGCTTCGGGACATGGGGCCTTAAGACTCTACCAAGGATCTACTGTCCCAAACACCCAAATGGCTTGAAGAAAGGGTGATGTTCAAAAAGAAAGAAAACATAGACCATAATTTCACATTATATGGCTCCTAAAGTGTCAAAGTGAAAGACTGTAAACTGTATAGGACTCTCAGTTTAATTAGTCCCATTTCCACAGCACTTAGCACCACGGGTGACTCACTCAGCTTTGCAGAGATTGCTTTCGTCTTAGGCAAATCGGGAGTGTGATGCCTCCTTTCTGTTAGAGTTGCTGAGAGGATGGCTAATAACAGTGGACCTACTGTCAGCCTTCAATAAACATTTTATTCCCTTCTCTGGTCTTCTAATTCAAAGGCTCCATTAATCCAATCAGGGTTTTTTTATAGGTTGTAATTTGCAAGCTTGGTAGATTTCGTGTTAAATCCAGGGTGCAAAGGAGTTGACACCAGAAAATGTGAATGGGAAGAAAACTCACGGTGTGCATGAACCCACCAAACCAGCAAGAGGGTCTCTACTCACATCGCAACATCTATTCCAAGACCGATGCTCAAATAGACTAAAAATGAAGAAAGACAACAAAATATATTGTGAATGCTGTGGACTCCAGAAATCTTAGGTTTTAGAACCTTCAAATTTTCATTAAGGACTGAAATTCCAGCAACTGATACAGCACAGCAGACATACCCTAAAGGGAAGCAACTCACTGTAAGTGTCCATCCTCTTCCCACCCAACATATGGACAAACTTTTCCAGGCAGTCCTGCCTGCATAATGCACTCAAAATAAATTCAAGCAGCGATTTACAAAAGACAAGAAGGCCCCCCTCAACATTTGGAGATGGAGTATTTAAAGCACATTTGTTTTGTTTCAATCTCCTCATCTTATATTAAGATGACTTGGCAAGATGTCTTTACAATGGTTGCATAAATTTGATGGGAAGAAGGTAGGCGTGTGTGTGTGTGTGTGTGTGTGTGTGTGTGTGTGTGTGTGTGTGTATGTGTGTGTCTCCTGGTTTTCAACTGCAATTTTCTATTTGGTTCTAAACTACTATTAAATGAGAATATGAGAGCCCTCTGGTGGCTGAGCTAACCCTTTCCCTTTCCTACAGGCATTGGAACGTGTCTTGGGTTGTAAAATTCCCACGCCTTGTTGCTGACTTGTAAGCAGATGATGAGGTGCTGCACCTTCAGTCTCTTTGATGCTCCTGCTCTGCGTTTAGATGGTCAAGCTACATTCTGAAAGATAGAAATGGCTTTTGAGTCATTCAATTGTCAGATGTTTATCTAACAAGTAAAAGTCTAATACCACACTGGGTACAAGGAAATTTAAGTCACCTTCAGTTGTAATAAGCTTAAGGTAGAAATCAGAAAGGAATAGTCTTGAATTGCTAAAAGATATGTTTTCTCTGTAAAAATTTGCCTGTTTCTGCAAATTAGTGAATGTTCTTTTCAGAGCTATGCTTCTAGGCTCTGGTCTTCCATCAGTTTCCTACTCTCCAATCTAATTATTCATTATTTCCTACCAGTTCTACTTATTTACATTCTTCTTGATATAAATGAACTTTTAACTCAGGGCACCATTGTTTCAGATCCATACAATGTATATTTAGTATGTTTAAATCTTTTGGTTTTTGACATTATTTTTGAATATTTGCAATGGATTGTTTCCCAGGGGTTCATGTTGGAAGTGTGACCACTGATATAATGGTACCTACTAAGGATGAGAGTTTTAAAAAGTGGGGCCTGATAAAAGGTGAAGTTGTGGGGATAAAACCCTCATTAATGAATTAAGGTCATTCTGAAGAGACGGGATTAGTTATCCCTGGAACTGGACTAGATACTCTGAGGATGGGCTCTTTCCAAGTAGGTCAGCCTTCCTCCTGTCTTTCTTATATGTAGGCCTCCTCTTGGCACACACCTACTTTCCCTTCCAATTTTCCTCTGTGTTGTGACACAACAATAGCCCTTGACAGAAACTAGGCAGATACTGATACCATGCTCCTGGGTCTCCAGGACTGTGAGCCAAAACTAACTTCTTTTACTCATAAGTCACACAGCTTATCTACTGTAGCAACACAACAGAGACTCAGACAGTGATCAATACAGGCACATACTATAAAATTCAAAATGTACAATAGTGAATGAATTAAATTTTTTCTCACCTCCCTATGCCCTAGTCCACTCAATTCCCCTTTACCAAAGCAACTGTAAGTCTGGATCTCTTGTTCATTCATCTAGAGACACTCTGCTAAGGTACAGGCAGACATACTTTTTGCACAAATGATGATGTGCTGTTCGGTAGAGCCTTGCTTTTATATCTTTCAGTGCACACTGATGAAAATTCTATCAGAGCAAAGAGGGCCCCTTCATTAAAAAAATATTAAAAAATTTTTAATGTGTATAAGTGTGCTGCCTGCATTATGTAAGTGCAACCATATCATGCAACGCCAATGGAGGTCAGAAAAGGGTGTTGGATTCCCCTGGAACTGGAGTTGTGAGCCTCCATGTGGGTGTTGAGAACCAAACCCTGGTCCTCTGCAAGAACAGCCAGTGTTTTTAACCACTGAACCACCTCTCCACCATCCCTTTATTCTTTTTAAGAAATACATAGAATTCTATTACGTATCCCTGTAACTTACTTAATTAGTTCCCTACTGATGGGAATTCAGGAGGTTTCTAATCTTTCACTATTACGAGTTGGCACTACAGTGAGCATCTTCACATAGACCTCATGTTGCACATGTGCCAGGATATGCTTAGAATAATTCCTAGAAGTGGAATTATTGGATCATACAATATGCACATTTTTACTTTTGATGGTTACTGCCAAATTACTCTTCAGAGGGACTTTATCAATGTCTTTCCTCCCTGACAAAATATGGGCTCTTTTTTCCAAAATCCTCAACAATGTAGTGAGTTATAACTGTGTCTTATCTTCACCAATCCTATGGGAGGAAATGGAGTCTCAATAGAGTTTTAACTTATGTTATTCTTATTTTGAGTGGGGTTAAACATCTTTTAAGAGCATTTTAAAGTATTAAGCTATATCTTCATATTTGTTTATATTCATTTGGGGCAGTGTTTGAAAGCAACCCAGGGCCTTCCCCATACAAATCAAACACTTTACCACTGAGTTATACCACCAGGTCTGTATGTATTTCTATAAACATATAAGCAGACTTTCTATTCTCTCTCTCTCTCTCTCTCTCTCTCTCTCTCTCTCTCTCTCTCTCTCTCTCTCTCTCGTAGGAGCTTGTCACAGGCAGCCTCCAAGATGGGCCCTGATGCTTCCCTACCCTCAAATTGTGGTATTCACATATACACACAATACCCTCCCATACAGTTCCATGATTCACCTGTGTGACCAATAAAACACAGCAGAAGTGATAGTATATAATTTCCAAGATTCACCTATAAAAAGTGTTCTGCCTTTGTAGCTCTCTTGAACCACTGCCCTGGGTAAGCCGGGGAACATGTGATGAGCAGACAGATGAAGAGGCATATGAGGTATAACTGAAGGCTCCCAAAAGTAGCCAGTGAGGAACAGAGGCTTCCAGCCACAAGTTGCACAAATGATCTCAGAAGGGGGCCTCTAGCCTCAGGCAAGCCTCAGGATGACAACCTGGGCTCATGTCTCTGCACAAACTCGTGTGCTGTCCCTGTTGAGGGCCCAAATTGCCCAGCCATGCTGTATTCAGTTTTCCAACCCACAGTACCATGAAATATTAAGTGCTTGATGCTCTGGGCTGCTAGGTTTTGTGGTACTTTGTTTTACATATCAACTAATAAAAATACAGGATTCTTAATACATTGAGAAAGCTAGTTTTTCTCTTGTGCTTGTGCTTATGAAAGTTTCAAATACTTTTCAGTTGAATGGCTACTCATCACCTTTGTGGATTGTTTTTTCTTTTTCCTTTCTTGCTTGCCCTGAAGATGTTTTTTATTTAGTTTTTACACAAGGAAATACGAATTTTGGATTACATGAGGAAATCAATGTTGAAATGATGAAATGATTCATCATAATAAATCAATGATGAAAACAGTACTTGGAAAAATATTACATATTCCCTCCATTTCCAAGAATAAAGGATTTAGGCCAGCTGTGACAGGCTTCTTGCTAAAATCAAATAATATATAAAATAGTTTCCTAAAATAAGATAGTAAGGAATTACCAGACCGAGTTCTGGGAGACTCCAGGGATTCAGAAAGGGGAGAAAAGTGACAGAAGCCTTTCTCCATGAAGATGTATACAGGAAGAATATACTAATTGTTTTGAAGGCCTCACAGAGTAAGAACAGAGGTCAAGTTCAGAGTCCATGCAGGTTGGAAAACTGATGCTAGACCGCCCCTTGCATTAACCTAGAATCTCAAATGGAAAACCACCAGGAAATAAAAGCTATCAATTTTCTGGAGAAACAGGCCCAAGATAGGGGTATTTTAATACTGAGTACAGGGGGAACATTCACATGCATGCACACACACACACACACACACACACACACACACACACACAGATACACACACACAAACACAGATACACACACACAACCAGTTCCTGAATACTTTTAACTAGAGATCAACCCTTCTGAGAAATTACAGCTTAAATTTAAAAAACCCAGGGGATGAACAGAAAATTCCAAGCATTATTTAATTTAAATTGGTTACAGAGAGACAATGCCCCTACATACCTAGCAAGGACAAATGTAAAACTAAGATGGTCATCTTCCCCCAAGGACTCACCAAAATGCATGATTCTTATAGGGTGACCACATACATGGTTAGCGTAACCAAGCTTCGAGGAAAAGCATGAGCAAGAGAAACAGGAGCAGTAACAGACACTATGAACAGACCCTGAAGGACATCAATATGGGAATAATCAAATGCAAGTTATGAAGATTGAAGATGTCTTCTAAGACAAGTATATGTGTCACCACTCATCGAAGAAGCTTCTTTTTGCAACAGATGGAGATTATTATAGAGTTCCACAACTGGTCAAATACAGAGAATAAGTGTCTGTGAAATGCCCAGATCTAAGTGACACGTCTCCAATGGAACCTCTACACATAAGACTCAGGGAATATAGTGAAATAAGGGGTAGAGGGAACACTAATGCACCTCTCTACTCTCACCAGTGAAGCTTCCTCATGCAGCAGAGGGTGATGAACACAGAAAGCCACCACTGACCCAAGTGTAGAGAATAAGAGACTGCAGAGAGTCTGTCCCTGGGTAGGACTCCTGTATTAAACCTCACCCACCCACGGCTCAGGGACCATTGCGGAAGAGGGACTGGAAAGATTGGAAGAGTCAGGGGTGGTGCGGTGCATGACCATAAGGAAATGAGTTTTCCAGGCTTCTAGGGACTTGCTCACATGAACTTACAGCAATGGTGACAGTAGACAGAAGACCCATGCAAACTCAAACCAGACAAAAACGCAGCATAGAAGCAGGAAAATGGGCAGGAGGCCCCAACTTAGCCGAGGAACTATTGGCAGCTGGTTACTGATGAGTGAGGGAGAGTTGTTCTTCCTTAAGGGAGTGATGTAGGCTGACCAGACTCCAGTGGATGAACTCATACTGAGGTACATGTGGGGACAAAAACTTGACTCGATATGCCTTAACATATATGACAAAATACATGAAATCTGGTGGGAGGCCTATGGGGGATACAGATAAGGGAGGAGTCTAAGATGTATTGTATGAAAGGCACAAAATTCAATTATTTATAT
>NW_008336933.1:2334548-2343022 GCF_000622305.1 Nannospalax galili
GAAGAAGAAATGGTAAAGAGAAGAAGCGGCCTTCCTGATATATAAAAGAACCTCTTTTATCAAGCGTGTCTTTCTGGATCCCAGTGGCCTTCTCTCCACCATGCACACACCTATGAATTGATGCATGTACATTTTTATAGAAAGGACATGTATGAAGAAGGAACTTGAGGACCAAGTAGAACTTCTTGAAACAGAAATAAAAGAAACAAAAGTTATAAGCCTTATAGATGGTTTTAAGATACATATATATACATATATATTTGCTAAAATACTAGAAGTGATTAGTGAATTTATCAACATTGGAAAATGCATGCTCAATAAATAAAATAAAAAGTATGGCTATATGTTAATATAAACATTTGGAAGATGAAATTATTAAAAATTTAATTTACAATGGTATAAAATCACAAAATACTCAGAAAATGTTTTATTGCTGTAGAATTTATATACAGTGAAATTCTCAGATCTTAAATGTTCAGTTTGATGATTTGACAGACATGTACCCCTGTGTTCTAGCCTGCATCCCCTTTACCAGTCAAGATATAAAGGATTTAGGCATTGGCATTACTCCAGAACACTTCCTCATGCTCCTAACACCCACCTCCAGCCCCAGGCAATCTATGTTCTGATTTCTTTCACTGTAGATTAGTGCAGATATAAATTACATCATTTTAGGTGCACATGGGCTGTCTGGCTTTGTTTTGGCACAGGTCTGATGTTCTGAGGTTCACCCATATCTTTCATCCACATTTTATCATTTTTATTACTTTTAGTATGTATGAGTGCATCCCAAACTGTTTATGTTCTTATTAGACGTTCAGGTCAGTTTCAGTTCAAGCTGTTATAAATAACGCTGCTGTGGACTTTTCTGTACAAGCCCTTTGGCAGATAGATGTTTTCTCCCTTATAGAAGTACCTAGAGGTGAAACAGTGAGGTCAAAATGCACTCACCACACTATTGAATCATCCAGTAAAGGGTGACCCATTTTACTGTCAGCGTTTGAAAACGGACCAGGTGTGGGTCACTGGCTTATCTCTGATGTCTAGCACAGGAAGCACTAATACATGTCTTAAATCACTGTACTTAAGAGAAGATATTTTTAAGAAGCAAACAACACATATTCAGTCCAGTTTGTCCTTAGTTATACTAAGGTACTATTTCAAGGAGATGTTTTATTAAAAAATAAATATCTATCTAAAATAAGAATTATGAAAAACCAGGAATTATGGTGCACACTTATAATCCAGCACTCAGGATGCTGAGGCAGGGGGAGTTTTCATGAATTTGAGGTCAGACTGGGTTGCACAATAAAAACTTGTCTCAAAAAAACATAAAACAGGAAAATGCTTAATAAAATTTGAAACTCTTGCAAAATATTAAAATTTGCTAATATTTATAGACCTCTAACAATACTGAACAGTATTAATGGATCAGGGTGCATTCATTCCTTGCACTCTAAATAATCAATACAAGAAAATAAGTCTCTTACATCAGGCAAGTACCTTACATGATGCCAAGTATCTTTTTTAAAGCTGGTGCACCTGGAGAGATGACTGGGGCATTAAGAGTGCTTGCTGTTCTTGCAGAGGACTCAGGTTCAGTTCCCAGCATTCTACATGGCATCTCACAACCGTCGATAACTCCAGTTCCAGTGGATTTGCTACTCTTTCCTGGTCTCCAGGGACTCTGCATACACATGGTACACACAAACTCATGGAGGCACACATCATACACATAAAAATAAATAAATAAAAGTTGGTGTACCTATAATGGATATGAAAAAAGAAGTTATACCATATGGCAGCATACCACTCCTTGGCATATACCCAAACTGGAGTTACAGATACTTGTTAACTGACATGTGGTGCTGGAAATTGAACCCGGGTCCTCTGCAAGAGCAGCCAGCACTCTTACGCACGGAACCCTCTCCAGACCTAAAGTATTATTTTTTAAAGCAGTTTTCAATCCAAGTTTTTCTATACCAAGGATGAAAACAGTAACAACAGCCCTCACATCTCTTATATATGCCAACATTTTTTAAATTTATTCTTTCAACAGAATAGCTAGGTAGTAACTCATGAGTATTGTCATATCCACCAGCATCATCAATCAGTATCATTTATCCACTTACTGTTGGCCCTAGGTGGGTTACTATGAACTTGTGAAATAATGGTACTATTCAACCACATTGTAAAGATTACAAGATAGAATGTATCTAAACTCATCACTGAAGTTAGCAATGAATATAGACTTAGCTCAATATAGACTTCTAATGCTGCCCTTGACTTATTGAAGGCACAGTTCTTGCTTATGTTTTCATTCATAGCTATCTTAGTCTCTTTTTAAAATAGCTTATTTATTATTTTTATTTTATGTGTATGAGTGTATTGCCTGCATGTATGTGAGTGCACCCATGTCCTGCAATGCCACAGAGATCAGAAGAGGCCTTTGGATTCCCCTGGAACTGGAGTTAAGGATGGTTCATAGCTGCTATGTAGGTGCTGGGAATCAAACCTGGGTCCTCTTCAAGAGCAGTCAGTGCCCTTAACTGCTGAGCCATCTCTCCAGCCCCAAGAGAGAGACAGTATCTCTTATAACACAAGCTAGTCTTAAATTCGGCATATAACTAAGGATGACTCAATGACACTGCTGGAGTTACAGGTGTGAGCAGGTTGTGAGCTGCTTGATGTGGGTGCTAGAAACTGAACTCGGGTCCTCTAGAAGAACAGCAAGTACCCTGAATCACTGAGTCATTTTTCCTGTCCTTAAGTCAAGTTAATTTTAAGTTAAAAATATTTTAATTCAGGCCAGGTGTGGTGGCACACACCATTAATACTAGCAGTTGGGAGGCAGAGGCAGGTGGATCTCTGTAAGATCAAGGCCAGTCTAATCTACATGGCGAGTTTCAGGCCAGCTGGGGCTACAGGAAGACCCTGTTTCAAAAAGACCATATATATATATGGTCTTGCATTCTACCCCTTTGGGGTTTTTTTGTTATTGTTTTGAGACAGAGTCTCATAGAGTCTAGGTTGGTCTTCAACTCACTATGTATTGGAGGATGACCTTGAACTGACCTTCCTGACTCTACCTTGCTAGAATTAAAGATATACCATATGCCTGGCTTTACCTCTTCATTGATAGGCAATTCTCTATGGAATTTTCATACAACTTGTGACAGTTTTACAGATATGGCCTTGGAAGATACAGGCAACTGCTCCTGGTGTGAGGTGGGATGGCAAGGGCAGATTTGTTTCCTCAGCACAATGAAAATGACAATGTCTTCCTCAGGAACAAAAATTGGAGACTTCATTACAATACCTTTCAGTGACTGAGAGGAAAATAAATGCCCACAGACAAACACACAAAAAATCCTGGGAGGTCCCTAAGTGTGAGGGTTTTCAGCTGTGCCTCAAACTTCTGTATAGCATCCCTCATCAGTTCACAATTATGGAATTAAGGATGGGAGACCCAATATGAGAGGAAACTTCCATTGCCTCCATACTGAGTGACAAAGTCATTTGTCTCTGAGGCAGGGTTTTCCAGTCTTTCTATTTATATCTATGAAACACGGCAGACTACCTAATTATCCTATAAGTAAAGTACAATCTCAAGCCTTTCTGTCTTAATACCCTTCCTTTTTGCGCTGGTCAGTATTCCATATCTATGACAAGAATCTCAAATGATCTAAGAAGAGGAAAGGTTTATTTTGGCTCGTAGATTCCAAGTTTTCACTATAAGGTGGCTTGGCCCCACTGGCTTTGAGCCTATGGTGAGGCAGTGGAATGTGGATGAAAGTGGTGATCAACCTGCTCATCTCATGGCAGCCAGGAAACAAGAGAAAAAGGAAGGGGCTAGAGTCCTTGTATCCCTTTTAAAGACACTCCCCCAATGAACTACTTCCTGCCATTCGGCTTCACCATCTCCCAGTAGCAGCACAGGTTGGGGTCCATATCTGTAGTACCTGGGCCTTTTTAGGACAGTCACCATATAGCACTTCCTTTTTACTTTTGCTCTTTGATACATATTCTCAAATAGTTTTTCTAAATAAAAGTCTGTGGCAGGAAAGCCATCTCAGTATTTCCACATCTAAAGCCCCTCAAAGTTAAGTAATTTGGCAATGCACAAAACTGTGGGCTCATGGTTGTCGCATCTCAGCACTTTGAAAGTAGTTTCCGGGTACCTATTAGTAATGATGACAAGTCTGCTAAATACAAAATTTTTAAAAAGCCATCCTGGCTAATTGTAGCAGAAATACATTTACTGCATGGAAATGAGTAGTTCTCAGCATTCTCATGCAAGCCAGAGCATAAACAATTAGGAGCTAAGGGAGTCAGTGCTATGTGGCATGGAAAAGCCAAGCCATCATCACATATGACCTAAAAGGTGTCTCAGCAGCTGCCCCACCCCACCCCACTGGGCATTGGTCCCTGCTCTCTCTGTGTCCTGGGTTTCACCTCTGACAGTTTCTGAGATTTTGTATCCCTCTTTCCAGATTTCAAGTTCCAGGTGAGGGCTAAAAAAGTAGCTCAGTCAGTCAAACACATGCTAAGCAAGCATGAGGACCTGGATTTGGTACCCAGAACAAACGTAAAAAAGCTAGATGTGGTGGTACATGCTTGTAATTCCAGACCAAGGAGGCAGAGAAAAGCGGATCACTGGTGTTTGCCTAGTCTAATCAGCAAGCTCTAGGCAAATTAGAGAGCCTGTCACAAAAAGCAAGACGGATGCACACACACCACTACCACCTCCACCATCACCAAAGTACCCCTTGCCTCTTGATATGCATTGCTGTGTTAGTTTTACGTTACAACATAATTACTAAACACTTAGCACATTAAACAATATGAATTTGTTACTTCACAGCTTCTGGGGGTCAGAATTGTGACTCAGCTCCAGGTAGGACTTCTGGTCAGGTGTCACATACTGTCATCAAGGTGCCAGCTGGGCTGCATCATTGTCCAAAAGCCTAAATGGGGAAGAGTATTTCCCCATAAGGTGATAACAGAATTCATTCATGCTCTGCTCTATGTCTGAGATTCCGCACCCCGCCTGCCCCCTTTCTTCCTAGTTGTCAGCTGGAGACAGGGGCAGATCCTGAAGGCCACACTCAAGCCTTTGCCTCATCCACAGGTCCACCCCCTCCACAGTGAGTTCACCAAAAGGCTCTTTAGTTCTTTAAAGCTGACAGGAATTGGATTATAGATTATGAAAATCAGGGGATGGGACTCTTGTGGTCCATCTTTGAGTTCTGTTTGTCAAACTTACCAAAGAACGCTGAGTATCTCTCACTTCATCTCACCGAAATAGCAGACCGTGTCTACGCTTTCCCATGTACTGAGGAAGAAACTAAGAAGTTGAGCCATTTGATGGTAATCATATAACCACCATGACCGGGTGTGAATGTGAAATGAGAACTTTGACAGTGCTCTCTACAAACATACCTGGAAGTAAATGGTAGTAAACATTAACACTCATAAAGTACGTGGTTTGACAGCTGATGACAGGTTCTGAAAGAAAAAGACTCACAGGGCCATGGCTGCCCCCAGAGATTGCTCCACGGTAGCAGTGAAGAGCCAAAGCTGTCTGAAATCAGAGCGAATCACAGGCATCTAAGACATGACTGTCACTTTGAAAAGAAGCAGCTCAGAGAGAGTTTCAAAAGATGAATATGCAAGGCGGGAAAGGCTTCTAAGAGAGAGCAACGGGATTAGAGAGACTGCTGCTGAGGCCCTGAATTTTCTCTCGCTGCCTCTTCCTCTCTGTACCTTTCCCTCCACAGTCCAGAGACCACCTTGTCTCTGAGGAGGCTTTCCTTAACTTTGGTTATCAAAGAGAACTTGAGCATGTGCCAGCTATATTATTTCCTTCATTATTCTGAAAATCTTCCCAAAGAAATTTTAAAAAGGCAGGAGGAAGAAGGAGGGAGGGAGAGAGGAAGGGGGAGAGAAAGAGACAGAGAGAGAGAGACAGAGAGACAGAGAGACAGAAAGAGAGAGAAAATAGGATGGCGTTATCAGGGCTATAGTTTGTATTCTATAATTAAATGTTTGTGTAGAAAGATGTCTTTGTGTCTATTTGTGTGCAAACATACACATGAAAAAAATTAAGCGGAGACTAGAGACTGATTTTTTTTGCAAATAGTATATTCAGATGTGTCTGGGTGTATACATGTGTTCACCCTCTTTTGTTCACACATATGTAATCTATGTTACATTTAATGAACAACAGTAAATTTACTTTGTCAATCCCTGTCCTAGCTAGGTAACCTTCAAGACATTATGTAGTCTGACTAGTTCTCAATTTTTTCATCTATGAAAGTAAAACGGTTGAAAATTTATTTCTAAAAGACTTTCCTACTCTAAAGTACCTTCATCCATTTCTAGGCCAGAGAAAGGGCAATTGTGATTATAAAGCAGCACAGTCCTCTTCCCTCATCTTTAGGTGCGAGTGGGTTAGTTCACATTCATCACAAGCAAGCACCCCTGAGCGTGGCTGCATTTTGGATTACACTCAATGAAGAACTTTACCAGACACTTTTGGCTATTCTGTGATATTTGCTTATTGCGGAACTACTTACCATAGTCATAGAGATAGCTACTTAGAGATATGCGTGCACGCACACACACACAAAGCATAAAGACAACATAGTATCCAATTTACCAATGAGGAGCAGCTGAGTTAACAGAGGCCTGGAGGAGCAGAGGAGAGTAGGGAAAATACTCTTCCTGCCCAGCATTCACAGTTGGCCTTACCCACATGCTCACCCTAGTACCACAGCCATCTCCTCCTTCTATGATGACAGCAATACCTGACCCTGCATCCGTATTTCCTGTATTTTTAAAAGCATCTCTTTGGCGCTTTAATTTCTCCCTTAACTAACTATACTGAGGTTACAGGAGACCCCAGTCACATGGGCTGTTTGGCCTGTCCCTGTTTCCTGCTATCTTAAAACACTTTGAAGAGCTGCAGTTTATCTCAGCATGACCAAGAGAACAGCCAGCTCCCATTCCTCCTTAACCCATCGCTTTCTATTTCCGTTATGGAATAAACATGACCATATCATTTCCTTGATCACCATTCTGAAAAGCTCCCAAGAAGCTTTGGAATGGCAAAATTCTCTGCTACACGGCTGTTTGCGTGCTCAGTGAGATGCAAAGAAGTGAAGGGAGGCAGAAAGATGGTCACAAAGCAAGGCGATGGAGCCGCACATTGTAAGAAAATTAATCTTACCTTATACAACCAATGCCAGATGAGAGGGACTCAGGCTTCCCCCTCACTCCCAAATCCATGGGAAGTTGTGAAAATGAATTAAGTGGTAGGGAGAAGGTGTTTTGATATGTTTAATCTATGTCTGTCTCTGTTTCCCCCTCCCCAATCTCTAACATGGACTTCTGGTGATAAATATGGGTCGTGGTAAAAGAAAATTGCTTGGGATGCTGGCTGGCTTCAGATAAATTTGCTCCTGGCGCAGTGGAAAAACTAAGCTTAGCTTGAAATGAGGTCTCACCTCCATCTACAGAATCCCTAATGCAGCACCCTGAGCCTAGAAGGTACATCTGACACATGTTAAATAAATGATGCTCATAGCAGAAATGACGAGCCTTGTGAAGGCTACTTTAAAAAGAAGCATTTTCATAAGGAAACCAATAATATTTCCTTTGCTAGGGAAAATACATATCCTCCGACCAGTCTCAATTACTGTCCTGACTCTGGTCATAGCTTAGAAAGTTACTAAGTGAAAAGGGAGCCAATGCTAAATCCCTGTGCGCTCTGTTAGTGAGTCTGAAACTAAACTGTAATTTTAGCTTCTAATGTGGCTTTGTGAATTGGGGTGCTGACGTGGAAACCCCAGTTCTTTCCAAGTTTTTTCTTCCAATAGAAGGTAATAGAGGAAGATGGGAGGGCTCAACTGTGAGAGTCATCTCTTCTTGTCCACTTGTCACTGCTGTGTCACTTGGTTCGCTTCTTTTGGGCTAAGTAAAAGTAGACTCCAATTAGTAATTTTCCAACGTTAACAACCCCCTCAGAAATATCAGCTAGCTGGTATTCTTTCCTCCGGGGTGCAGAACCCAGATCAGTACAACCCCTCTTCCATGTTCAAAGACAACAATATTAGATAAAGCAAGCTGTGTCTCAAAGGTCTGCATTTGAGATCCCTGGGGAAATTTATCTCAATTATACGCTTTAAAAATTCCTATCTCAGGGGCTAGAGAGATGGCTCAGTGGTTAAGAGCACAGGCTGCTCTTATAGAGGATCCGGGTTCAAGTCCCAGCACCCACATGGCAGCTAACAACTGTCTGTAATTCCAGTACCAGGGGAATCCAATGCTCTCTTCTGACCTCTGCAGGCATTGTATGACATGGATGCACTTACATGCATGCAGGCAATACACTCATACAATTAAATAAAAATAATCAAGTATTAGAAACTGTTAAAAATATTTTGGGGACCTCTACTCAAGCCAATCCAGGA
>NW_008336933.1:2343218-2344385 GCF_000622305.1 Nannospalax galili
CTTCTTCTTCCTCTCTCTCTCTCTCTCTCTCTC
Source organism: Nannospalax galili (assembly GCF_000622305.1). NCBI lineage: Eukaryota > Metazoa > Chordata > Mammalia > Rodentia > Spalacidae > Nannospalax > Nannospalax galili. Next base: position 2,343,252 of record NW_008336933.1, read on the forward strand.
TCTCTCTCTCTCTCTCTCTCTGGTGTGTGTGTGTGTGTGTTCATGTGTTTACAAGCATGTGGAAACCAGAGGTTAATATCAAGTGTCATTCCTCAGGAGCCCTCCACTTTGGGGTTTTTAATATTTATTAGCTGTCATGTAGGTGCTGGGAACCAAAGCTGGGTCCTCTGCAAGAGCAGCCAGTGCTCTTAACCACTGAGCCATCTCTCCAGTCCCCCACTTTGGTTTTTGAGATAGGGTCTCTCACTGGGACCTGGAGCTCACCAATTAGGCTAGGCCCCAGGGATTACAACCATATACCACCATGCCTGGTTTTTACATAGTTGCTGGGGCTCAAACTCAGGTCCTAATGTTTGCACTGTAAACACTTTACTGATTGAACCATCTCCCAGTCCTTTTTCACTCTCTTAATCAGACTCTGACTTACATGGAAATTTATACCAACACTGATCCAAGGAGACACACCATTCAATTCCATTAAAGATGGCATTTGGGGATTATGTTGGTTGCCTTCTAGGTTTTCGCTGCAGTACTGAGCTCCCTATTAATAGTAGAATTCTAGTGGCCAATGACATACAACAGCATCACAGTTTATGACATCAGCATCTGTGGCTGAGTCTGAAATGCTTACTAAAGAAGGAGCCTTGGGGGGGCCAAGGTATTATTACCCCCAATGATTACATTAGAATCAGTGACTGTGTTGACTGGAGGATGGGGTGACTTTTGAATGCCAGGAAGCCATAACCAAAGACAAGTTCACATCTGTAAATTCTCAGCTCAAATCAGAGATAGAAACCAGGAAGTATCCAAGTGTGTTCTCAGAGAATCTGTTGTTTCTCTCATTTGCTGGCCAAAAATAAATCACCAAAGTTAAGCATCATATTGCAGAAAGAAAATAAGTTGAATCCACTGATTATCAAGCTTCACAAATAATGATTTAGAGTGACAATTGGAAATATTAAAAAAAACCTTGATGGTTGTGCTCATTCATTAAAGGAGTGCCAAGCAGGGCCACTGGACCCTCCCCTGAGTACCCAGCCACTCTTCCCAGTCAACTAGTCCAGCCTTGGAAGACAAAAGAAAAATGAGGAAGAACCCAATAGAGGGATGCTTTTGGAAGCCCTTGTCAAGAAA
>NW_008336933.1:2344420-2347320 GCF_000622305.1 Nannospalax galili
TTCTGACTTTTTTCTAGTTCCCTGTCTAGAACTTGTAATGCTAACTCTTGCCTTTACTTTTCCTTCACATCTCCTATTTATGATTCAAGGGCTTTCTTTTCCCCTTAGAGACAAGAGTTATACAATTTGGGAGTCTTTTAGATAGACCCATTGAAGGGGTATTCCAATTGCCTCACCCTGTGTCCCTGTTCAACATGGAAGAAACCCGAGCGGTCAGTGTCCTTATTCCCTATTGACAATTTGGTAACCCCTTCAGAGGATGGCATGATAAGAATAGGAGGTAGGAGTTGGCTAGGCAGTTAGGGTAAAATACCCCAAAGAAATGTAGCCAGTTTCCTGTCTAAAAGTCAAAATGTCCTTGGACCTGTTAGCAACATACTCAGTTCCAAAGGCCAAAAATGTCAAAAGTATTTGGGAGATTGTATCTAATCCTTAAAAGATTTTAGGGTTACCTTTTCAGAGGGGGGAATGTTGGAGGGGAGGGCGTGAGCATGGATTTGATCAAAACATCTTATATACATGTATGAAATTCTCAATAAATTTTTTGTAAAAGTTAAAAAAAAGTCAAAGACCTAAGAGACCAAGTATTGGTGTTGCTCAGATCAGCTATGTTGACTTCACAAAGTCTGTAAGACAAGGATGGAGAGGGAAAGCCCAGAACAAGGAGTACTGTCTCTTCTGAAAGGCATACAGCTACTCAGGAGGCTGAAGATTCCTTGAGCTCACAAATTCAACACCATCCTGAGCGACACAGGGAAGATCATAGGAAAAAATTTAAAAAAATAAAATAAAATAAAAAATCTTAAGATTAGAGCAGAGCTATCTGTATAGATTCAGACAGAGCACAGGACCCTGCCTTGCCAGCAGAAACTTTTTATATTTCTAGAAACACTATCCACTCCTTTTAAGTAAACATTAGTGATTGGGCAGAGCCTTTGCAATGGAATATCTCTTCTCTTTAAGATTTTTCTCATCAGTTCCTTTTACCAAAATATCCATATTTAGGACCAAATATAAGTGCTTACTCATGGCAAGTACAAAGTTTGACCTAGGAGCAAATAGAGCACACATTAATATAATTGTAAACTTAAGTAAATTTACAATGGTAGGACTATGAAAAATAAATGTGGACGTGTCTTCTAGGGATGTCAGACCAAAACCAAGGAACAGAATACTGAAGAGAATGGATTTTATTAAATGGAATGATACAGGTTCAATTACAGTCTGGATTTGAGGTTTTACCTTATACAGCTAGATGTGGCTTTGATAGCTTGTCAGTAGGTTGAAAGTCATGGCATGTAATGACTGAGATTGAGACGTTCATTGGTGAGTGGTATTAGTATCCTTCAGCAGTTCTATGGTGGCTGTCCTCTGTAGGCTGGTGCTGCCTTTCAGCTGTCAATGTGAATATGAGGTCCTAGCATAGCATGGGGGATCTGGTATGTTGATTATCAACAAGGTGAAATACATGCACAGAAAAGCACACCAGAGGACTGGAGAGAATAAGAGGTTAAGCACACATACTACTCCTGCAGATACTACTGGAGTTCAGTTCCCAGCACCTAAATTGGCTGGCTCATAATAGCCCGTAACTCCAGGGGATCTGATGCCCTCTTCTGGCCTCCTCAAACACCTGTATTTACATGGACACATACCCACATACAGACACAGGCATATATACATAATAAATATAAGACAAATCTTTACAAATAAAAGAAAAGCACAGGAGATAAGGTGGTCATAAAAACATTTCTAACTTGCAGTGACCTTGGTGATCATGTGTCAGTGAAATAAGCGAATTCCCTATGAACATGTTACCTGATCCATGGAGTTGCCAAACTTCCTACAAGGCTACGGATAGTCATGTTTTACCCTTTGCAGACCAAGAGGCAAAAATGAAGAGGTTACAGAGGTAATTAAAAAGATAAAACAAAATTTCCACAGGTTTTTCATTGATATAATTAAAAAGTACTCTCTTTGCAATAAACATCTTCTTGGGACTGGAGAGATGGCTCAGCAGTTCAGAGGCCTGGCTGTTCTTTCAGAGGACCTGGGTTCAGTTCCCAGTACCCACATGGCAGCTAACAACTGTCCTAATGCAGTTCCAGGAGATTCAACTTCCTCTTCTCACCTCCACAGGCATTGTACAATATGTGTACAGTTATAAACACAGAGGCAAAATATTCATACTCGTAAAATAAAAATGCTAAATAAAAATATTTTTTAATATATTTTCTATCAAGGAGAACAAAAGTCTGGTATATTATTTCACTTAATTCAGGCTTTAAATTACTGTTTTCTATCACCCAAAATGTCAATTTAATCTGTTAAAGCTGGTCTTGAATAAACTTTATGCATGTAACTTAATCTTTGAAATTATCTTCTTACACAAATAAGTATTTCCAAACATTAGCATCAGACTAGGAGCATACCATTTTGAGTATGTTTATTACTTAGCACTTACTTTATTTTTGGAATCCTGTTGGGTTTCTGCTCTTACATAGCCACGGATGGCTTAATGACAGGGACATATCCTGAGAAATGTGCTGTTAGACAATTTTGTGGTTGTCTAAACACCACAGAGTGCATGGGTCACATACTGATGTAGGCTCTTAGTGTAATCAAGAGGGACAGTAAACAGGAGGCATATGTGGCTGCCACTGACATGACACAGCATGTTATTTCATAGTAAACATTTTATTTTTATATGTTTAAAGAGTACATTTGATAAAAATATAACAGTAGCGCCAGGCGTGGTGGCGCATGCCTTTAATCCCAGCACTCGGAAGGCAGAGGCAGGTGGAGCTCTGTGAGTTCGAGGCCAGCCTGGTCTCCATAGCGAATCCAGGCCAGGTAGGGCTACAGGGAGACCCTGTCTCAAAAGGACCTCCCCCACCAAA
>NW_008336933.1:2347367-2373850 GCF_000622305.1 Nannospalax galili
CAAAAGGACCTCCCCCACCAAAAAATATATATATATATATATATAATAGTAAAAACATAAACCAGTAGCATAGCCATTTATTATCAGTCAACTGTTATGCACTGTTTATAACTGTGTGTGCATTTCTGCTTTTATACAACTGACAGAGTGGTACGTCTCTCTACCCAGCATCACCACAAATATGTCAAGAATGCATTGTGGATAACTTTGTGATGGCTACAGCATCACTAGGCAATAGGAATTTTCCAGCTCTATTATAATCCCCCACCCACTGTCACATGTGTGGCTGTCATTGACCATGAAAACATAACACAGCACATGACCAGTTCTGACTGTTAGCATGTTATCACACAGCAAATTAATCATTTCAATGGAAGGTTATGACGAGTTCCCCAATTACAAAGTTAAATAGACTTTGAAATCTGTAAATTTCCTTTGACCTGCATCAGGGTCTAAAACATATTGATTCTGGGGATGTAGCCACACATATTTGTGTGGTAATGGAAATCCTGCTTTTTCATTTAACTGTTGACAGTTTTGAAAATACACAAAGCAGCTTGACACTAATCGCAGTTCAAATGTTAGTTGCCAGAGTAATTTTACTACACTGTAGTTTCACATATAGAAATGCCATTTGCCTTGCAATTTTAGGTTAAATTCATTAACAAACATTATGAAGTCTGTAGTGAAGGCTAATTTCCTAAGTTATACAATATTTGAAAATAGTGGTTTAAGAGAGCGTTCTTTCACTGGGCGTGGTGGCTCAGGCCTTTAGTCCCAGGCAGAGGCAGGCAGATCACCATGAGTTCAAGGCCACATAGTCAATTCCAGACCAGCTGGGGCTACAGGGAGACTCTGCCTCAAAAAGACCAAAATAATAATAATAATAATAAAGAGAGAGAGAGAGAGTGCTTTCAGAAAAAAAAAATCAGTCTCATCTCCAAGTTCACTGATAACAGTTAAACCACAAAAACATTATAGGAAAATGTATGATATTTACAGATATTTGCATTTTTGACAAAAATTCATTAAATTGGCAATAGTTAAATCTGTAGCATGCATTTTGTTGAGTCTCCTCATTTGATAGGTGATAAACTCATATTTTCTGCAGAATACCTAACAAAGTATAATTCAAAACGGTATATAAACTTTCAATGTTTTATGCTTTCACAGCCTTATAGATGTAGCTGAGCCTTTTCCCCCTCTGCGTGTCAACTGCAGCACATTGCAGCAAATTTCAAGTTATATTGAATTACTGATTTCTCACCTCTGAACATGCACTGACCTGAATTTGTTACACATTGTCCCACAGATTAAATCTTCAGCCATTTCAAACTAGTCAAGAATTGATTCCCTCGATAAGCACTTGAACAGTATCATAAACATCTGTCAACTCATCGATAGCCAAAGAAAACCATTCAAAACCATTTTCTTGTTTTTTAATTGCCTATTGATTTTGCACTCAATATTCTGCATTCTTAAAGCAACTGTTCTTGCTAAAATGCTAGTGATCTTTTTTTTTAAATAAGTTTCTCAGGATACATTCTTTGACTCTTAAGATCAAGCACGATTTAATTAATTCACCATCCGTAAATGGATTATCTTGCTTGCTTGGCTAACAAGTAAGCTACTTGGAAATAATAATGCCCTTGCATAATAAACACAATCTTGCATTATTTTCACTTGACAAAAACATAATCCATCCTGTAATAACTAAAATCTAATGGTTTAATTTTCAAAATAAAAGCTCCTTGAGTCATCTTATGTCCAGCTACAGGGGAACACAAAACACTGAGAACCCCATGAGCTATCTTCCCACCAAAATAGAAGTCGATAGTAGAAAATTACCAACAGCCAAACTTGCCTAATGACCTGTAGACCTGACAAGGTCATGTACCTGATACGCTTTAAACAAGCAAGATATAAAATACAGAGAGGAACCCACACATGGTTTTCGTTGAGAAAAAGACAAATGTAAGTGGCAGAGGGAAAGTTAAAACTAGATGACATGGGGCTGGAGAGATGCCTCAGCAGTTAAGAGCACTGACTGCTCTTGCAGAGGACCCGGGTTCGATTCTCAGCACCCACATGGCTACAAACTGTCCTTGACTCCAGTTCCAGGGGAATCCGATGCCCTCTTCTGACCTCCAAGGTACTGCATGACACGAGTACACTCACTTACATGCAGGCAATATACTCATACACATAAAATAAAAATAAAAAAATATATATTTAAAAACAACTAGATGATGTGTAAGACTGAACCCTCTTGATTACTAGGCCAATGAGGTAAAGGAGGAAGGGGCTTGTGTTCATGTTACAAATGTGTCTCTGTACTCATCAGCATGCCTGCCATTCTAGGATGATGTCCATCTTCGTAAAGTCATGAAACGAACTTGTTTTGGCTGCTCTGAGTCTCCTGTTATTATGAAGTGAAGATCCACTTTTCTCACACATCCTTCACTGTGCCTTACAGACACACACACAAATTTCCCTTTTCATGTATTTTCTGCTTATGACATGATTACGTTAATTGGCAATAAAAATACATTCCAGTAGAACGATACATACAGCAGTCATCTGTTGAGTTTTAGATGTACCACATGATTTGTAGCATGTTCAGTGTTAACTTCTAAGTGTGAAGTACCATACCTGGTCTGTTTTGCCTCCACTCAACTGTGTTACAGTATCATGAAACTATCCATAGATCAAAAACTGCTAAATGAGTGGGAAGTTCTCTGATTAAACTTTATTTCTGGACATTGTTCGTAAAATTTTCATTTGCCACCAACTTGTTTTCCCTTTGATTTTGTTTTCAATTACTTAAACATATATAAACGGTTGTTAGTTCACAGACATATGGAATACAGGTAGAGACCAGAAAGGGCTACAGGCCATGATTCACCCAACCTCTGACCAATGTAAGAAAATTCCAGGTCTGAGAGCTGGACCTGAGTCCTTTCATAATGTATAGTCCAAGCCTGTTCACAGGTACAGATCCCTTTGATTGACAGGAGGGCTAGACCCCCTTGAGGAAGGAATCTACAACTGAACACTCAGTGGACGAATCTCTCTCTAAGCCTTTCCAGAGGGATCCTCAGCCCTTTCTTAAGGGATATGCCCTTGGAACTGATAATGTGGGCCGGAGCAGGGATTAGCTATCAGCAACATACAGAAAAATAAGTTAATTGGTGAGAATGTTTCACAGTTTTGTATTTTCAAAGTTGTTGATTTTGAAGACCCTCACTCCTCTCCCACAAACGGCCAAGAGCCAGCACACGCTAAGGTTTCCGTTGGCTTTGCCTCTCTCACTGCCCTACTCTCTGTGCTGCAAACAGCACTCTGGCCTCTCTCCATTTATCGTCGGTCAAGCAGGTCTCTGCTCTTGTCTCTCCCTTTCCAATGCCTGTGAGATCACAGCACTGTCCATTTATAGGACAACTGCTAAAATAGCAACTGAGGTGAGAGAGAACAGTGGCAGCCAAGAAACAAATGTTGGTGTCCATGTGCCTAAAAATAACCAATGTGGAATGACATCATGGGAAAACTCCAGATAAGACAATGCTTGCCTGGTATGAAGTCTCCCGGACTGTTCTCCTGGGTGCACCTCTCCTTTCTGTACCACAAACGTCAAAAGCAAAAGCAACTGCCCACATTTCTTAATCTTTCTTCCCTCTGAAGTATGGTAAGGAGAGAGCAGGTTTTGTTTAGTGCTTGGCAGTACCTTCTCCTGACTTGTGGTATTACCTTTTTGATTTTCAAGTGAAAGAAATTGGGGCTGCGAACTCATATGGGATCTTATCATTTTCAGCTTGACCAAAACTTAAAGCTTTATTTCTTGAAGAACATTACACAGCTTTTACTGAGAATAAAAATGACAAAAGAACAAACAGTTCCTTCTGTGATTGCCCCCTACCCCCATCTTGGCTACCCGTGCTGCTTATCATTACTTACTCTGCTGTCCTCCACCACCATCAGCCCTAATGCTCTCTGAGCAGATAAGGAACCTCATGGACAACTTTCAGAATGCTGGTAAGTGGTCTGATTGTTGCTCCAGAATTGTTTACAGTCTGCCCTGGGAGTCTTATCAATTTGGAGGTCAATGGCCTTAATAACGACATCCATAATGTGTTAGGCAAACTCTAAGTGTCATGATGGTGAAATGCAAGCTAAAAGCTTTCCAGGGATAAAGCAGGGTCCCAAAGTCCCAGAAAGAAGTCTGAAGAGATTAATTAGAAGCCCTTGATCTAAAACTAATGTGTAGGGAGAATGAGGGTTGACAGGAAGGATGGAAATTGGGCATTTTTGCTGTCTGAAGGTTCTGTGTAAAACTTACAGTTCCTAGAATGTGTCTCTCTGTCCGCACAAAAGATTCTTGGAATTCCAGGGAGTCTTTCTGTGTATTCTCTCAGCATCCTTTGCTGAATCCTATTACAACAGGCATCATACAATAGTGGGCTGTGTATCTTCCTTCCTACATTGTAAGCTTCTTGAAGGCAGAACCTACTGGTTTTTTAAAAATAAGTCTTACAGAATCCACTGTAGGAACTTAATGTCAATGAACAAAGTGAATTGTGTCGTGGCTGGCTTTTAAATTTTTTATATTTTTATTCATTTTTGTTTACTGTGTGACTGTCTTGCCTGCGTGTAAGTGTACCTGTGCATGTGTGCAATGCCCATGTAGGCGCAAGATCCCCTGAAACTGGAGTTATGGATGGTTGTTAGCACCATGTGGGTGCTGGGAACCGAACCTGGGTCCTCTACAAGAACAGTAAGTGCTCTTAACCACTGAGCCTTCTCTCTAGCCCCTATTATAGCCTTTAATAATAAAACTCAGTGCCATGTAGAGTAAGCTCAAATGAAGTTTTAAATAAAGTTTTAAATAAATTAAAATGAAATTATATGAGACTACACGGTATTAAGGATGAGTCCTGTGCCTAGATTGATGCCTTGCCTTTGCTGCCTACTGCCTGAATAATCTTGGTTAGTTTCTTTAGGTGTCTCTATGCCTCAGTTTTGTTATGTGCAAAATGGAGATAAAATGAGCGCCCATTTCAAAGAGCTATTGTGGGAATTAAATGAGGTAACACATATGACATATCTGAGAGATGTCTGACACAATGTAACTACTTTAATTATGCTGTTGTTAGTAGTATAACATAATGTAGTGCTATATGGTGATGATGGTAGGTCTGTAACTGGAGCCATAAGGCAGTGACATGCTAAAAGACAGTCTTCACAACTTATAAAATCAAAGATTAACAGGGGATATGAAATAAAAATCAGGAAGTAACAAACATTTCAGAATTGATGATGTCAAACATTGGCTAGGGTCTGATAATGGGAACTTTGTACAGGTGATAGAGATGTAAAGGTGAACTGTGGATAGAGATCAGGCAATGTCTGGTAAGACTAGGCATGTGCATATCTGAACACCAGGTAGTCTCCACAGCAGGGCAGTACAAGGGGCTCATTGGCAAGGAATATTTTATCAGATTGGCCTAAAGTCCTTTCACAGAAGCACTTTCCACATGCCTCCAACATTTTCCTAGGCATATTGTTCCTGAGTTCAAGCAACCTTTAGATAGAAGGAAAGAGACATTCCCTGCAATGGTTACATAGGGTATGGAAAGCCTTTAGGCCTCTCATCCTTCCTAAGCTGCACAAACTTTTGCTTAGCATGAAGCTTGGTGCAATGGGGTACTTAGCTACACTGCAAAGAGGGGCAGGAAGGGTGGCACTCCACCTGTAGGGTGGCAGGAGGTGGAGTTCATGAGAGCAAATCTAGGTGAAATATTTTCTACTACGTTATGGATGCATTTAAATGTGGCCCTTCTCTTAGATTTCTCTCAGTATTGTGTCTTGAATGTATCAGTAGTTCAAAACAGCTCAAGGAGAATACATTACTGACTGATTTTCATACTTGGAATGCTGGCCAGAGCTACCAAATTTCCTGGATAGACAAAAATCCATGAGTGAGACTTTTTCATAATTTCTTTCTAAATTTGGTGTGTGTTATTTAATAATGCTCATTATGAAAGCATGCCATTAAATACATAGGCTAATTGAAATGAATCTTCATCATTCATTCATGAAGTGTTCAGAATGTTCAGTGCTCTTTACTCCTAGGAACAAAAGAAATACAAATAAAGTTGCATGCATGCACTACGGTGATCAAGCCTCAGCATTCCGCGGCTGTCTTTCTTTAAACACCAGGGAAAACTTTATGATGAGATTTAGAAACTATGATATTATTTATGATATTTACACTTGTCTCTAATTTAGTTTTTCCCTAAAGCAGAACATAATCAATACATATACACGTATTTACCAAAGAAATGCCATAGTTTTCTAAAACAAACCTCTCTTCTTAAAATTCCAGCTAAATAGTATCTCCTTTCATAACTTAGATCATGAAACAGTCTCATGATCCATTTTCTTCTTTTTTATAACTTACTAAAAAGTAATAATTTAATTCTATTGGATCTACAGCATTTAAAATTTCGCAATATGCATTCTAAAATTTATTTCTCATTAGTTTAGTAATTTGGTATTTATTCAATATTAAATGCAAATTAACTTCAAGAGATACTTCATGACATTTCTTAATCTTGTATTAATGAATTTATTTGAATTAAAAATGAAGCTAGACTATTTTTGTTCAAAACAAGTTTCATTTTGCTGATAAATTTGACAAAAGGTACAAGATTTCTTCACACAGGAAGGAAAATTTTACAAATAAGTGAGATAAATCTGTAGTTTTAAGGTTTTAATGAAAATGTACCTCATATCATGTGATGAGATAAAAGTTGATCATCAAGGGGCTGGAGAGATAGCTCAATGGTTAAGAGCACCGGCTGCTCTTGCAAAGGACCTGTGTTCAGTTGCCAATATCCACATGGTGGCTAACTGTCCTTAACTCCAGGGGATCCAATACCCTTTTCTGATCACCATAGGCATTGCACGATGCAGGTACACTTACATACATGCAGGCAATACACTCATACACATAAAATTTTAAAAATAAATAAATTTAAAAAATTGATTATCAAGCTCTTTGTCCCATTGACTTTGAGAATAAAGACCATCCTCAGCAATCAGACTGTCAACATTCCAGAAAATGTTGACATCACCCCAAAGGGACACACAGTTACTATGAAGGGTCCAAGAGGAACTCTCTGGAGGGACTTCAATCACATCAGTGTAGAACTCAGTCTCCTGGGAAAGAAAAAGTAGAGGTTCTGGCCACTGCACGAATGATCTGCAGCCATGTCCAGAACATGATCGGGGTGCTACACTGGGCTTCCATTACAAGATGAGGTCTGTAGGTGCTCATCAACGTCATTTCCCATCAACATCATTATTCAGGAGAATGGGTCTCTCATCGAAACCCGAAATTTCTTGGGTGAAAAACGCATCCACAGGGTTCGGATGAGGACAGGTGTTGCTTGTTCTGTTTCTCAAGCCCAGAAGGATGAATTACTCCTTGAAGGGAATGATATTGAACTTGTTTCAAATTCAGTAGCTTTGATTCAGCAAGCCGTTAACAGTTAAAAACAAAGATATCAGAAAATTTTTGGATGGTATCTATGTTTCTGAAAAAAACACCAGCAGGCTGGTGAGTAAGATCTCAGTCATCCAGCTCCAGACACAAGACCCTGGATTACAGAAACTCTTTTGGCACAATAAAAGACTTCTATTGATTTGGGATGGCCTCTTTAAAAAATTGATTATCAATAATAAAATTGACAATATGTCTGTTTTTTCCAGTGTGACTTCATGTCCCAGTGGCTCACCTAAGACCTCTTCATATCTTCTAATATTTTCTTTCTCTTTATGTGTGTGTGAATATAGTATGTGCATGCATACAAGTGTGCCAGCGCACACTTGCCACAGTGCACAGGTTGGCATCAGCGGACAATCTCAGATGTTGGTCCTTACCTTCCATCTTCCTTGACACTGGGTCTCTGTTTGCACTGTATATGCTGGGATAGTTGGCCTGTGAGTTTCAGGGGATCTCCTGTCTCTACCTCCCATCTTCCCATAGGAGCAGAGGCATTACAGATGTAGTTACCATACCAGGCTTTACTTGGGTTCTGGGGATTTGAACTCAAGTCTTCACACTTGCACAGGAAGTGCTTTTATCTAATGAGCCATATCCCCAGCCCCATACCTTCTAGTCATAAAAGAGGACTCACAGATTATCTATGGCCCTCACCCTGTTCAGAGAAGCCTGAAAGTACCAGAGGCAAGTATGAGAGAGAGGAGTCCAGGGTACGGTCCCCATTTCCTTGACCTTTCTGGGACAGTTCTGCTGTTACTGCAGCTGTATTTTATTTTTGGAAGTTTGAGATAGGATCTCATTCTATAACATAGACTGGCCTAGAACTCACTATGTAGCCAGACTGACCTCATACTCGAAGGTATCTTTCTGCCTCAATCTTCCAAGTGTTGGGGTTGCAGGCATCAGGCCCTACCCCTGGTTGTGGGACAGTTCTGAGGTGCATTGCACAGGACATGCAGGAGGCAGGAGTTCTCTTGCTCTCTCACTTTCGGGTGTATTTTGCCTGTTCTCAGTCTCACTTTCCCACAGCTTCCGTTGTCCTCTGTTAGAAGCTATTTGGTGACAGAAGCATTTGCATTGTAATTTTTCTTTTCATAAACTAGAATAACTATTGCTTTGTAATATAGTTTTGTGGTCCTGATCAATTATGCAACAATAATTACGATAACTCAAACCAGAAGAAAGTTTCCGCTACAGCCCCATGGTCCCAGGAAACAGATTGACTGAACTCAAGATTGAATCTTTGAGGGCTGAATCTTAGAGAGATGGCTCAGCAGTTAAGAACACTGGTTGCTCTTACAGAAGACCTGGGTGTGAGTCCCAGCACCCACATGGTGGCTAACAACTCTAGTTCCAGGGGATCCAACACCCTCCTCTGTCCTCCATGGGCACTGCATGACACAGGTGCACTTTCATACATGCAGGTATAACACTCATACATATAAAAATATCAAAAAAATTAATTTAAAAAAAGATTGAATCTTTGAGCTTGCTTTGAAGGGAATACAAACTAAGATCCAATTTGCTCTAAACAAATTGCCTTTAAGTGAAAGAGAAACAGATACCATTAAGAGCTGTTTGGGACAACTTAGAAAACACTTTTAGCATAACTCGTAGGACTTGAAACTCTTAATAAAGCTGCTCAAATAGGTTGGTAGAATTTCTGCATGACAGTTGGGACTCCATGATCATGAATTTGAAGCACTTAAAAGGAATTTAAGAGCTATAGCCCTAAAAATATTTTTGTTAATTAATTACTAGGTTATGTTTGGTGTGTAACATATTAAACTAAAGGAATTTGGATGCAAATGGTGTATCAAATGGCTTTCATTCTAATTTGTTACCATAAATAGGTACTTTTGTCAGTTATTTCTGCTAAAATGACAAGAAAGAATAAAATAATGCAAAATTTGAATGAACTAAGGGGAAGTCATTGATCTTTTTTATATATATTTTATTATTTTTATTTTATGTGTATGTGTGTATTGCCTGCATGTAAGTGAGTGCACCCATGTCGGGCAATGCCCACAGAGGACAGAAGAGGTTGTCGGATCCCCTGGAACTGGAGTTAAGGACAGTTGTTAGCTGCTTTGTGGGTGCTGGGATTCAAACCCAGGTCTTCTGCAAGAACGGTCAGTATTCTTAACTGCTGAGCCATCTCTCCAGCCCCCAGTCATTGATCTTTTCATTAACAGAAGCATTGTGGGTGAAATTTTACTTTTTTATTTAGTAAACTGTAAAGTAATTTGTTTTATGGTACAGTTTTGTTGTCCTAATCAGTCATCCAACAATAATTAAAATAATTCCATCTGGACAAAAAATTTAACACAGCCTTATGGTCCTAGAAAATAAAACAAATTTTAAAAATTCAATTTCAATCCGCAATGTTGTTGACGGGGAATAGGACAAAGTAGAGATAAGAGTTTTTTTGTGGGGCTGGAAAGAGCACTGGCTGCTCTTGCAGAGGACCTGGGTTCAATTCCCAGCACCCACATGACAGCTAACAACCATTTGTAACTCCAGTTCCGGGGAATCCAATACCTTCTTCTGGCCTCCATGGGTACTGCATGACACAAGTGCACTTACATGCAGGCGTAACACTCATACACATTAAAAAAAAGTAAATAAATAAGTAAATAAAATAAAAGAGACTTTCTGAGACAGAAATTCTTTGCATGAAGACAAAATTCTTCATGCAAAAGTTGGAATGAAAAGAAGAAAAATTAAATTTACTAAATCTCCACAAATTTTGCAGTAATTTTTATACTGGATTATTATTAAATTATTGTACTTCAATTCCTCTGGATATACTTCAGAAAGTGATCCAAATATCTTATTTTAAAGCATCAATATTTACAAAATGCCAGAATTTTATTCCTTGGTACTATCTAAATCTATGATTTAAATTATTACATATTGGGGGCTAGAGAGATGGCTCATTGGTTAAGAGCACTGGCTGTTCTTGCAGAAGACCTGGGTTTGAATCCCAGCACCCACATGGCAGCTAACAACCCTCAGTAACTCCAGTTCCAGAGGATCCAGCCCCCTCTTCTGTCCTGCACAGGCATTGCACAACACAGATACACTTGCATACATACATGCAATACACACATACACATAAAGAAAAAAATTAATTATAAAAATGTGCAAAGAATACATTTCAATTTTTAAAAATTTATTTATATTTTATGTGTATGTGTGTTTTGCCTGCAAGTATGTGTGCCATGTGTATGCAATGCCCTTGGAGGTCAGAAGAGGGCATCAGATCCCCTGGATTTGGAGTTAGGGACAGTTGTTAGCAGCCATGTGAGTTCTGGGAACTGAACCCAGATCCTTTGCAAGAGCAGCTAGTGCTCTTAGCCATTGAGCCGTCTCTCTGGCCCCTCAAGGTCTTTTAAGATATATTTTACTTTTAATTATGTGTATGGCATGCAGTATATGCACAAGAGTGCAAGTGCCCACGGAAGCCAAAGGCATGGGTCGCCCTGAAGCTGAAGTTGCAGGTGGTTGTGAGCTCTGGGTTTGGGGAACTGAACTCTGCTAAGCTCATTATGGGCACTTTACTGCTGAGTCATCCCTCCAGCCCCTGTTTCAAATTCTTTTACAAGCTATAAAAGAAATGTTTTGCCCGAGTGTGGTGGCACGCCCCCTTTAATCCCAGCCTTCGGGAGGAAGAAGCATTTCCAGATTTCCAAGTGGGCTGGGACTAGGAAAACCCTGTTCAAAAGAAAAAAAGATATTTAGTCCCTATTTTAAAAAAAAAGAAAGAAAGAAATGGGGGCTGGAGAGATGGCTCAGGGGTTAAGAGCACTGACTGCTCTTGCAGAAGACCCGGGTTCGATTCCCAGCAGCCACATAGCAGCTATGAACCGTCCTTAACTCCAGTTCCAAGGGAACTGTTGTGATTGCACGACAGGGGTGCACTCACATATATGCAGGCATAAAATAATAAATAAAATATTTTTAAAAAAAGAAATTTGAAGTTTCATGGGAGTCCATGTAAAATATTAACATAATTGTTAGGTACAAATAACACATGTTGCAGACGGAGCACATCTCATTCGGCGTCCAAGGTCCACACCCACAGAGTGGAGACACCTGGATACCCTCCATGATAAGCACTCTAATTTAGGATTCCCCTCTCGAGCATGAGAAAACAAGTAAACAAGAATTGAGGGACTATCTACAAAACACCTGACAAATTTTCAAATTGTCAAAATAATCAAAGCTAAGAAATATCTGAAAAATTATCACAGTGCAGAGAAGCCTGAAGAAAAATGAAACTAGATGTGTCGTGGTATATTAAAAGAGATATTATTAGTTAAAAACTCAGGATTTGAGTAAAGTGTGGGCCTTGTTAATACTAATGTAGAATCATAGTTTGCTCATTTTAACAGCAGTGCCAAACATATGTAAGACATGAACTGTGGGGGAAACTGGAGTAAAGGGGAGCTCTCTGAGCTCTCTGTTCTATCTTTACAGGTAATTTCAAAACTATTCAGAATTAGAAATCCACTTTTAAATGCATAGAAAATTATTACCTAGAGCAGGGTATCCAAACTTTTGACATTGGGACATGGTCTTGTCATCTATAAATATGTTGGGTCGCATTTACAGCAATCCTGGGACAAGGGTTGGACCCACCTGACCTGGAGTAATGGATGTTATCTTGTAATGACATTGTAGATGTTGTTTGCTGTGTAATCTTCTAAATGAAACTGTAAGGTCCTTATCTATGAGTCCTTATAGAATAAGCGCCCTTAATTTGAAGGACGCTCATAGAGGTCCAGAGACAGAAGTTGTGTGTGACTTTAACACATCTAGTCCTGTCAGAATAATCTAATTTTGTGGGTAGTATTTTAAGAACAAGGAAAGAAGATAATACAGAAGGATGATTTAGAACCAAGGGAAGCTAATTGAAATGGAAGTAGTGACATTTTCCCAGACTCTATTTGGGTATACATATTATGCAGATGCAAACAGATTCATATAAAAAATTCTATGAAAACAGAAAGAATATTCCTACTTAAATTATTTGCCATGGACACGTATGCAGTGGATAAACACATAAATATACTAACTGCAATAAGTTTCCTAAGACACCAATCCATACTGTATTTAAAAATGGCTGTAAAAAGAATATCTTGGTAGGAGCCACCCACGATCCTCGATGCCAAGTCTTCACTCCACAGTGCCTCCTGGGTGCCTCTTCTGGTGCTCTCTGGTATTCTCCTTCAAATACTTATTGCTTGTTTATTCTATTAAGATTTTGGTTGGCCAAACAAAGTGAAATTCATAGCACCCCTCTTGTAGCCCCCTGGCGGATTTCTATTAAGGCCTATCAAGTCCAGTTTGAATCTTCAAATGTCCATCTGGAGCCTGGTTAACCTGTCTAGCATCACAACCTTGAAGAAAACTGACTCTTCCTCTCTCAATAGCTGTCAGTTGCCAATAGCTCTTCAGCTAAAGTTGGGGCTTTTTACTGCTTCTATGCCAGGATTTTGTCTGGCTTGAGCTTGTATGGGTCTTGTGCATGCTGTCACCATTGTTCTAAGTTCATATTAGTAACTTCCCAGCTAGCTGGAAAACTGCTTCCTTTTTGTCATCAACTACCTCTGCCTCTTATAATTCCTTTGCCCGTTCTTCTGTAATGGTCCCCAAGTCTTGGATGGCAGAGGGTTGATATAGGTGTCCTACTCGAGGACAAGCACTCTGCAGTCTCTTAATCTCAGCATTTTGGCCAGTTGTGGCTTTCTGAGTTAATTACCATTTGTTGCATAAGGAAGCTTCACTGGTGAGACTTGAGAGATGCATTAATATTCTTTCTGCCCCCTGTTCTGCTATGTTCCTTGAGCCTTAGGTATAGCAGTTACATTGTAGAAGTGTCACTTAGGGCTGAGCATCTCACAGACACATTCTCTGCCTTTGACCAGTTATGGAACTTTGTAGTAGTCTACATCTTTTGCAAAAAGAAGCTTTTTGATGAGTGGCAAGAGGTACATTTGTCTGTAAGTATAAGGATACAGATTTAGAATACAGTAAGAAATTATGTTAGTCCAGGGGTGGGACAAAAGCAGGTTTTTCTCTAGGATCCATTAACTCTCCAGCCATGTATATTTGACTGTGCTTGCAGTATTATACATGAATTCATTCCCATTGAGTGGATCTTAAGTCCAGTTAGACAGCTGTTGATTACCCCATAAGATAAAAGTTGATTACCCTGTAAGATAAAAGTACCACTAAGGGCTGGAGAGATGGCTCAGCAGTTAAGAACACTGGTTGTTCTTGCAGAAGACCTGGGTTCGAATACCAGCACCCACATGGCAGCTAATAAGTGTCTGTAACTCCAGTCCCAGGGGATCCGACAGCCTCTTCTGACCTCCGCGGGCACTGCACATGGGTGCACTTACCTACATGCAGGCAATGCACACATACAGATAAAATAAAAATAATAAATTTTTTTTAAGTACCATTACTGCACCAATAGAGATTATTTGCTGGACCAGTCGTTGTTTGTAGACTTTACAGCTGGATGGAATCATTGATTGGCTTTCTCCCTTGGTAGTTTGCATAGTGTCCTCTGATACTATGAGAGCTCGTCTTTGGGGAAGAAGCTTCCAGATCAGTTCCAGCTCCTTTGCTCCAAGTCCTGTGTCTGAAGTATGCCCCGTCTTCAACAATAGGATCTTTCCTAATTTAAGCTCTGGAATTCAATCAAGAATGCAGCAATACCCTGTATTATTTTTGGAATCTCCTGGATTACACTGAGCAACAACTGGGGAGAGGTTTCCCCTGCCTGGAACTGTGAGTTTTATTATATAGCCTTCAGCTGTACACATGCATATAAATATATAATGTGTGATAAATATATATTACATGTATTTTCAGTAGACTTTTGAGCTTATACATTTCCCTCTGGTTTTTCACATCCTCTAAGCATTATTTATTTCTCCTCTCTCTCCCCCTGTATAGACTACAAGTTTTGATACATTGTGTTTTCATGTCAAGACACTTCCTAATTTCCCTTTTGCTTACAGTTGTTGCTAAATTTTTTCATTTATGTTTCTTGCCTACCCAGCATCTGGTTATCCTGACAGCATGTGGAGAATCCTCCCTTTTAGGAGGGCACATGCTTTCTCAGCCTCGGGTTCAGATCAGATATAGGCACATGCAGTAAGTATGTGTTTAAATCTTTTGCCTATTTCTTATTGAGTCACTTGCTTTCTTACTACTTAGTTTCAAGATCTCCACATATGGACTGAAGAGGTAGGCCAGTGAGATAGCACACTGGATAAAGGCATCCACTGGGTAATTTTGCTTCATTGGATACCAGATTTCTTATTTATATATAAATTAATAAATACATCAATATATTTATATGGCTGCATGAGAGAGCTTTGTACTGAAAGACAGCTGTTACTTAAGGCTGTCCCATTGTTTGGGGGCTTGTTTTAAAATTTTGTTAGACAATGTCAGAGTAGCATTTAATCTAAGGCTAATTCCCCAAAACGCTTTGAAAGATTCTATTTGATGACCCATTTTCTAGTCTGCCTGGACACAGACACTATTCCCAGTTTTGTGAATGCTCTAGAAGGCTGCTCCCTCTGGCCACTCTCTTCCTTGCTGCTTCTTCTCCCTCAGCTCACTCCTTGGCTGATGCTGGTACTCAGCTGAATACTCAAGACTGGTGCTGGTGTTGTCTTCAAGGGGCGTCACTGGGTAGCTTTCTCTCCTCTGGCACTGTACTCTGAAGACTCCAGCTTCCGTGAACTCCCCGGAGGTTCCGTTCCCTCAGTCCAGGGTATCCAGCAGAAGTCATCTTGTTTTACTTAACCTGGACTGAAGCTGGAAATTCTCTCAAGCCGCCAGTTGGGGGCATTTACAAAGTTCACTTTATTTTTGCCCATCTATTAGAGACAGCTGAACTTCCTTCTCTACTGTCCAGTGTCTTGAAAACTGTTACTTTGTATAATTTGTCCATTTTTTAGTTGTTTCATGTATACAGGGAAATCTGGTTCTTGTGATTCTATTGGACAGGAAGTAAAAATTCTACCTGCCAATCCCTTTCTTATCAATCCCTTTCAATTTCAGTTAGGGTCACAGAGTCCATAACTGCTGTTTGCAAATGAGAAGTCTGGAGACGCACTTTCACTTCATCCTCACCTTACTCAGTTTACCTCCCAGTCTGTCAGGCTTAGCCCTTAAATGTTTTCTTAATTGTACTCACATAGGTTCATATATGTATATATGCTTACATATATATTCATGTATGAAGTACACAATATGTGTATATATGCAGAGCATGTAAGATTAAAATGCACCAAGTACTTTTCTAAGCACTTCTATGAACTCAACTTACTCTTTCAACAGCCCTATGAAATAGAATTCATCATTATATGCCACTGTTAGGGTGAGGGAATGGAGGCACATACAGGTAAAGTAGGTTCTCCAGGTTAGAGCTAAAGTTGAAAACTGACTTTCTCAACCAACTCCCATGCCACAGATGCCTCCACTCAACACATCTTCCAATGTCTCCACACCACCACTCTAGTTTAATACAATATCCTCCAGGCCTAAGCTGCCGTGTGACTAATACAACTACTTCTAACTCATTTCTTTGTTGTGTTAAAGTGATGCCCAAATAAAAATATGATGGTGTTCTAGTTTGCTTTTCTATTGCTGTGACAAAACACTCTGATCAATACCAGCTTGAGGAGGAAAGGGTTTATTTGGCTTACATCTCCCAAGTCACAGTTCATCAAGGAGCCCAAAATAGGAACTCAGGCCAGGAATCTGGAGGCAGGAGCTGCATCACAGGTCATGAAGGAACACTACTTACTAGCTTTCTCCCCTGGGCCATGCTCAGCCTGCTTCCTTATACAATACCGAACAACCTGCCCAGGGATGGCACTGCCCACAGTAGACTGGGCCCTCCCACATCACTCAAAAATCAAGAAAATACCCCACAGGCATGGTCACAGGCAGTCCAATGGGGGCAATTCCCCACTTGAGGCTTGGTTTACCCAAGTGTGTCAAGTTGACAACTAAAACTATCCAGCACAGATGGTATCACTGCAATGCTTAAGACCCACCAGTGATGTTCGCTACTGTCTCAATTTTGTCCATGAGACAAAAATGTTGAACATACCTATGACGGTCTCCCTGGTCATCCTTCCCTACTTTAGAGCCTCAGCTTCCATTCTGTTTGCCCGTCACTCTGATGTAATTACAGTGGTCCTTTATTTTAAATTCGTCTCTGCAACTCGCTGTTGAATGACTCTTGAATAATTCTTGGATGGACTGTTCTTCCTACCTGCAACACTAATCTTCCTACTTTTCAGCAAACAAACTCAGTATATATTTGACTCACCATAAGATATCCAGCGTCTGACATACAGTTGAGCTCATAGAACACTTCTCATAATTGGCTAAATGAATGATCAGTTAAGTTCCCTAATTAAGGTGACCCAGTAATAAGCAGGGAGATGAGTCATGCTTCCTAGCCCAGCAACAGTCTCCATGTGGCACATGAATTAAAGCTAGTTGTGAAGACTGGAGGCTCCTGCTGCCCATCGTGGGGTTGCTACTGATGGTTCCCAGGCTGTAGTCTCCTGAGGCGTCAGCCACTCCCTGGTGTTCCATGACTGACTGCTCCATCATTTGGCATATTGATCTGTTATACTGTAATTATTGATGACTCCAGTCTATGGGAATTTGGGTTGATTCAGTACCTGGTCTAAGAATGAGTTTTTGACAAGTTAGGTCTGATCTTGGTTAATTTATGATGACAGATGAGAGGAACTTAGACCTGACATTTCTAGATACTCAGCTGTTCTGGGTAGCATATCAAACAGCATAACACTTAAAGTTCATTGTGCCTTAAAACCATTCCATGGAAACCGTGAAAGCAGAGTCATAAGTACTGCATTAGTTTCTTTAAGGACTATGCTATAGTTCCAGACATGGGGCATAAAGCAAACTCCTTTTCTCTAAAGAAGTGTGCTTTCCACAAAGAACGGGTTTATGGTGAATAAGTCCCTCCCGGTGACTAAAAGGGAGATGTGCAACCTAAATCCAATCACGAGGAAACAGCAGACAAGTGCCAACTGAGAGGCAGGTCTCAAAAGTGTCAAGATGGGGAAAAGAGTGATTCCCAGACTGGAGTTGTGCAACTGAATATAATTTCCAACATCCTGGATCCCAGAAAGAACACTGATGTCACATCTGGTGAAATTGGAATACAGTCTGTTGGCTATACTACGGTTACATTTGTGGGAGCTGGGAGGAGAGTAATAGACATTTTCTAAACTATTTTTACAGCTCAGTTACAAATCTGAAATTATTCCATAACAATGTTTAAAACATCAATAAGATAAGTAAGAAATAAAAAGAATGATAAAGCAGAGAGAGAGAGAGAGAGAGAGAGAGAGAGAGAGAGAGAGAGAGGAGATGGTTTCTGTGTCAAAGGGAAAATAGAATTCATTCATTGGCCTATGGGTCCTTATGAAAACAGATTTTTCTTTATATGGCAGGATAAAACCCCTGGCCACTGGGCCCAGCAGATGCTACAGTAGCAAGTGAAGATTAGGTACATGCCTTCCAGAGGGGCTCAGAGGCCCTGATGTTCATGGAGCCACTGAGGTGAAGACTTAAGTCTAGATATCAATAGTGTGGTCCAGTGTGTGTGTGTGTGTGTGTGTGTGTGTGTGTGTGTGTGTGTGTCACATGCCTGTATTTGAAGTACAGCATTGCACTTCACCTGCTGCACTGTGATCAAGTTGCCTCACATTTCAATTTGAATGCCTGTAAGCTGTAGACATAAAGGCTGGTGACCAGAGAAGCAAAATCTTTTCAAAGCAGTATCAACAATAACAAAAGCAGACCGTTCTTTTCCAAGATAACTATTGCCCATTATTTTATACGAGGAAACCTAGGCTCAAGAATGCTTAGTGACTCGTTGACAATGCACAAGGGTGAAGAGGGTCCCCAGGACTCAAATCCTGTCTGGTGCAATCACATCCTTTCCAACCCTTGGTTTTATAATTTGCAAAAGTAGACAGACAAGTTAAGTAATTTCTAACATCTCCTATAACTTTAACAAGCTGTAATTCAGTGAGAGAAATTATTCAAAGGAAGAATACAGACTAAAAGCAATTGCTGCAATTACCATTGCAACAAAAATTTTGGCATTGCTGAATGAGAGATACTTTTTGTCTAGTTTTGGAAAATCATCTGCTGCATCTCTGTGTGCTCTGAACCCTGCGGCCTCTTAGCGTCTCATTACATGTGTTGCATGTTTTTACTCCTCTATTTTCAGCCCTTTCCATTGGCATTTTCCCGTTTTTATGTCACTTTTGGCTCAGGACAACAAGCAAGGAAAATGTCTTCACAGATTATCTTTTCATAGCTCAATGTCAGGAAAAATTTAATATTGAACATATTTGTTTTTCCATTGTCTCCTCCTCTATTTTCCTCTTCAGCTGTTGCATCACAGCATGGGACAAGGAAAGGAATGCAAGGCCACCAATAACATCTACAGTGTTAAGCCCAACAGTTAGTTTCAGTTGTAACTGGACTAGGACCACATGTATACAGTGTGTTATGATCATAGCTACCCATGCCTCCCTCCAACTCCCCTGGAACCCTCCCCCTCCAACACTTGATTGTCAACTTGATTGGATCTAGAATCAACTAAGAAACACACCTCTGGGCAGGTCTGTGAGGGCATTTTCAAGATTAACTGAGGAGGAAAGACCCTCCCTAAATATGGGTGGCATCATTCCCTGGACTGGAGTCCTGGGCTGAATAAAAGGAGAAAGAGAGCTGAGCATCAGCGTTCACCGCTCTGCTTCCTGACTGTGGAAGCAATGTGACCAGCTGCCTCACACCTGACACCATGACTTTCCCGCCATGATGGATTGTACTTAAGCACAAGTCAAAATAAATCCTTCCTCCCTTAATTTGCTTCTTGCTAGGGATTTGACCATCACAAAGAGAAAAGAAACTAATACCACACTATCATCCCAGAAATGCCTTCCATTCACATTCACTCACTATTTTCCATTTCTACCAGTATTACCCAGCTCAGAGCAAACAAAGCAGCCTCATGAGGATGCCAGAGTCCCTAACTGACTCCTGTCACTGCCACAACAACCATGCCATCCTTCCATTTCTTCCCTTCGGTCTCTTTGTAAGTCCGGAGTGGCCTAGGTTGAATCTGTGATGAATATCCATATATATCACTTTTATTTACGTATGTGCCTCTCTCTTAGGAAATGTATCTCTTGATTAGAACTTTGGGGCTATGGGGCATGAATGCAAATTTTCAAATTCAGTAGATAGTGCCAAGATTTTGCTTCAGTTCTTTGTCCCCATCTGTAGTGCAGTAGGCATCCTCCAGTTCCACTCATTCTTTTTTTTTTTTTTTTCCTGTGAATTTTGGCCATTCTGAGAAAATTTGGGTTCACCAAAAGCAGATCCTAAAACAAAGACTTGGGAGCAGGTGGATTATTTGGAAAGTGGCCTCAGGAAGAAAAGTGCAGAGTGGAGAGGAGGCAGGGGAGGGAGATTGGGGTATAATAGTGCAAACAACTTGGGGAGCCCATCTCAGAATTTTTCTACCACAGGAAAGGAAGCTGATGTGTTTATCCTTGATCTCTCACCCCAAGTTGATGGAGAATAAGTGTACATCTTTGTGGTGCTGGGCATTAAGGAGTTATAGGGACTGGAGTAGAGAGTTGATACCACGACCATTCTAAGGAAGGAGACCCAGAGGTGGGCCAAAGGGACATAGACCAGGCATCAGTAATGACCTATGCAAGATGGCTGTCAACACTGCTGTGTCGGGTGAGCCTCACATTTTCTGGGATGTACTTGAGGCTGAGCACCCTTTCATAGATTTAGTGGGTATCTGAGTACATTTTTGTAGGACATGACTGGGATTACATTGAATTTGTAAGTTATTTTGGGGAACACTTACCATCTTTATGATACTGAGCTTTCCTGTTCATGAAAGTCTATTGAGGCTTAAAATTTTCTATCAGTAATGCTTTATAGTTTTCTCTAAAGCATGTGTGTGTTTGTATGTGTATGCATGCATGTGTATATGTTTGTATGTATGTGTGTATGAATGTGTGTCTATTTGTATGTGTGCATGATGTGTGTATGTGCATGTATGTATGTGTGTATGTATGTGTGTGTGCCACATCATGTCCAGATTTTCATAGTCTTTGATACTGTATTTTAATGCCCTTTGCTGTTTTAGAAGAATAATCTTTGATTTCTGTTTTGCTGCAGTCATTTAAAACATAAATCTAACTGTACAGCCCCCATGCGTACATCCTTCAGTTGCTTTTAATTACCTACAAGGAAAAGATCAAAGCCTTTTTCTGGCCAGGGTGTGTCCTGACCTGCCTCTGCTCTCTTCACCATCTCATGCTCTGGGGCTCTCTGATTCTGTACCCATTGAGCCCGCATACTGTTCTTTCTGCCTCTAACCCTTTCAGCACCTTTTACTAAGTAAGCTCCTACAATCTCTTAGAGATACCCATCCCCTAGCCTCTAATCTAGGCCCAGCTCTTCTTATGAAATGCACATATTTTATAACAGTTTCTTCTTACAGTTCATAGTTACATGACTGTATTCTTGTCTAGTGTCATCAGCCCTACAAGGTGTCAAACTTTACATGAACAGGGACCATGGACATCTTAGTTTGAATAGCAACCCCTTAGCAGGTAACTGAAGGCATTTAAAATCTTTGCTCAGTGAATGCATCAGAGACAGCACAAGCGGAAGTGTGAGTGGAGATCCTCAGGGTGTCACCTAGTTTGGGAACATGTACAGTCCTGGTACAAAATGCTCAAAGGGCAGATTTTGATTCCCAGATGGAAGGAGTGGTTCGCTTTTTAAACAAAAGCAGTCCTGTTATCAATTATTAAAATATGTTCTTCAATATTTAATCTATACTCCACACATTTGTCTCCGTGAGATGGTGCTTCCATACACAGAAAGTCAACTTCAAATATATTTGTACCCGTAAAAACTGATTTGATCTTCAGTATCAGTTTCCAGAAACAGAAAGCACAACTACACAAAATCATGTTGCTCTCAGAGTTGGTCAAAAATGTATTCTAATTCTTTACTAATAATTTCAAAATGCAAATCCATAACTTTTTAAAACCTGTTTTATCCACTGACTTAGCTGTATTTGATTCTAATGAAATCTCTTTCTTAGTCTCTAGGAAGCAATGACAAGCTTTAAGACAAGCTCTTCAAGGAGTCCAAAGTTTCTTAAAAACACAAATGATCAAAACTCACACAAAAGGGGCTGGAGAGATGGCTCAGCAGTTCACAGTGCTGACTGATCTTGCAAAGGACATATGTTTGGTTCCCAGCACCACTAACAACCATCCATAACTTCAGTTCTAGGGGATCTGATGCCCTATTCTGACCACTGTGGGCATTGCACGGCATGAGAGTATTTATATACATGTAGGCAACACACTCATACACATAAACTAAAAAATAATAAATAACTTTAAAAAACTTACACAAGAATAAGTAAGCATACGTAAGGAAAAGCAGGCGAGCTCAGGAAGCGTGAGAATGTGAAGAGCCTGAGGGGCTCAGCTCCAGGGGAAGTTTTCTTTCCCAGACGGCTGTGCTTGACTTTATGGATGGAGGTGTGAGCTTCTCAACAACGGGCACCTGTTTCTGATGCTGACCATTCCAAGCATGCGCCTCTGTATTCTGTCCACACTTACCTCCATAGGAGGATGCTTTAAAATAAATGCCATAGCCCCATCCGTTAAAGAAATTGAATTCGTGTTTGATTTTTAATCTTCCACATAAATTTTTCAGAAAATTAGAGAAAATGTTTTCCCATTTATTATATGAGGTCAGCATTATCCACATAACAAGACAGGAAATGAAAACCATGGATCAACATCCTTCAGAACATGGAGTAAAACACTCTTAACAATTAGCATATCAAACCAGGATGTGTGTGTGTGTGTGTGTGTGTGTGTGTGTGTGTGTTGTTCATTCTGGGAATGCAGAAGTGATTCTAGCATTAATCTAACTGTTATTTTCCGTGTTAATTTTAACTACAAAGGTTAGAGTTACAATGAAAATTAGATACAAACTTAATGCTCTAAAATGGCTAACATTTAAACAACTGATACTAACCAGTATTGGCAGAACAGTCATAAAACAGTAAATCTGGGTAATAGTTATGTCTGTAAGGAGTTTTTTATTTATTTATTTTTATTTTACTAGTATAGTGTTCTGTCTGCCTGTATGTAGGTGCACTATGTGGATACAATGCCCACAGAAGCCAGAAGAGGGCGACAGATGCCCCAGAACTGGAGTTACAGATGGTTAGCTGCTTGAGAACTGAGCCTGGGTCCTCTGCAAGAGCAGCCAGTGCTCTTAACCACTGAACCACCTCTCTAGTCCCATATCTTGTAAGTTTAAGTACATGCTTACCTTGTAAGTCCGTAATTCCTCTTCCATGATTTTGCTCAAGAAAAGCAAACTCACATGCCTACAAAAATATCATTGCATGAATGTTCCACTTTTATTGCTAAGCGACAAGCACCAAAGGTCCATCAAAAGGCAAGTGAATCAATATGAATCAATAAGGGCTTTGTCATATAATGAAACTCTATGTAGTCTTTAAAAAATGAAGCATGGATGCATACAAATGCATGGAGAAATTTCAAAACCATGCTGAATAAAATAAGGCAGACACAAAGGGGAAACAGACTGTGCAATTCCATATGCAGATTTCTGAAACAGACTAATCTAACAACCTAGACTGACGGGAAGCAGATCAGCTAGTTGTTGCCTGGGGTTGGAGAATGGAGAATGACTGACCAGTAGAGGAGCAAGAGTGAAATGTCTGGACTGATGGAAAGACTGTGCATAATGATTTAGGTACTCACCAAAATTTATCAACTGGACCTTTAAAGTGGTCCATGTTTATCCATTGTAAACTGTAATTAAATAAAGTTGGTTTAAAAGGAAGAATGGCAGAAACTGAGTCTTAATTCAATGAAAACTATGGTCCAAATTAGATCCTCTAACTCTCAGTGTACCATCTTCCCCACCAGACTACATTGCTTCCCAGCTGTCATGCAAAAGTCAGATAGTCAAGTGATGAAGAAAAATAACTGTGTATTTCAAAAATTACCATTTTTCATCTATTTCTTACTAAAATTCTAAGTAAAACAAAATATACTTTTGGAGACAGGGTCTCATATATAGACCAAACCGCAAACTCTTGATCTGCCTGCCTCAGCCTCGTCAGTACAGGAATTATAAGCATGTGCCTACATGCTTCGTCCAAAATTTTAATCTAGTATCATTCTGGTCTCCATCCAGGTGATGGCCTGAGCTGAGTGAGCCCATAGCCACTGAGAAGGGAGACCTCTCTCTCCTCAATTCTGGCATTCTCCTCTCTGCCACAGTTAGAGATCGATACTCTGCTCTCCTGGGGTCACAGTCCAGTATCAGTGTGGCTGCTGTGAATTAGTGATGGTCAACCCTGAACTCATCATTTATGTGGATGCTTTAGAGGTATTAAAGTGGTATCTCTTTCTTCGCAGAATTTCAGGTGGAAAGACCTTGTCTGTGGCTTTATCTTTCTCCCATTAACATATGTATTTATCAGGTTAGCAAGGTATCAGAAATCAGAGCTGGATGCCTGCTTGTACATCCGGAGCATTTCCCAGTCTCCTGAAAAGATTTCTGAGGAAGCATCAAGCTGGAATATGCAGACACTTAAAGTTGGACTAAATGCATTTTGCATTATGAAACAGCCATGACCTTCTGGAGCCAGGGGCAGAATGTTCTCAATCTGAAATGTCTCTGCTAGGCTTGTTCCTCAGCTGGGCCAGCACTATTGTGCAACTATTAGGAGGTAGGGCTTGGTTGGGGAAGCAGATCACTATGGGGTGGACCTTTGAAAGTTACTCCTTCCCTTGCTTCTTCCTCATTGTTTGCCTCAAAGTCCATCAAAGCATGAATTGCACAGCCTCCACTACACACTCGTGCTGCTCCATCATCCCTTCCCTGACATGACAGGCTGAGACGCCTCAAAACCACACATGATAATAAACCCTCCCTCCCTTGTTCCTGTCAGGGATTTCAGTCACAGCAATGTAAAGGTAATTAAGACAGGATGCTACAGGTTGAATATCTGTATCAGTTTTCTCATTGCTGGGACCAAAATACTCAACTTAAACAATGCAAAAGAAAGGAAACATTTATTTTGGCTGTTGTCAGAGGATTCAGAGCATATTTGTTCATCCCCATGGGTTTCATCAGAACATCATGGCAGCAAGAACACGTGGTGGGGGCCATTCTTCACTTCTTGATAGACATGAAGAAGGGTGGGGGAGTAGCTATGGCAAGATATAGCCCCATGGACATACCCCCAGTGACCTATGTTCTCCAGCTAGATCCCCCTCCTAAAGTTTGCAGGATTCCCCAAACAGTGCCACCAGCTAGAGACCAAACATTTACCACATGGCCTAGATCCATTGATGTTGCTTTGATAAAATACGCTGACAAGGGCTGGAAAGATGGCTCAGCGTTTAAGAACACTGGTTGTTCTTGCAGAAAACCCAGGTTCAAATCCCAGCACCCACATGACATCTAACAACTGTCCGTAACTCCAGTTCCAGGGATCCGATGGCCTCTTCTGTCCTCCGTGAGCATTGCATGACATGGGTGCACTTACCTACATGCAAGCAATACACTCACATACATAAAATAAAAATAATAAATAAAATAGTTTTTAAAATACTCTGAAAAAAAGCAACTTTAACAGACACTGTTTATCTGGCTTTCAAGTCCTGATTATAGTCCTTCACTGAGAGGACATCAAGGCAGGAACTTGAAGCAGTTGGTCACGTCCACAGTCAAGAGCAGAATGAACGCATGCCCACCTACCCCCAGCACCCTCTTCACACTCATATGGCTTAGGATCTCCTGCCTAGAAATTGTGTCATGCACAGTGGGCTGTGTCTTTCCACATCAATTAATGTAATCAAGATAATCCCCCGACAGGCCATCCTGATGTATACAGTCCCTCCTTGAGATTCTCTTCCCAGGTGTTTCTCTACTGTGTCAAGCTCACAATTAAAGCTAATCATCACATCCCATGAATCCATGGAGTATGTCTCATATTCAAAGCATAACAATATTCTTTATCACAAATGCTTTGTACAAAAATTGGTTTGTATTTTGCTTAAGATTATGAAATATTTGCATAATGGCCCAAATCTAAACATGAAATTCATTTGTTTCAGATATTTCTTATATACCACACACTGATGGTAAATTTGTGCAGTATTTTAAAACAATTTTATGCAAAGAACAATGTGGAACTTTATTCTTGTGGTATTATATTGGTGCTGGGAAAGTATTTTGATTTTAGATTTCAGATTCTCAGATGAGGAATGCTCAGTCTATGTTGACCAGAAAGTTGTAATTATTTCTAAATCCTGATCAATTCATGGGCTCACACCCCCTTATGGAAGAGAAAAGAGAGTGCCCAAGGTTACACTCTCTACAACATGTGTTATGACTTTTCCTGTGGCCTAAAGTTACTTGTATCTATTTGAACATTTCAGTGTCTGGGGAAAGGAAAATACTTAAACTTTTAGGAAATACTTGTATTCTGACTCTAAGCCAACAATATCACAAACTGCCTACAAAAGGAGAGTCCAGCCAACAGAAGTCAAGCGATTGATTGAAAGAGCTGTGTGTGTGTGTGTGTGTGTGTGTGTGTGTGTGTATGTGTGTGTGTGTGTGGCCTTAAGACTGCAAGAAATCAGATGAGTTTTCACATGTATTATCAGAACCCATTGCAGCCTGATAGTCACATTTAAGAATGAATGAACAAATGAATGAA
>NW_008336933.1:2374129-2386469 GCF_000622305.1 Nannospalax galili
AGGCAAAAAAAAAAAAATGTCACAGCTGTCACCACACACATCTCAAAGCGTGTATGTGCCCCTCCACAACAGCCTGAATCAGTAAGGTCACCTTAGAGACTCTCTTTTCTAAACAGAGCCAAACTGTAGCCAGATCAAAAGCCATCCCAGAGTCCCCCCTCCAAAAAAAAAAACAGCAAATGATGAACTTAGAATACTGAACCACCAGCATCTCACAGTCCTTTGCCTCAGTATCCTCTTCTGCCACAGGCATAAAAGGGGCTGATAGAAGAGTTTGTGGACCGAGAAACTGGATTGTAATTAGGATGTGAAACTCAAGAGAGTTTTATTTCCACTCTTCATCTCATCCATACTTTGTTTTAACAAACTCGAAGGTAATAATTCACCCCGACTGCCACTGCGCACTGCCACGGAGTTCCTAAATAAGAAAGGTGCCTGTTTCCTGAGGGTGGGTACATGGACTGCCACACTCACTTAAAGGCTTGTTTTCATTAGGAAAGAGAACTTGGATGAGCTTTTCCTTCAGGCTTGCTTTTTTTCTATAAAAACGTTTGGTGCCATCTTCTGGCCAAACTTACACCAACTTACCAACATTCCCAGTATGACTTCCCTGTTGAGTTCGGTCTGAAAAAACTCCTATGCAGGTCATCGCATAAAAGTTTTAGAATACAGAGAATGTAAATAAGCCCGTTTCTTGTTGAGAAGCTTATCATCATCTATGTAATTGCAGCACTCCCCCGGGGGGCCTTTCTTCCCTGAACAGTGTTCTCTAAGTGAAAAATTGTCTCTAAGGTACTATAGTTTTTACAAAGTTCATTTGAGCTAAATGAAAGATAGATGCTATAAATAATCATTTGGGCATAAAAAAGGCAGAGGGAATCGCCCAGAAGTCTTCTAGATTTTTCCATCTCTAATGTAGGATTCCAAGAAAGTTTGAGGCTGTTCCCATACATTGGCCCACAAATTGAGTTCGTCAGCTTTGACTGTAAACCTCCCATTCTTCATCCTTGAGTTAAACCTAAATAGACCCAATTTAGTGCCTCTGATGTTTTTACAAACTGGACTCATACTTCTTAACTTTTCATCTTTGAGTGTGAGGAATACAAGGGAATAATGTTACAATCTTAACAAGCCAAAATGTCTATTTTTAATTGACTGATATAATCAACACTAATTATTCTGCAACGAAATCCACCTCCTTATAAATCAGTTGTGTACAAAAAGCATCTCAATGTACATTACATGTGTGTACAGAGTGAGGAGCAAAAGCAATTTTCCCTGAAGTGTGTCTGTGAGTGAGGGCAAACCCTGTCCATTCATACAACTCTAGGGAGAAGCTGATAGTAAGGATGTCATTTAGGGCCCTGATCTCTGTTGATGACCATAGGAAATATACTTCAACCTATCAGCCAGTGCAGAAAAACATCTAGGACATAGCCAGCATGATGTACCTCATCCTATCTGGTTCATTAGATTTCAAGTGAACAGGAAGGATCCGAAGATGATGTATTTTAAGAGCCTTTTTTCACAGCCAAAGGAATAGAGACCTGAAGAGTCTGTGTGATGTCATCACCAACCCATTTGAGTTTGAGCTGAAACAGAGAGGGAGGTGATATCTGGTCTCTGCTTCTCCTTCTCCTCCTGTATGGTGATGCAAAACAGCCAGGTGATAAGAGAAGAGGTAAATAAATATAATATACAATCTATAATATATAATACTTAAACAGAATGTCTTCCTCTTTTAAGAAACTAAAGCCCTTAATGTAAAACAAAGGGAGACAGGAAAAAATGATAACCCAGAAAAACAGAGTCTACCTTAAAACCAACACCCGTGTTGTTGAATATGCATTTGTGTTGTCTTTGTGTCTCCTCAACACTCTTCAATATGAGGGAGGTAGATTCCAGGGACAGCTTAGCAACCCGAGACCCCCACCTGCATGTAGCTACACACACCTCTCTCCAAACAAAGCATCTGGTCATTCTGCTTTAAGGATCCTAATAGATAGTTCTCTGGAAACCCCCTAATAACTCTCTTTTTGTGATCAAATACATTCTAGAACTAGAGAAGTGTGCTGATCCAGCCTGGACTGGTTTTAGGAGCATATGCGTAAGAGAAAATATGTCCTCTGAGTGAGCTTTTAGGGACAAACCTCTATTTACCATCCTATTCTTATACAAGATGGGGTATGCATATGATTAAAATCATGTAGATCATGGGAAAGGACACACACAACTAAGGCTTACATAACCCAAGCCTGTGGATCTGGGACCTAAAACTACCCACACCACCCCCCATGAAGGGAAACCTGGGAAGTAACCAGGGCTTGGGGAAATGGCCCTCAGGCTTGCTCCTCCTTTACGGTCCATCTGTTCTGTTCCTTCATTTTGCTTCTGCATAAAAATCCTTGCTGCTTTGCTGTGTGTGTACTTCTGTAGTACTTTGTACAAGATGCTGAGAACCTGAGAAACACCCAGTCCAAGCAGTGACCTCCCATAACAAATATAGTAGGTCGTGTCCACCCCACAGATGAATAGATTCGTGTTCAGGTGTGTAAACTGCCCACTGTCCTGTGGGAGTGAAGGAGAAGATTCACATATAAATTCAAGACTCTTTGACTCCAAATCCTTTTGTCTGCCATCACCACCTGCCTTTTCTTAGCACCTACAGTTTCACCAATACAGAGGATCCTTAGGAGACCTGAAGAAAAAAAGAAAAGAGGCATTGAAGGTCCACCTAGGCAAATTCTGATTCTGGCACTAA
Source organism: Nannospalax galili (assembly GCF_000622305.1). Classification (NCBI taxonomy): domain Eukaryota; kingdom Metazoa; phylum Chordata; class Mammalia; order Rodentia; family Spalacidae; genus Nannospalax; species Nannospalax galili. The sequence continues at coordinate 2,376,891 of NW_008336933.1, forward strand.
GCAAAGGCTGTTTCTAAAGAGCCAAATTAAAACATGTCACTCAGTGGTGTCACCTGGGTAGATGTCAAGTGCATTTGTCTTTAAGCTGAGAATCATTGTCTCTGGGTGAAGATGGTCCAAGCATGACTTATGCAGAGCTAGCAGACCTGTTTTGTTTTCAGCCAAGCGTGGGGGTATGTGTTCATCAGCAAGTAAGTCAGGGAGGATGTACACACACACACACACACACACACACACACACACACACACACACACACACACAGAGGCCTGGCCATTACACTGCCCTAGGCATCCTTCCTCTGACACAGAAAGATCTGTTTCCAACCCTCCTCCAGCCCCCATGCACACATCCTTAAGGAATGTGCTCTTTACCAAGATCATTGGCAGGAAATGACCTTGAGGAAAGCTACTTGATGTCATTCCCTGAATAGTCTGCTGTCAGCTCCCAAAACTGTCAGGCTTGAATCATAAAGCATCCACTTCAGCTGCATAAACAGAGGTCACCAAAGGATGCCAGGAAAGAAAAAGCTGGCAATCAAAGTCACTTACAGGTGGACCAAATATGGTGGCCCCCTTGAAAGGCACTTGATGCTGTGACTTAGACAAGTCCAAGTTTGAATCTTACAGCTTCAAGTTTCCAGGGCTGGGATGATGAACCCCTCACTTAGCATCTTGGTTTCTCTACCTGATTACAGAATCTCAGAGTAGCACCCATTGCATAAGTGTTTACTACAACACGTCACAAACTATTTCTTCCTCCTGCACGATATGGTAGAAATTTTGGGTGTACACCTGAATCTATACCTGTAGCCCACACTAAGTGTTGACCAGCCAGCTTCTCTGCCTTCAGGTCACACTGACACTAATGAGACAAAACCACCCTTGAGCTTGAATGTAAACCCACCAGCATCAGCTTCCCAGGGGGTCAGTCTCACAGGATTGCTGCTATGGGTTCTTCCTCCCCATCACTCTCAGAACTATTTCTCCTCTTCTTGGTAACTGTCTCCTCTTCTCTCCCATACCTCATTGACTTTCCCTGAATCCTGTAGCACCTCCTAATGGTATCCCTGCCTTCTACCTGCCTACCCCCTGCCCTGTACCTATCCCCACACTGCTGCTGGAGCATTTCTGACATGTTACTCTTAGGAACAAATACGCTTGGCTGCTTCCCAGCAATAGTCACTCTTCTCTCAAACAGATCCCAAATTTTGCCTATGTACCTAACAGTCTTTCCTATCCTTCAAGGAGAGCTAGCTCTGCCCATATCTTCTTGGGCACATCTGGTTGATCTGAGTTGGACCACACCCCTTGCTGGGGACCATTTTAGTACTGGTCCATGTTTCAGACCAATGAAATGCTTGTGGCCATTTCTGGGAATGTTCTCTGTACTCTTATCTATAGTTCAAAAGACACAGGCATTATTTTGGCATGAACACTGTCACATTTCATGTACACGTCTTTGTCCTTCTGCTCCGCAAACTCACAGAATAGACCTTAGCTTATGCTTCTTTACACCTGACCCCTAATACAATCCTGCCATAATGCAGACCCTTAAAGATATTCATTGAGGCCAGCCTGGTCTACATAGTGAGTTCCAGGCCAGCTGGAGCTACAGGGAGACTGGTCTCAAAAAGACCAAAAAGAAAACTATACATATATAGTCATTGAACAGATGAGTGATAGGAAGAATGATTAACAGTTTAAACTATTTACAGGACTGAATTTTCCTAATGTGTTTTGTGTGTTACACAAAGGGCCAGAAATCGGAAGTCCTCGCTAAGAGGAAATCAGCTTGGTGCAACACTTTGCTACAAAGTCTCATCTGTTGTTTTTCCTTTTCTAGTACATGATGCAAGGCCAGATGTTAACTTTTCTTCTCTAATTAGGTGAACAGTTCCTCTACTCTATGTAAAAGGGACCTCTCCCCAAGAGGTTATGAGCCCCACAGAAAATCAGCAACAAAGCAAATGCTCTGTGTTCTCAGCAGAGAGAGCCCCACCTACTGGTTTGTCATCAAAGTCAGCAAGAAAGGTAGTCCAGAGGGCCATGAACTTGAAGCAGAAGGAGCCCTGGCATCACCTGCAGGGCAATGCAGCGTGAAGTGAATATACAAATAAAAGGTCTGCTACCCTAATCACCCAAAACCTTAAATTAAAAATCCTGCCTGTCCCTGTGAAACCCAGAGAACAAATTAGTACAGTTGTATGTAGACCGCTAAGGGATCATTTGCAATTAAGAGCAGTAATTTCACTGCTGTTCCTGTAATTATAACTTCTCCTGTGTGGACAGATAGATCCCTCATTGTGTCTGAAACAATCGTGGCATTCCAAACACAAAACAAGCCAAAACAGCACACCCCATGGCCAGGTCTTTCAACAATCCATCCCTCAACAGCTCCCAGTTCCAGCCAACTAGAGGACCCAGTTTCCTGCCATTGTTAGCATGCTGAGCCTGGAATTTCATCCAAATGGATTTGACCCCTTTACTAACAGCAGTGCATAGTTCCCTGATTAGTATATTCCTGTGTTGAGATGGGAAGAAGCAGGCTGGGAGAGGAGAAGGGAGAAAGACAGGAAAACAAGAAGGAAAAACAGCTTCATTCTATCCCTGAGCTGTCACAGTAAAAATTTACAACTCTGGCTTCACCCACAAGTGTAATATGCATACATACTCATGCATATCCATGCAGTTCCAAAAATTCTTTATTGTATAAATGCAATTAAAGCAGACTGACAGGGAATAAGTAAGCACATATCACTTCATTAACAGCATCATTGCTAAGGGAGTTCTGTTTATTGTAAAGAAGAACATGACGAAAATTATAAGCTCCTGTGATTGTCCTACTTAAAGTTCTGCTCCTGAGGGGACTCTTTCCATCGTGCTGTGACTTTCTGGGATTAGACAACCGGGGCCACTCCTAGATTACACAGCACTGAAAGACCTTTCACATGCCCTCCACAGTCACACCCTACTTTTTAGTTTTTACTCTTTTCTTCATCGCTACAACTTCCACAAATTTTAATTTCTTCTGGGATTATGTTCTTTAGAACAACTCATCACACCTTCAAGAATAAAGATTTTATTCATAACAACGCATACGCACATTATTGTCAACCTGTCAGTGAATAAAAGACAGAAAAATAAATTCACCATTTAAAATCCAGTGAAGTCCTCAAAATTTAAAACTTACGTGCTTTACAAGATACTGTCAAGAAAATAAAAAATCAAGCTGGGTTTGGTAGCTCTGCCTGCCATTCCAGCATTTGGAGGCTGAAGCTGGAGACTTGCTGTGAATTCAAGGTCAGCCTGGGTTCCATAGTAAATTTTAGTCCAGCCTAGGTTACAAAGTGAGAACTTACCTTAAAAAATAAATAAAAGATAAAAATGAAAAATCCCAGAGTTTGAGAGAAAGTTTTTCAAATCATATATCTCATAAGGGACTTATATCTAAAATACATAGAGAACTACCTACAGCTCAACTCAAATAACCCAGCTGAAAACGAGTGAGAATCAGAACTTGGTCCAAAAGGTAAATACATGGCCAACCCAACATGATAAGATGTCCAGTCTTATCAACTACCAAAGAACACGCAAGTCAAAACCGCAGTTAGATGCCATTTCACCCCCATGAGCACGGCTATAATAAAAAGACAGAAGATACTAGCAGGCACTCATGAGAAGGAGAAATTGGAACCCTAATGCACTGTTGGTGTGAATATAAATTCCACAGCAGCTTGGAAATCCCGAACAGGTTAGAAGCAGGTTACCATATGATCCAGGTATAGACTCAGGAGAAATGAAAAGACATGCCCATACAAACACTGGTCCACAAATGTTCAGAGCAGCATTACTCATTATAGTTCCAAACTGAATGAACTTCATATCCGTCAACTGATAAGTGGATAATAAAATGTGATATGTTCACTCGGTAGAATATTATCCAACAACAAAAAGAAAGAAAGCAGTAATCCGTGCTACAACACGGGCAGGCCTCAGAGAAAGTAAAAGAAGCCGGTCATAAAGAATTATGTCATTCTATAAAAGACCCAGAATTGGCAATCTATGGCAGCAGAAAATAATTCATTGTTGTCTAAGAGAATGAACATCTTGAATAGATATGTCTGCAAAGATGGGGCAGAAATGGTCAACTGAGAGTTGACACCTAAGGGCTATAGACTTTCATTCTAGAATAATACACAGCTCTGTATTAAAGGCCAATGGTCTGTACACTTTAAATGGGTAAATTATGTCGTATAAACTATGAAATTATTAGCTACTCATTGAATAGTCAACTTAAAACTAACTGACGCTAATTGAATTTTCCCCTTGTTGGCACATTTAATTGAAATAGTGCTGAGATTCAAATTCAAACCCAGAATCTTACAGTCTTGGCCTAACATTGACCCTACTCAAAACAGCTGTGTAACCAAGGCAGGTCCCTTAGTCTCCATCTGCTCTGTCCCCACCTGTCAAATAAGGAGGGTGGACAGATAGTCTCTGAGGACCTTCCCACCCTCAATTCTTTCAAACACCAGTGACCTCCAAAACAATTGGGCTGATAAAACAGCCTGACTGTTCTTTGAACTTTCCAAAAGTTATCATACTCTTTTCCTTGGTTTTCAAAATTCCACCACAGGCCCCACTGGGTAGTTAAAATAATAAGTTAATTGTGTTTGATTTCAATGAAAGCAAAGGTTTTAAATTAGCCTGGTTTACTTATGTGCTGATAACAGCCTTTTCTGTGTGTTAAGTTGGGTAGTGCATTTTATCCACTTGGAAACAGGCTCTGCAGGGCCTGTGCTGGGCCTTTGAAACCCTTCTTACAAACTTTAAGCAGATAAACAGATAAGCCCTTTAGTCCTTCTTCATTACCCAAACCCACACCAGTTCCTCAGAGCCCTTGGCATGTGGTTCTGAGCCCCTTGCATGTTAATTTTGGTTTGTGCATGAACTCATAGCGGTAGATTATTTGGATGTAAGTTTGTTATTGACTTTTGTGCATCTGATGGTGGTAGATGAAGGGTACTGTGTCTGCCAAGCTGCCACATAAAACATTAGCCAGACACATGAGTGGTACAAAACTCAGTCAAGATTGGCCATGGAACGGTAAACAGAGCCCCTGTCTGTTAAGGCCTAATGTTTACAAGTCGAGAGGAGACCATTTTCTTTCACTCTTTCCCCAATACCACCCAACCTCTTGTATTTAATCTAAAGATTCTTTTTTTCCCTATCAAAACAAGTGTCTATGATAAAATACAACCTCAGCTCAGATGCTATCACTTTTCAAAGATTTCATGACAGTCCCTTTTCTAAGTCCCCTTCTAACAATGACCATCTCAGTCTATTTTGCTGTGTGATAAAATACTTGAGACCAAAGAATTTATAAAGAATGAAAGTTCACGTGGCTTATGGTCCTGAAGTATAGGAAGCCTAGAGTATGGCACTGGTGTCTGAGATTGCCTTTGTATAGTAAGACAGGGTGCAGCACATGCCAAGATCGAGTATACCAATTGGGTCTTTTCTTCTCACAAGGCCGCTAATCCTAACTTAGGGACTTCCCTATCCCGAAGTCAAGCAATTCTAATTATCTCCTCAAAGTCCCACCTCCAGACACCATCAGCAAATGAATTTGAGGACTGAGTTTCCCACACATGAAATCTGAGGGACACATTTAAACCATAGCAATGATCACGAACATGAGATACCACCGTGGGTGACTAGTTGCTTAATACTTATAGCGCTAGCATCTTCTGTTGATTGTTGAGATCAGACAGAGTTCACTGCTTCTCTGCGATCTCCCATGCCTAGCACAGCCACAACAGACAGAGAACATACTCTAGTAATTGGCATTACTGAAAATGGAATGTGGGGAACATCTACAAAAATGTCATCTGCACTGGTGTTGTGAGACAGTCTAGATGCAGTGGTCCTCAAACATTTCTGAAGACAGAAATGGAAGTTTTCCCTGAATACTATGTTCATGCTCTACCTATAATACAGGTGCAATGTTTCTTAAGGTACATAAGCATTTCTGAAATGAAGAAATAAGGGCATCATCATTTTCTTTCTCTAGCTCTTTCATAGGATGAGGGAATGACTTTCTAGTGTTTTGTAACTTCCTTGCTGGGCTCTCCCCATCAAGAACTTGGTCAGACCTTCATTTATCACCTGAGGATCTCTTGATCAGGTTACTTGAAATGGCAAGATGTTGGATGAGCTTGTCTGCCAAGTGGCAAGCTAGACAGGCAAGCAGTGGGTAGATGCCTTCTTCTCTAGCTTCTCACCTGCTTACTTCAATCATGTACCATAAGACCCATAGTAGGGGAGTGGCAGAGGCAGTCAGTCACCCCTCCCACCCAATCAGTCAGCCTTAGCTGCATGAGAGGGAGGGACTAAGGATAGGGACAGGGGAAGCCAGAGAGAAGGGGTGATCTTTGCCATCTTGGACCGCACTAAAAGGTCGGCTACGTGGGGAAAAAAGCCCAGGAGTGCCCACACTTTTATAAGTACCCCCACCACCCTACGCTCTGTTAGCAAGTCCAATAACTCCTTTTGTTCCCTAAACTGTACTTTGGAGGAATATTATCTCTGTTTGTCATAAGAACAGTGGGAGGAGGGCAGCGGTAGCCTGGAAGTCACATGCTTGCCTCCCAGCAGTAAATTAAATACAGAAGACCTACTCTAGGTTCTAGATATGGGTGGTACCTTTCAGAGGTGGCCCAGATATAAGGAGGTCCAAGGGAAACACTTTTGTCTTTTGCTTGCTTGGCTTCACGTCTTGCTGGAAAGGTCATCCACCCTGCTGCTACCACTGCTACTGCCTCTGCTGCTGCTACTCCGATCAGAGCCCAGTGTCAGTCTTCCAACTTGAAATGGAGAACAGTTTCTCTCCAGGAATGCTCCAGGCCTTTAGTATCCAATTTCAACTGCAGACACATCCAGCCTCATGGACTGAGCAGCTGCCATGTCTCAGCCTCTTCAGTGTAAGTCATTGTTGGACTGCCCAGACCATAATGTGTAAGTAAGCCAATCTAACAAATTAACTTTAATATATAGTCATTCTGTTGCTTCTGCTCCTCAAGAGAAGCCTGATAATTCAGTCTCCCAGGCTCTTCACCCCCAGCTGTTTCTCATATTTGTCTTCTTGTTCCTCCTTCCTCATCTCACTAAATCTTCTAAGGTCGCTTTCTCCTCCCACAGTCTGGAAAAATAGAGATGTTCAGAATCCATGCAGGCAAGTTCTGCATCCCTTGCATACATTTTGTAGCCCTCTAGGGAGGGTTATTTTTGCAAATTATTTAATTCATTTTAGTCATGGGCAAACTTTGGAGTCTTGTTTGGTTTGATTTGCTAAATGACAACAGCCTCAAAAAATTTTACCTGAGCAATAATTGGTTTTCCTCTACCAAATTGTTATCAGGCCATAACGAAAGCAAGTCTCAAATCAAATTCTTATGTACTTATAAACATATATTTGATAGGCATTCCTCTAAACAGTAAATCAACAGATTCTGTGAACTTGATGATGTCCCAGCTCTCTGCCCTGTCATGTTTGCCTGCTGAAGACACAGTGATAGTCCAGGGCAGCACTGAGATATTGTAATCTGAGTCATCACATCTCTTAGACCACTGGCCATACATAGGACTAATAGGACTAATTTGCATTCAAGCTAAGAAAATATCTCCATGGTGGAATAGTTTCTTAGCTCCTATCCATTCAAGAACAAGGAACACATCTGAACTCCAACCAACATGTTTTTATTCCTTTTAATTTCATGAATGAGAACTAATAGGATACTAGTTTAATAAGTAAAAACCCAGGGCTGGAGAAATGGCTCAGTGGTTAAGAGCACTGGCTTCTCGTGTAGAGGACCTCGGTTTGAGTCCCACACCCACATGGGAGCTCACAACTGTCTTCAACTCCAGTTCTAGGGGAATCCAACACCCTCTTCTGATCTCTGTAGGCATTGCATGACATGGATGACAAATCTACAAATTAACACTTTATACAAAGAAAGACTTCAAAAGGAATTTGCACTGTTTTGCAAAAGGAAGGGTTCTCTATATCTCCACATTTATCTTTCTGGGAGTTTTTGTTAATGGATTGGTTGGTTGGTTGGTTGGTTGGTTGGTTGGTTGGTTGATTGGTTGGTTGGGGTTAATGGATTGGTTGGTTGGTTGGTTGGTTGGTTGATTGGTTGGTTGGTTGATTGGTTTTTCGCCTTTTTAAATAGGCTTTCTCACTATGTAACCAGGTTATCCTGAAATATTCAGTCCCTTTGCCTCAGTTTCCCTAGTGCTAGGATTATAGGTATGAGCCCAGCCTAACATTTTTCTTTTCAATGGTTTTCTTAAAGTTAACTTACACGTGACAAAACACTGAAAGTGTACAAGGCAGGTGTCTATTTGGAGAATCCCGAGACAGGTTCTCCTGAATAAGTAAAGAAAATGGGAGGTTAACATCCACCCAGTGGCCTCCCAGCACTTTAAACAGATTTGGGAGTGGAGAAGTCATGACTCCGAGGCTGAACTCCCCGCTTCACTCATTGATCCTAATCTCTTCCAAAAGGATTGAGCTTGGTGAATTTCCCTCAAACCTCTCTAGTCAAACGCTGAAAGCTCTGAAGGTGATTCAAGGGGGACTTTCACTACACAGGGAAAAATCTCATCAGTTAAGATGTATGTGTGAGTGCAAGGCAAGCCTTGGCTACATGGAGCCTCCCATCACTTTAAACAGATTTGAGAGTGGAGAAGTCATGACTCCCAGGCTGAACTCCCCGCTTCACTCATTGATCCTAATCTCTTCCAAAAGGATTCAGCTTGGTGAATTTCCCTCAAACCTCTCTAGTCAAACGCTGAAAGCTCTGAAGGTGATTCAAGGGGGACTTTCACTACACAGGGAAAAATCTCATCAGTTAAGATGTATGTGTGAGTGCAAGGCAAGCCTTGGCTACATGGCAAATTCAAGGTCAGGTTAGCCACATAAGACTTTGTATCAAAAAAGAAAAACAAACAGAAACAAAAAACAAGCAAAAATCTGTACTTGTAAACCTACAAACATAAATTTTAAATGCCATTTCAGAGAGATTTTGGACTCACCTCAAACCTAGGTATGCACTGAGGCAGTCAGGGTACCTCTGACATTATGACAGAAGGAAAACCAGTTAAGCCCTTGAGCAGCTGGGTTTCACCTTCCCTGGCTCTCCATCTTCCTCATCACAGAATGCAAGAACTATAGTACACATCAATTAAAGACACAGGCTGGAGACTGTGGGTTACTATATGAATGCATGGTGATGCTGGTCAATTAAAATAAAGCTCACAATGACCCACCGGACTTTTCTTGTTGCTCAGTCTGTTCACGTCCTCTGTGTCTTAGCAGAACCAGAGAGGTGACGCCATCTCCCAGAGCTGCTCTCTGCCATGACAGGAAGTCACTAAGCCTCTTCTCAAGCATCCTTCTCTCAAATGTTAGCCCTCAATTTCAGCCTCTTGGTTTTCTGCCTCCTGGGCCTCACTCAGAGTCATCTAAAGTCCAAAGTCCCTGAGCTAATGGATTAACTCACATGAAGCAGTAGT
>NW_008336933.1:2386682-2393070 GCF_000622305.1 Nannospalax galili
TGGTTCCAAGGGTTCCCTTTCCCATCAGCTCTGGAGGATCCAGACCTTGCCACCCAGGGCTCGTGGTGCATTTTGGGAGGGAAGATATACAAGGACAACTGAAGAATCTTCCTAGAATGGAAGATTTTATTTTTACTCTTTAAACCCTTCTACCCTGAAAAGTTCCTGAAGACACAAAGCCAAGAGCACGACTTACTGCATCAACCTGCCTCTTTCCCACTCATCCCCAGTACTCCTCTAGGAGCTGGCCCAGGTCCAGGCCCCTCTGCTGAAGCTCTCACCTTATCCTTTCTTACATCAGACTAATGGTCTGGCTCTCGCTGGTCTTTCTCCCTTGCTGGCACTTTTCCCTTCCGTGACCGCTCTCTGACTAGAATCCTACTTGCCTAGTCAAGTCCTGGCTCAGAGCTAGTCAAGGAGCCAGCAAGTCCAGCTCATGGACCCTAGCAATGCTAAGGCCACCTGAGCCCTGCAAGTGAGAAACAGGACATTTCCTGGCTCAGGTTGTCCAATCCTCTAAGCAGATGGCCAGCTCTGCCAATTCCTCAACCACAACCTTACACTCCAAAGGAGGGGTTTACAGGATTATATGCTTTTTTAGAAACCAGCAATCCTGGGGTGGTGGAACAACATCTTCACGGCTTTTAAAAACACCCGAATCTACATAAACTTCATTTTCCATGTAATCCACATGAAAGTTCTGGAGCCCTGGACTACCTGCCCACCGTCTCCTACCATTCTCCCTTGCTTCTCTGTCCCAGTTTTAATGGCTCGGCTGGAGTGGAGACCATATTTGCTGCTCATGTTTGTTTGAACACTTAGTTTCTGTGAAAATATTTTCCTCCCAAATTCCCAATGACAGACAGATGTCCTAACTCGTTGCTGTTATTTTTTAAATTTCTTGGCAGGGAGGAAATTGGCTTCACATTTCAAAGAATTCCTTTTTGTACCAAAGTCCTGGTGTCCCCCACACAAAGGCACTTACAACATGCACCCAGAACATAGGGACTTGGGGCCTCCTTAGGACACAAAACCACTCTTCCTATTCTCCAGTGGTTCACTAATTAGTTCAATGACCTTGGGTTTGACCTCTCTAGACTCGTTTCCTCATTTGTAAATGAGGGATTTGTTAGCTTTCTAAAATTTCCTCCAGCACGACCTTCTACAACGCTCTCAAGACAGGTCACGGCAAAGGAAATCATAATTGTATTTGAAGCACAAGGGTCTTCAGAAGAGCATTGTTAAGTTGTACATGGAGGTGAAGGTTTCATCCATCTGTCTTCAGAAACACAAAGCATTTCTGTACATTCCTACTTTATTCTTGTACTGAGGGAAAGAATGGGAAATAGCTCTGTGAGGGAAGATCTAATGGGCCTCTGTGACAACAGAATGCACTCTCCTGCCCTCAAACTCCAGTGTGTGTGGGGTTGGGAAATGGAAACAGAATTCTCTCAGCAGCCAAGATCCAGCAGTAGCCATATCAGTCAAATCTACCCTGTTGACATGAAAACACAGCCTTTTCCTCAAAGAGAATAAGAGAGATTATTCTGGAGCCCAAAGTGATTGACCGTGGGCCAGGAACATGGATTCAGGCTACCCTAAGGACCATGTGCCAACATGACAACACTTCCACAAAGCTTTTATAGCTATAGAGCAAAAGAAAGTCATAAATCAAGACATTTCTCAAATACATTGGTGAGGGGCTGGGGAGATGGCTCAGTGGGTAAAAGTGCTCACTATTCAAGCATGAGGATGTGAATTTGATCCCCAGCACCCATGTAAAATGACAAATGTGGTGGTATATGCTTACAATCCCTAAGATGGGGAGACAGAGACAGGTGGATCCCTGGAGTTCACTGGCCAGCCAGTCCAGCCCAGTTGGCAAGTCTTAGGCCCCTGTAAGAGGCCCTGTCTCACAAAATAAGGTAGAAGACTCCCAAGGAACAGCACCTAAAGTTGACCTCTGGCCTCCACAGGCATGCAAACACATGAATATTTGCACTCACATACACACATACATACATAGACATACCCCCCACCCCCCCACACACAAATACATTGGAGGGAACATATGGTAGGCAGATTACACAAAACATGGAGCTCTGTGCTCTAAATTTCAGGTGACATTTTTAGTTTGGGGATTGGTGGAAGTAAGCAGTCTGTTAATACATTTCAAGAGGATTGTATTACATTACCTACTAGTCACAAGGATGTTAGGTCAGACACAGAGGTGGGCCATGAATGGCTATTAAGGGGGCTAAAGATAGTCCAAGATAATTAGACTCCAAATCTGCAACAGTCCAACTTTCCATAATCACAGAAGTTCCAATCAGTTAATCAGTCTTGTAAAATCTTTAACAGGAGTACAGCTTCTTGTCTGGGAAATGCAGTTTAGTCTGACCCTGAAAGGAGATAAATATACACATGTGTTCATAGATGGAACACATGGGAAGCATACAATAGGATCTGGCTCAACAGTTTGGACCTTTAGAGACAAGAGAAGTGAAGGAAACCCATGATCCAACCCCTACCTTTGGCAAGCTTCCACCCAGTGCTTGGTTCAAGTCAGGCACTTTAACTCTTTGAGTCCAGATTTGAGGAAGTCCGGGAACAGTTGCCAACCATTTGGTGACTGCTCCTGTGCCAGGCTGTACATTGGTGAACTAAGGCTACAATTGACATTTGGCTCCTACAGTCCCTGCTTCCCAGCCCAGCTCTGAACTGCCTCTTCACGGAAAAGGGAAACTCCACCAAACCATCCCTGATCCTTTCAGCTGTACCATGAGTCCAATAAACGACCAGGGAGCTGCTGCAAGGAAGTTAGCTGTGGAAACCTGGCCCCTGCTGGAGGCCACTTGGCCTTTTCTCTGCCGTATTTCCGGATGCTGTGTCTCTGTCTCTTTATGTTTGCTCTGGTGCTTATTCAAGCTCACACACAGTGCTTCTTTGTGGGATCCACAGTGTTCCTTTCACAGACCATCAGATGATGCAACCGACCATCATTCTGTCTTTTTCCAGAATACGTCACATAGGACTCTGTGAAACGTTTGACCCACAATTCAGTTCTTAACCTCCAGTCCTCCACATAACAATTTTCTAGCGAAAACCTCTTCATTTCACTCAGGATTCCTACTTGGGGTCTCAGTAGACCTAGCCATGAGAATTCATGCCAGAATCAGAGCCTCAGAAACTCAAGAGACCTTCTCTGAAACAGTCTTCTACCTGGCCCGGCACGAGGGCGAGGCAGCCTGCTTGAATCTTCTCTGAAATCAGTCTGGAAACCAGAGCATAGACTTTCCCGGCTGTCAGAAGCAAAGCAACACTGCAAACTTAATTCTGAGCTACTCTGTCACTCCACTTCAGGATGTCCCTCCGCTTGGCTAGGTGACCCACTTATGAACAGATGAAAGCATTGAGAGAGGTCTTCCAACAGCAGAAATGGGTGGGGCAAGAGGCATAAAAAGGGTGAGGTTCATGCTAACTCTGAAGACAGCAGGCCAGAGACAGCAGTGGATGGCGGTGAGAAGTTCAAACCACCAGCTTCTCCATTCATCCACCAAGAGTCACCACCAGGCAGTGCTGCCTCAGACATGCACACAGTTAACTATGAAGACAAGGATGGCTAACCTCCCTGTTTAGTTTTCATTTAAGCCCCAAACATGGCATGCTATTGGTACTCAATATGTGCTCTTGATTGAATGAGGTTAGACTTCATAAGTAGTTTTAGAGTCAAGCTTTATCAAAATCAAAGATTTTCACAGAGAAGTTGTGGGGCTTGGTGTAGGGGAAGGGTGTCCTGGGCTAACAGAGATGCTTCATCGGCATTCTTGTGGCTATGTATATCTTGTTTCATGTTAATAAAACTTTTTACACTAGAACTAGGTAATTACTAAAATCCCCCCATTCTTAAAATATTTCCTGGACTGCAGAGATGGCTCAGCCTGTAGACTGCTTGCCATAAAAGTATGAGGATCTGAGTTCAGATCCCTATACCAAAGTTAGGCATGGCATTGCATGCCTGCAACCCCAGCACCAAGAAAGCAGAGATGGAAGAATCACTGGGGCTCGCTGGCCAGCCAATCTAATCAAATCAGAAATTCCAGGTTCAATGAGCGGTCCTGTGTCAAAAATAAAATGGAGAGAGGCTGAGGAAGATATCCAGTGTCAACCTCTGGCCTATACACACACACACATGCATACATACATACATACATACATACATACATACACAAAAATATTTCTTGAAATCTACGCAGTACTAAGACTTCAATAAATTGATAACAGGTTTTTAATACACTTCCATAGGTCAGATTGTATTTTTATTTCACTTTTGACTGATATAAAAGCCAGCCCTCTCCCTTCCTACCTAGGTCAATGGGAAGCCTAGAAGTGGCCCTGGTGTAGGAGGGAGGAGGCTGCCATCATGGGGTTTGCACAACCGGCTTTCTAAAAATTTTTCTACCCTGGTCTTCAGTTCTCCAAACAGTTGATGGCTAAGCTATTGCTCCCTAACCTCCGCGTCCCTGGGTACCTCTTCACCTGTCCAGGGAATTCGGACTTCCTTGCCCACCAAGCAACAGGGACTGGATTTTTCTGCTCTTAGGTATCTTTCTAACGTATTTCCATAATTAACTTTAATTACTCTTCTCTTCCTCTTTCTTTCCAAACAACAGCCTATTTTCTTTTTTTTCTTTTTTTTTTTTTGTGGGGGTAGCAGACCTCCAGATTTTTGGCCACTTTCCCTTTGCCTCAGGTCCTAGGGAGGAATTTCAGGGGGTCAATTGAGGGCACCTCAGAGAGCTATATGCAGAACAAATCTTAGTGGGTGATTGGGGTAAACAAGAGGAAGGACAGGGGTTGGAGAACTTTCCAATGGAAGCAGGACTCAAAGAAGAGTTATCACAAACTATCACTCAATGAGAAAGTTGAAACTTAACAAGGTGAAGCACTAAAGTTAACGTGTGGTTCCCAGATTTTGAAGGCATACTTTCAAAGTTGGGAGGGATGGGATTGAAATTCAGAGTCTACAGGATGTTTCCAAAGCTGGGTGCAAGGTAAAAGGCAGACTCAGAGCCTATTTTGTTAAAAGCAAACAGGTACATATAGCCTCCATTCGTATATACACATTCAGTTATATACATGTATGTAAAAGGCCCACATTTCCCTAAAGCAGCCTCCAGGAGGAAATGGAGCCACTTTAATTACAGGGACTACAATTTCTGGCCTGGCTTCCCTCTGCTGACTTGAGATCCGCAACACTCTGTAGTGACCTCCAAATAGTCCTGGCATCGCTGGAGGTGTTTTCTTTCATCTGTCTCATCACCGCATCACTGCTTCTGCCCTGCTCCACTGGGTCCATCAGCCTGAGGGTGTGGAGGAAGAGGCAGGAAGTTTTTGAGAGAGTAGAAACCCCAGGCCCATAGCCACCAGCCTCAGCACAGTCAACACTCCCTCACCTGGGCAAATGCAAACCTAAACCTATCATCTTTATCTGGTATGCACTTCCAGAACTGTTTTGTTCTTCATGCAACCAGGCATGTAGCAAGCCTCACCCACGTCACTCAGCCAAACACATCTAAATGTCTTTAGAATTATACCAGAGGACTCTCTAAATATGCACATAGACATATGGGTCTAGATTCAAACTCATAAGTGCATAAATGCATCACAGGAAACCAAAAAAAGGTAGGGGAAGGCATTGTATGGCTTCCTGTCTCTGATTATCCATCCTCCCAAAACGCTGCTGAAATCCATTTGAATTGAGAATTCAGTTTGAATAACAGAAACAGATATACCATTGAAATTTTTTATTACATTTATTTATTGGGGTGAGGAGATGGGGGGGTGCATATGCCCTGATGTACATGGGGAGGTCAGAGGGCAACTTTCAGAAGTCAATTATCTTCTTCTATCACATGACTCCTGGGAATCCAACTCATGTCGTCAGGTGGGCAGCAAGCACCTTTACCCTCCGAGCCATCTTACCAGCCATGTGTCATTTCTGATGCTATCAAAAACAAGTTAAACAGAGTCCATTGGGATTTCTTGATGAGAGCTTCCAAAAGCATCCCTTTATTGCTTTCTTTCTCATTTTCCTTTTGTCTGCCAAGGCTGGACTCAAGAGTGATGGATTCCGGATTTGTTTTCAGGTACTCTGATAGCTATTGGAGGGGCTAGAACCAGTGTCAGTTCCCTCTCAAAGGCTTCTAGATAGGGGGAGAAAACAAATTTCACCATCATTTTAGAACAATAGCTGGTTGTCTCCCTTAGCTACAGGTGGGCACTACAGTATTGGAGACCAAGATTTGAAGTCTTACATCTGAGCAGTACTTTGTGGTTAGGAACAAAATCATCAATGAGAAATAATTGTCTAAATAACTTTTTATAT
>NW_008336933.1:2393118-2393853 GCF_000622305.1 Nannospalax galili
GTAAAATCTCTTGGAACTCTTTAATCTTTGGTCATACTTTCCTTTTGGGTGTTTAAGACCATACAGTTGGCCCAGATAAACCAATTTATTTTTACTCTTAAGGTCGTTTGAGGATCTGTTCCTCAGGGGTCACATGGGCTTGGGAGGAGTCCCTGGCTCCTTTCTTTTACCAGTTGTATCTATGTGAAGAAAAGTGAAAGGTCCTGCTCGACTGTGGCTGGCTTCATTTGGAAGCACGGAAGAAATGTTTCCTCTGATATGAACATTTGAAGTTTGCCCTGTTCTGATTTTTTTCTGGCTCCCTGTCTAGAACTTATAGTGCTAACTACTCTTGCCTTTACTTCTCCTTCACATTCACCAGTCAAGAACTTTCTTTTCTCCCTATAGATAAGAGTTATGCAATTTGGGAGTCTTTTAGATAGACCTACTGAAGGGGGACCCCAATTGCCTCACCCTGCATCCCTGTTTGGCATGGAAGAAGCCAGAGTGGTCTGCGTCCTGATTCCCTATCCGCAAGTTGGGTAACCTCTTCAGAGGATAGTGTAATAAGAATAGAAGGTAGGAATTGGCTAGGCGGTTAGGGTAAAAAAAAAAAAAAAACAAAGAAAAGTAGCCAGTTTCTTGGCTAAAATTCAAAATGTCCTTAGGCCTCTTAGCAACACACTCCATTCCAAACGCCAAAAATTCAAAAGTATTTGGGAGCTCTTATCTAATCCCTAAAAGATTTTAGGGTTA
>NW_008336933.1:2394883-2395400 GCF_000622305.1 Nannospalax galili
CGCATGTGATACCCAGGACAAGAGAAACATGAGAGCCCAGACAGTGAACTCCCTCTCTCCGAGTACCTATCTCAATGTCTGGTACACAGTGAGCAATTAATAGACACTAGCAGAAAACAATAATGAAGAAACAAAAAAAATGTTCAAATCCGTAGTCTGCATGAACCTTGCTTATCTGTTTAGATTAACCAAAGCTGCCACAGAGGAAGTGAGATAAACGATGTCCCATTCTCTCCATCTCTGCCTCCAGTGAAGACATAGGTTTAGGGTTTAACTAAACTGCTCTCAGCCTCACTGCTTATTGCCACACAATCATGCCTCCGTATCCACAGGAGGTTAGTTCCAAGGCCTCTACTCACCCATGCTCAAGTACTAGATGCTGAATCCCCCTTTATGAAATAGCATTGTATTTGCATGTAACCTACCCATGGCTCCAGTGTACTTTAAATCCTCTCTGGATGACATAATAACTAATACAGTAAATGGTATGTAAACCGTTGTCATAAAGTATTGTTTA
>NW_008336933.1:2396445-2412497 GCF_000622305.1 Nannospalax galili
AATTGTATGAAATGGAATTTTTAATTCTGTTATTGACTGTGTCACATCAAGAGCTAACCATGTGTTGATCCCTCCACTTAGAGTCAATTATTTCATTTAATCCTTGTGAAAATCCTGTGGAGGAGGGTTAGCTCCAGTTTTACAGAAGTAAAAATAGGATGTGTTGGTGGCACCCAAAATAGACTAAAGGTCCACAGTCCGATGGCATTGCTGTTACAACCAAGGGATGCCGTTACAGGTTATTTTTCTGCATTCCTTACAATTAGCTTTCCTCTAACAGTGCTCTATGGGCAGACAAGCATGGCAAGCTGATGGCTGCTAAGGTCAGGCGTGGCCAGTAATGGACTGCAAGGTAATTAATGAAGCATGGTCTGTATGAAACGTGAGCAAGCCATATCTAAGATTCTTCTATTCAAAGTTGAGCTCTGTCATCGCCACTTCTTGCTTTCCAATGCAGCATCCCATTATGACTTGACCTGGCTTGGGCATCCTGATGAACTAGCAAGGTGTAGGGGGCCTCAAAAAAAGTAATATTTATGGTCTAACTCACTAGGGCTTAGTATCTCATTGACAAGTAATAGATGCTCTACAAACAGATTGATTTGCTGATTCCTTAGCAGAGCAGTTCCTTGGGCGAGAGAGAGGCTAGTCCCTCCAGCCTGCTGTGCTCTAGGCTGGGCTTGCCCAGAGAAGCATATGCTGTGGGCATCCAATGGTCTCCCAGTCTCCTCCTGGGTCCACCCCAAAAAAGTCAAACACTGTACTCAGAGATCCTTACACTGACCTGCTCTGACACCCCATCCTGGGAATTCTACTCTCAGGCAGTACTGAAGGCTGTATTTAATAGGTTTGGAAGCTTTGGGGATATGAGCTTGAGTTCCCCAGAGCTGAGAACTCACCCAGGACAGGTCCCAGGCGCTCACATAGCCTTTCTTCCCTCTCTGGCCCCAGTCTTCTGGGTCTCCAGTATCTCACTTCTTTAAACATTGTGCTAAGGCATTAACTGAAAACTAACATAGAACACATATTGGAAAAGGACTCCAATCTGGAAAACTCTCACTAGCAAAGAAAGGAATGCAGCTCCAATGGGGAGCTTCTGTGTGAGCAGAGTTCAGTAAGTAGGTAGCAGGAGTCCCTGCCTGATTACCCTGAAGAGCTCACACTGTCAGGAATCACCTGGAGTGACTGTCCCTCCCTCTACGAAGTAAGGCAAGTCAGCCAGGAGGGACCCAGGAGAGCAGCCTCCTCACAGAGGGGCCAACACCTGTTCACTTCCTTGTTTGTAAATTGCCAGTTTCAAAGCAAATAGCTTTGGGGACTGCTGTTTACCAGTTCCTTTTGGGAGCCCTAGTCTTGGGCACCCAGAAGATAAAAGATAAATGGGGTTCAGTGAGAGATGTCTCAATGGTTTAGAGTGCCTGCTGCTCTTAGAGAAGACCCAGGATAGGGTCCTAGCACCCACATCAGGGTGCTCACAACCATCTGTTACTCTTCTGGCCTATAGCTATAGGCACTGCATAAATGTGATACACATACGGACAAGCAAGCACACACACATAAATAAAAATAGAAAAGATAAATGTCCTCGAGGAACTCATGAGATAGCAGGGGATGAAGCAAGCCAGCAGACACTGGTTGAACACACCATTTGAAAATCCAAAGTTCCCTCTGAAATCCAAAATGCTCTAGATGAAGAGCCTTTTCAGTGCCACACGTAGAAATCCCAACTAAGATAACTGTGTTTCATGGACAAGATTAATTTTTAGAATATAATGTAAGGTTATCTTTGGGTTAGGACTAGAGCGATGGCTCAGGGGTTAAGAGCACTGACTACTCTTAAAGATGGCCCAGGTTCAGTTCCCAGCACCCACATGGCAGCTAACAACCATTCAGAACTTCAGTTCCAGGGAATCCATCACCCTCTTCTGGTATTGCAGGCACAGGTGTACTTACATACATGCAGGCAAAAGATTTATACACATACATTTTTTTAAAATTTAAAAGCTTACCATCAGGCTATCAGTATAAAGTATGTATAAAACACAGATAAATATCATTGTTAGATTTGGGTACCAGCCTCAAGATATCTTAACTATGTGTATGGAAAACATCCTAAAATACAGAAAAATTTGAAATATATAGCAGGTCAAGTCCTATTTTTTTAATATTTGATTTATTATTTTTATTTTATGTGTATAAGTATATTGTCTGTATGTATCCAAGTGCACCCATGTCATACAATGCCCACAGGGAAGTCAAAAGAGGACATTGGATTCCTTGGAGCAGGAGTTAAGGACAGTTGTTAGCTGCCATGTGGGTGCTGGGAATTGAACCCTGGTCCCCTGCAAGAGCAGCCAATGCTCTTAACCATTGAGCCATCTCTCCAGCCCCAGGTTCTAACTATTTAAGATAAGGAATCTTTTGTTGTTGTCATGTGTGTGCTTTGTTTTGTTCTGTTTTGTTAAGACGGGGTCTCATGTAACCCAGGCTGGCCTCCAACTTACTTCATAGACAGGAATGACCCTGAAACTCTCCACCTTCTGCTTCCACCTCCCAAGTGTTGGGATTACATGGTCCACCATGCCTGGCTTCATTTGATGAAACCCAGGGCTTTGAGCTTGCTAGGTAAGCACTCTAATAGATGAACTATATCTCTAGCCCCTACTCTATTATCACAATGAACAGTTCTGATAAGACCAGTAAGATCAGGAGAACAGGGATAGGATGATCCATGATAGCTGGAGGTTTCAAAGAACTTCCCACCATAGGACTTTTGTGTGAAATGATACCTATTTAGCCTGTTTTCTGATGATCTGGTAGCAAAGATTTCCCTTATGTGGACTGCCTCTGTCCATGTTCTTCTCAGAACAGCTATCTGTGTATACCTCTCTATTGTGAAAACACCCCCAAATCAATTGTGGAGGATGCACTACCTCCGCAGTCTGGTCCTGGTTAGGGTAGGGACACCAGGAAGCAGAGGGATGTTATGAATCAGGGCCAACAGAGTAAAGAGGAGGAGAAATGTGTTTGTTGCTTCTGGAGAAATATTTGTCAGCAATGCCATCCCCACAGGACCTGGAGTTTAAAAATTCGGGGACCCTCTTTCAGAAAAAGAATTTTTTTAATATGTATCTTTAAAATGTTAGGACTTAGGATTTACAAGGATTCTTTGCATTAAGCTGTGCCCTGCAAGTGAATGGTACTAGAACTGAAGCCTCATGCATGTCACCCCAAGCATACCTGTGCTCTGAGGCCAGGAAATGGGCTTTCTCTAGAGAAAAGAACTGGGACTCAGAACCTCCCATGGCTTCATCATCAGTGAAACAGGGAGAACTTCAGGTTGTTACTGGCAGGGACAGGAACATGTGTCACATCACACATCACTCTACCTGCTTCAGTGGCCTCCAGAAAGATGCAGGATTATTTCTGGAACAAATATCTTTCTCTAGATTTGTAATTGAGTGTTTGAAATTTTCACAGAAGGTCAAGTTACAGAACTGGGTAGATAACCAAGTATATTTATATTACTTTTTAATTGTTCTAATGAATCAGGAAATAGTACTTTTTATTTATTTATTATTTTTATTTTATGTGTGTGAGTATATTGCCTGCACATATGTGAGTGTACGTGCAATGCCATGGAGATCAGAAGAGGACTTCGGATTCTCCTGGAACTGGAGTTAAGGATGGTTCATAGCTGCCATGTGGGTGCTGGGAATCGGAGTCCACTGCAAGTGCAGTTAGTGCTCTTAACCACTGAGCCATATCTCCAGCTCCAGGAGATAGTACTTTTTAAACAACATACCAAAAATATTTGCCCTTTCTCCTCCCCTCCCCTCCCCTCCCCTCCCCTCTTCTTTTTCCTTTTCTCTATCCTTCCCCTCCGCTCTCCTTTCTTTCTCTGTCTCGATCTGTCTTTCTCAAAAACATCAGATACTCAAGCATCTCATATTAATTATTTTTCTATAAAATCCCTTTATCCCAATTAACTCACAAATAAAACATCACATAGTTTAAGGAAGTCACTCAAACACTTTCCGAGCTCCACACTCTCTTAGTGAACTTCCTTATGGTTAGGATGGTCATTCTGAAGCCATGGAGCTTTGCTTAGGGTTTTACACTTTTGTTATCAATAGTGAAAGTACACTTAGTGTTCTTGCTGCTATGGAGCATATAGAGTTGCTAAAGATTAAGAAAAAAAAGTTTCATGAGCACATGAATATTGACAACTCTTCATATTAATATCATCATCATTTTAAATTACTGTCTCTTACAAATGTTACTATAAACCATGGTAACCATATCTCAGTAAGAGTTTGCAAGTAAAATGAAGAATGAATGATTTCATTCATGCTGGGTTCAAACCCAGAAGAGGGGTTGCCATGTCATATGGAAATTCTATTCTACATTTCTTTAGGAACCCCCATACTGCATCTCACAGCCAGGCCAGTTTAGATAGAAAAATAACAGATCCTGCACTCTTAGTATAAAGTCTGGGAGAGCTTCAGTTGGTTTTTGTTTTAGAAAGATGCATAGATAGAAGGTCTTTGTCTACACCCGTGCAGGCTGTCGGAGTCCGTTAAGGGGATGAAAGAGCCTTCAGCTGACATCAAGGAGTAGCCTTGACCAGAAAGCTTCAGTTGCTTCTTTGTCTTTAACAGTCCCACATGAAGACTTAGACCGAAAATAAAGGGAGGAAAAGAGAAGAGACTGCCAGGCCCCCAAGAGTGGGGCAGCTTGGAGGCAAAGCTGCCTTTTAATCTCCTGATGGGAGATGAAAGAAAGAGAGATTTCCAATCCCGCAAAGGTGGGGATGGCTTAAAGGCAAAGCTGCCTTTTAATCTCCTGATGGGAGATGAAGGGCTCTCCTGGTGGGAGAGATGCTATGTCCTCCTGATTGGACGGACACTCCACTCCTGATAGGTTGATGCTCTCCTGGTGGGAGAGATGCTATGTCCTCCTGATTGGATGGACACTCCACTCCTGATAGGAGAAAGGGATTGCTGATGCCCTTCTGATGGAAGGGATACTCACGAACTCTGCATTCCAATCTATGAATCTAGGTGGTGGATCCTGTCCCTGCTGTGGTCTTAGCTGTTGATTATGAGTGTCATTTCTTTTAGCCTGCATCAGGCATTCATCTCTAAATAAAGCCTCCCATTGTACAAATAATGGACTGGGGAGGGTGACTGTGCCAATCCACACCCTCACCAACAGCATCCCGGGGTGCCTTTTCTTCAGGCCCCTGCCAATATTTGTTGTCTCTTGTCTTTTAGACAATAGTAATTTTTGTAGCTGTTTGAGGTTCTGATTGGCATTTCTCTGAGGATTAGTGCTGTAAGTTTTCATATATCCTTTGGCCATAAATTGCAAGATGTAGATTCAAGAATACAAAATATAAACTAGCAATCCAGGTGTGGTGGGGCTCAGAAGTTTGAGACAGGAGGATTGTTATGAATTTGAAGCCAACCTGGGCTATTCAGCGAGTCCCCAGTCCTCAGAGTGAAACCCTATCTCAAAAAACCCAAACAAAAACAAAACAAAAAACAAAGTAGAGGTAAAGGACGAACAAGTCTTGAGATCTAACGTATACCAGGAAGACTAAATTTAAGAAAATTATATTAGTGATTTCTAATAAGTAGACTATCTGCTCTTGCCACAAAAAAATGTAACTATGTAAGGTGGTAGACTTACCAATCTATTTCACTATAGTAACTACTTTACGACCTACATGGGTCATGAATCTCATGACATCATGTTATAAATTTCAAATATACTCAATGAACTTTACTTTTTAAAAGAAGAAAATAGTGAATGAATCAATGAATAGATGAATGAATTCAATGATACCAGCTTAACCAGAGTTTAGGGAACAAAGACTGAAATTCTTACCCTCGTGGGTTATATACTTCAAATTCCCATGTGGGAGGCATTCCCAACATTCCTTGATTTGGAACTTCATTTTCCTTATTTAGTCAAGTACTTGGAGCAGGGCTGAACCAGTGTGGCTAATCAACTTCCAGTATCCAGCACTCCCTTCTCAACTTTCCTCATCACGTAAACAATTTGCCATGGGGCCATTTCAGGCTGGTGACATACAGAAGAGTTCCCTTCTGGCACAAGGCGCAGGCTCTTCTTAAGAGAAAAGCTCTTTTCTCTGCTCTCCCCTTGATCCTACTCTTCCCCACCACCACCACTTCCTATTCTCCCTACTGGGTAGTTCAATCGTGCAGCAGTCATACTAGAAAACAGAAGGTGCCAAGTATGAGTGCCAAGCTTGGTACAGTGGGAAGACAGCCGGTTCCCATCCTCCAACATGGTCAGGCTGTATATCAGCCCCTCTCTGACCTCTGTGATTATTGTGTTAGATATAGAAAGCCTATGAAACTCCTCTAGTCAACAACTCTGATACTTATTGCGAAATGCATTCCTGGTTACTGCAAGGAAAAGCTTGGTCCACTTCCAATACTGTCATAATATATTAGCAAATAATGGGCTGAGTAAAATTGCTCAACTCCCCTAGGCTTCAATTTTCTCCTGGGTAAAATAAGTAGCTGCTCTTGACCTCCCTCCTTGTTGAATTGCTCTGAGAACACAATAATACATGGGAGAATGCTTTGAAATAGTAAGTTATATATGACCCTCTGTAATGGGTACTTTTCCAGAAGCCCCATCTGAGTATATGCCTCCTTTGGGCTGTTAGGGTTGACCATCAGGATATCCATTTTCAAATCTTCCTAGAGCTGAAACATCAAAAAGTAAACCGGCAGCTAACACTGAAACTCGGAATAAATAATGTAGCAGGGCAGGGGGGTCCACAACGCCCCCTTATTAATAGTGTCAGATGACTTACAGACCAAATGGCTGATCAAGAATTTTCAGGTACAGTCCTGTGTTCCTTTCCACAGCCTATTGTAAGAAGCAGTGTCGCTTAAAACATCTGAAATTGACTTTTGCCCATAATCTTGAAGGCTCAAAGACTGAAGTAGAGGTGTGAGCAGGACTGGTTGTTTTGGAAGCTCTAAGAAAGTGTCTCCTCTACACCTCTCTCCTGGCTCCTGGTGGTATCCAGCACACCCCTCTGCTCCTTGTTTTGCAGATGTGCCATCTCTCCTTCTGCCTCATCCTCACCTAGCATTATTCTCCCAATAGCTCTGTTTCTTCTCTTTTTCTGTTTCTTGCAATGATGCACTTTCCTGGGTTCACATTCTGCCCCCAAATAAAATGATCTGTTTGATCCTTGCCTTATTTACATCTTTCCAAGCTATTTATTCCAAAAAGTGGGGGCCACAAAATAACCCCACTAAATAAGTCCTAAGCAAGTTGCTCAAATGCCCTCTTTCCCAAATTTTTAGTATTTACAAAAAAAGGGGAGCTTGATTTTTCCTCGGGGGACAGGGGGCAAAGGTCTGTGATTTCTGATAGATCAAGCTTCATGAGGAAAACTCCAGAAGAAGATGCCAGAGACACAGAAAAACAACAGCAGTAGCTAGACAAGGCAGAGGGCCAAAGGGGCCATGAGAGAAAAGAAAACAGCTGCAGAAAAGGTTAGAACCTCATCCCTTGACCTGTCCTCCCCCATGACCAGCCATGTCTCCATCTTGCCCCAAGTTCCAGAACAATCTTCACATGGATACCAGATATACTTCCTTTCCTCTGCCTCCCAAACCACATTGTGGCAGAGCTTAAAATCATGTCATATCCCTCTTTGTTCTAACCTGGAAAGCAGGGTACTGGAGCGTCCCAAAACCCAGAGATCACCTAAGTCACAGCCACCCTCTGCAGATGGTCCTTTCTAGTTCACACAACTTCCTCACACTGAGTCTATCTTGCATTCTGGTGACTGATCTTCTATCTGGCCTCTATTTCTGAGCCTTGACTCACTATCTGATAAGGCTCTTCAAAACATCCTGGAGGGATCCATGTCTTCTTATTTCCAGGCTTCTAGAATTCCATCTTTTTCCACCACATGCTCCTTCTGAAAGACAAACCTCAGATACGGTTAAGAGGAGTAAAAACTCAAGAAAGGGGGGTCAAGGGCTATGTGTATGCTTGCTCTTGAAGTATCAAGGTCACACCCAAGGACAGAGCTAGCCTGATGTGGAGAGAAAGGAATCTACAATTATGCTAAGAAGTCCTGGCAAGCATAATGTGAATGGGGTAGATAGGAACTCCCAAGAGAAAGTCATGAGAAGGGAGTGACCATTTCAGACACAGAAAGGCAGAATTTGACTCAATGGAAGGAATGTTCTCTGGACAGCTCTTGATCACTATTTCATACTTTTAACATCTTACCCAGTCAATCTGATGACTTCTCAATCTGATCTCTAGCCCCAAACTTTTCCACCTCTCACCTACTATCCTTAGGTCTGTTAGGCATCATTTGCACTTGTGTGTCTCACAGGACCTCATTTGAAGACTGACTTGAGCTCCTTGCCCTCTTCCTTGTACACCAGCGACACTGGCTTCCTGATCAAGTATGAAGGAATCAACTTCAACAGCTTCCTGTCCTTTCCAATCAAACAAGCATAAAATGTACTGACAGGAATTAAGGGGGAGAAAAGGAGTTCAAATGTAGAGCTTTAATCACTAACCCCTGTTTGTGTGTGTGTGTGTGTGTGTGTGTGTGTGTGTGTGTGTGTGTGTGTGTTGCTGGGAGTAAAACCCCAAGAGTACTACATGCTAGACAAACATTCTACCACTGAACTATATCCCTATCCTTTTATTTTTTTTATTTTAAGACAGTCTCACTGTCTTAGGGTGCCTTCAACCCACTTTGTAATCCAGACAGACATCGACTTCAAGATTCTTCAGCCTCGTCTTCTGGAGTAGCTCTACCAGCAGTCCTGTACCATTCAATTACTGAAGTCTGAATTCAGAAGTTCCGTCTGCATTTGGGGTATTTAAGAGCTATGGGCTTCTAGTAAGTCAGACAGTTGTCCCCTCGCTCTTCCCCCAGCTCATATGTAAGAAATGAAATCTTTTCTGTCAAAAACATTCTAAACTCTCTGCTTGTCTTTCTCTTCAGTTCCCTTGTTACAGGACTAATATTTACCTTGATCTTATTTATTTCTTACCATGTCAACTGTAACTGGCAACAGTCATTTCCCGTCTCCCTTTTGTAAGTCTCTGGTTACACTGTGGGAAAGCTTTTGCTCTCTTAATATATTCTATTCTCTCATCCACAAACCCCCTTCTCCTTTTATGACTTTTAGACTCTGGCTATACACTGAAGTCCCACACTCTCAAATGCCAAAAATTTTTAGTAAAGCCAACTCTGCCTATTGTCTGCTTGATCCCCTGCTTCCCTTCCCTTCCCTGGCTGGGGAAGCAAAGCGTCCAGCTAAAATGACTAGATCCTCAACTTCCTTCTTAGCTAGGTATACAATGCAACCCAGGGCTGGCCAGAAAGCTTTATATGGAAATCTCTGAGAGATATTCATCCTCAAAATGAAAAGGCAAGACCTCACTAACAGAATGTTCTTTGCATTTTTGCCCTTCTCTTGTTCCTGCTGAGAAGGAAGCACTCATCATCCAACTATGAGGTAACAACATGAAGGCTTGGAGGCACCTCAGGAGAATGGATGAAGCTCATGCCTGTGAAGGTTCAGATAGCCCCGCCCCCTCACCAACAGGGCCTCATGGACCTCACAAGCCCCTGAGAGAAGGGTTGATAAGCACCCTGGTCTTTGAAGTCAAGAGAAGTAGACTTTTCATCACTGTTTGGCCAACACAGCAGGCTTCCCCTTTGAGCTCTAAAGAGGGCAGGTTTTAACAGTCCTGCTCTCCCACTGCCCCCCCAACTTAAAAACATACATATCTTTCTGCCTTTTGCATCCTCCCAGAAGCCTCCTCCTTTAAAAGACCCCAGCTCATGACCCAGGAAGACATTTTCCCTGCCTAGAATGGAATCTGTCCCATGTGTTCCTTTGCTTAACAAACTCTGTTCCAATGGAGTTTTATCTGCATCCTGGTGCTTTTGAAGAGTCAAAATGCAAGAGTCAGAATACACTGACTCCATTTTGGCTAGCTGTTTCAGGCAAGCCGGGACAAGCCCAGGCATGTTGTAAATCTCCAGTTGCTACCTCCCCCCCAACCCCCAGAAAGTCATAGATTAAGCAAGCCTGGGCATGTAAAAGCCTTATATGGTAGAAACAGAAACTTCTGGCCCTACAGATAACAGCACATTCCAATGCCCTAAAAACAGCCCCTACCAATAAGAATCCTCCCTGTACTCAGAACATAGGGCCATCCAATCATTTTAAAGTGCATCTGGTGTGCACACATGGGCTTCAGCAAAACTCCCTATAAAAAGCTTTCCCCACCCTGGTTTGGGGCTCTCAGTACAGATCCACTGCATCAGTGAAGTCTGAGGGCCCAAGCTTAAGCCCAAATAAAGGCTTTTTGCTGTTGCATACACTCCAGACTCCTTGGTGGACATTGAGGGTTGCAAGATCTGGGCATAATATTTGGGGGCTCGTCCCAGGATCCCCAAGACCCCACAGGACCCCTGGAGTGTTGAGCCTGGTCCGGCCGGTAAGTATCTTTGTCTCCTTGTTTGTTTTGCGCGCTCTTGAATTTGGGCCCCCCGTTACCTTGTTAGCCCGTTGGCAGTCTAGGCGGACACACTGGAAGACCCCAGGCTGTGGGACTTGGAAGATGTCCTAGACCCACCTGATAGGGATTGGATCCTGCTTGTAATTATGAAGGGGCGAGGCAGGTCGTGCCCGCGGAACAGCAAGAGGCCGACGTCCCACTTTCAGTTCTTGTTTAAGGCACTTGTCATTGTGTGTCTTTGTATTGTCCATGTTATTTGTGACTTACTTAGTTATAGACACGGGACAAAGTCAAGTAACACCCTTAAGTCTTTTCCAGGACCATTTTTCTGACTTCAAAAAGAAGGCTAGAGGACAAGGGTTGGAAGTCAAGAAAGGAAAACTCTTTATCTTTTGCAGGAATGAATGGCCAACCTTCAATGTTGGATGGCTGGACAAGGGAACATTTGACCTCTCAACTATTTACAAGGCTAAAAACATCATTTTCAGGCGACCAGGACACCCCAACCAGGTTCCTTACACTGCAACCTGGCAGATCCTGAAGACCCCCCAAACGGCTCAAACCATTTTTGCCGCCTCAGGGTTCAAAGACAACCATCCTCACCCTGCGTGATGGTGAGTGGCAGAAAAGTGAAACAAAACCATCCACCCCACTTTATCCTGTCCTCCAGGGTGGTTTGGAGGAAGAACTTCTGCTTGAGCCTCCCCCATACTTGCCCAACCGCCGGTACAACCAGAGCATTCAGAGCCCCCAGGAGAGGCTGAGGTGGCCCAGGCCCCTGGGGCTGAAAGCCCTCCCCAAATTTGGAGGAGGGTCCAGAGAGGACAGCTGTGAGCAGCATCAGACTCCACTGTCCGTCCCTTAAGGGCAGTGGGACCCTTTAATGAGGCAGGAGATCAACAGATGCAGTATTGGCCATTTGCCACCAGTGATCTCTACAATTGGAAATTGCAAACAGCCAAATTCTCAGAAACCACAGGACCTTATTGATCTGTTAGAATCTGTTCTTTTCACCCATCAGCCCACTTGGGACAACATCCAGCAGCTATTACAGGTTCTATTTACCACCAAGGAAAGGGACTGGGTCCAAACTGAGGCCCACAAGCTGGTCCCCAGGGTGGATGGGAATCCCACCACCAACCAGGCACTGATCAATGAAGCCTTCCCACTAGCCCGACAAAACCGGGCCTTCAATGTGGCAGAAGGTAAGGCGAGGCTCTGGATCTACCGCCAGACTCTAATGGAGGGTCTCTGGGCCACTGCAAGGTGCCCAACTAATTTGGCTAAGATTAGTAATGTGCAGCAAGAAAAAACAGAATCCCTGGCAGCCTTTTTAGAAAGGATCCTTGAGGCATTCCACCCTTATACACCTATGAATCCAAAGGCACCAGAAAACAAGAATGCGGTTGTATTGGCCTTTGTCAATCAGTCAGTGCATGACATTAGACACAAATTACAGAAACTAGATAGATTGGCAGATAGGACTCTGCTGGAGCTGTTGGCAGTGGCAGAGAGGGTCTATAACCACAAAGAACGTCTGGAAGACAAACAAGCTCTAGCCGCAGCCACTGCTAGCACCAAGAAGACCCGAGACTTTGCTAAGATCCTTCTGGCTATGACCGCAAGGTCACCTGATGAGTGGGAACGTCAACTGTGCTACCTCTCTGCAGACTGAGGTAGGAAACCCCAGGAAGGGCAACCGAGGTTACAGAAGAACCAATGTGCCTATTGCAAAAAGATGGGCCACTGGATAAAAGATTGTCCAGAAAAACCTGCTGGGGGAGGCAGGGCCCAAGGAGGGGTACAAATCCTTGAGCTCAGAGAAATGAATGCCCACATTCACTTCACCCCTAGTGGGGCCCAAATGACTGATCAAGAAGGCCACCCAATCCAAGTACTCACCCTACAACTAGAAGATGAGTTTAGGTTACATTAAAAACTGGCCTCTACTATCGGCCGGTCCAGGACTTGAGAGAGGTAAACAAGAGGGTTATGGATGTTTATCCAACAGTACCTAATCCTTACACTCT
The DNA here is from genome assembly GCF_000622305.1 of Nannospalax galili. Taxonomy (NCBI): domain Eukaryota; kingdom Metazoa; phylum Chordata; class Mammalia; order Rodentia; family Spalacidae; genus Nannospalax; species Nannospalax galili. The sequence continues at coordinate 2,409,033 of NW_008336933.1, forward strand.
CCTGAGTTCCTTGCAACCTTACAGAAACTGGTACACAGTGTTAGACTTGAAAGATGCCTTCTTTAGCCTGCCTCTGGCCAAAGAGAGCCAGCCCTTCTTTGCTTTCAAATGGCAAGACCAGGAGATCAGCTTCAATGGGCAGCTGACTTGGACCCGCCTGTCACAGGTATTCAAAAATTGCCCATCCTGTTTGATGAGGCTCTCCATGAAGACCTGGGTGAGTACCAGCTGGAACACCCCCAGCTCACCCTATTACAATATGTGGATGACATCCTGATAGCTGCTGATGACGCCTCGCAGTGTCAACAGGGATACGGATAGCCGGTATGCCTTTGCCACAGCCCATGTACATGGGGCCATCTACCAGGACAGGGGGATGCTCACAGCTGAGGGAAAGACTATTAAAAATAAACAAGAAATCCTAGACTTACTGGCTGCCCTATGGCTACCCAAGAAACTGGCTATCATTCATTGCCCTGGCACCAAAAGACAGATATGCCTATAGCCTGAGGAAACCAGAAGGCAGACCAGGTTGCAAAGGGGATGGCCCTGAAAGCAAACTTAGTCCTGGCTGTACTTGTGGATCCCAGGATTTGCTGAATTGGCAAGGCCCCTCTATGAAGTCACATGGGAAAGTAAGCCCTTCATTTGGATGGAGGTCCAGGAAGAGGCCTTCAGTAATATCAAACAGGCCCTCCTAGCTGCTAGGACTTTTGGATGTTACTAACCCTTTTCATCTTTTCTAGATGAAAAGAAGGGGGTGGCAAAAGGAGTCCTAACTCAGACTCTGGGGCCCTGGAATAGGCCAGTGGCATATCTGTCAAAAAAACTGGACCTGGTAGCCACTGGGTGGCCACCATGTTTGCGAATTATAGCAGCCACAGCTCTTCTAGTCAAAGATGCAGACAAGTTAACCTTAGCACAAGAATTATGTATCACAACTCCTCATGCCATTGAGGGAGTTCTCAAGCAGCCACCCGACCGCTGGTTGAGCAATGCCCAAATGACTCACTATCAAAGCTTGCTTCTTAATCCCCTTAGGATTCATTTCCTCCCAAGCACAGACCTCAATCCAGCCACTCTGCTGCCCGATCTGGACCTGGACACACCCTTGCACGATTGCGTGGGTATCTTGAGCCAAGTACACGGACTCAGAAAAGACCTGACTGATCAGCCGCTTCCTGATGCAGAAGCCACTTGGTTTACTGGTGGGAGCAGTTTTGTACAGAATGGACAGAGGTACACAGAGGCAGCAGTAGTAACAGAGACCAAAACAGTCTGGGCAGCGGCTCTACCTGTGGGGACTTCAGCCCAGATGGCTGAGCTGATAGCCTTGACCGAGGCTCTTAAATCAGGCAAGGACATAAAATTGAATGTGTATACGGATAGCAGGTATGCCTTTGCCACAGCCCATGTACATGGGGCCATCTACCATGAGAGGGGGCTGCTCATAACTGAGGGAAAGACTATTAAAAATAAACAGGGAATCCTAGACTTACTGGCTGCCCTGTGGCTACCGAAGAAACTATCATCCATTGCCCCAGGCACCAGAAGACAGATACACCTATAGCCTGGGGAAACCAGAAAGCAGACCAGGTTGCCAAGGACATGGCCCTGAAAGCCTCCCCAATCCTGGCTGTCCATCTGCTGGACCCAGGGCCACCCATGCTACCAGACCAACCTGATTACTCTCAGGATGACTTGAGGCTGATATACAAATTTCCAATGACCCAAAAGATTGACACCTGGTGGCATACAGGAGACTGCAGGATTATCCTGCCAAGTAACTTAGCCAAAGACCTTCTCAGTCACATCCATCGGACCACCCACCTGGGTACTCGAAAGACAGAAGATCGCCTAAGAAACGCTCACCTCAAGGTTCTGGACCTCCAATCACATGTTGATTCAATTGCCTCCAAATGCATAGGCCAGGCTGGCCTCGAACTCTGGAAGACATTCTTCCAAGGTATGGTATTCCGGCTCTTCTGAGCTCAGACAATGGACCAGCATTCACCTCTCAGGTAACACAAGAGTTAGCAAAAGCACTGGGGGCAAAATGGAAATTACATTGTGCCTACTGGCCCCAGAGTTCTGGACAGGTAGAGAGGATGAATAGAACCCTAAAAGAGGCCCTTACTAAATTAACCATAGAGACTGGCAGGGTTACGGAACTCCCCCTATCTGTTGGGTTTAACTCCCATCCTCCCCAATTTAAAAGCTGAATTGCTTGCTGAGTTTGATAACCATCAATTGCTTGATTCTCTTGAGGCCGTGGCACATGCCCACAAGGATGTGTGGCCCCGTCTGAAAGTCATTTATGAGACTGCTCCTTCTCCTACCCCACACAACTACCAGCCTGGCGATTGGGTCTACATTCACAGATACCTCTGAGAGACCCTAGAACCTCACTGGAAAGGACTGTATGTGGTGCTCCTGACAACCCCGGCTGCTGTAAAGGTAGACGGAGTTGCCACCTGGATTCATCACACCCACGTCTGACTAGTGATCCACACCCAGACCCATGATTTGGTCATTCCTAGTTACTAGAAGAGGGGGAAATGTGGGACTCTGACTCATCTAACCACTTCTTTCTGCTTCTGTAATTTGCTTGCCTTAAAGATTTAACCCCTGCCATAACTATAGGAGGGAATGAAGAGTCAAAATGCAAGAGTCAGAATACACTGACTCCATTTTGGCTAGCTGTTTCAGGCAAGCCGGGACAAGCCCAGGTATGTTGTAAATCTCCAGTTGCTACCCCCCCCACCAAAGCTACAGATTAAGCAAGCCCAGGCATGTAAAGCCTTATAAGATAGAAACAGAAACTTCTGGCCTTACAGATAACAGTCAGCACATTCCAATGCCCTAAAGATGCCCCTACCAATAAGAATCCTCCCCGTACTCAGAATATAGGACCATCCAATCATTTTAAAGTGCATCTGGCGCTCACACGTGGGATTCAGCAAAACTCCCTATAAAAAGCTTGCCCCACCCTGGTTCGGGGTTCTCAGTACAGATGCGCTGCATTGGTGAACTCTGAGGGCCCGAGCTTAAGCCCGAATAAAGGCTCTTTGCTGTTGCATACACTCCAGACTCCTTGGTGGTCATTGGGGGGGTCGCAAGATCTGGGCATAACACTTTCTCTGGATCAACTGGATTCATCCATAGGCTACTTTATCTATCAGTGCCCACATGCTAACTGTAGGTTTCTTTCTACATACTGTGAAATAAGCCACTCTCTCTTTAATTCACTGAGAGTTTACAGAGTTCATGGTCACTGGGAAAACACCTTTCAGACTTAAAAAGTTCTGAATCAGCCGAATCTATTTAGCTGACTAGAACAATGATGGAATCAAACTAAAGCCCCCCAGGTTAAAGTGGATTCAAACCAAGTCCCCCAGACCAAAGAAGAATATTCAGAACAAGGAAGTAAGAAGTAAAATAATTCTAACTGCTGAGAAAGAGCTG
>NW_008336933.1:2413074-2414581 GCF_000622305.1 Nannospalax galili
CTTAGCCCTCTTAGCGGATCCTGACTGCCCGCACAGGTGGAGACAAGACGGCTTTTCTGTATCTCCCTCTCCTCTCCGTTCCTCTCTCTCTGGCCACTGAAAAAGCCCCGCAGGCACGGGTCGAGCAAATAAGAGCCATAGGGAGCTCGCCACTAAAAGACTCCCGTGAAAGGATAAGGGGGTCCCAGGCGTGAATCCCAGATAAATTCACGTCCCCCACAGAAGAAAAACTGGGCAATGTTAGGTACTCGTTCATAAGCACACCCACTGGTCATTATTATTTGGAGTGGCATATTCTCATTTTCTTTCTTTCCTTCTTACTCTCCACCTCTCCTGTCTGTGACCTCCACTATGGGTTAATTGCTAACTACCCCTTTAAGCTTAACTCTGGAACACTAAAAGGAGGTCGTGGAGAGGGCCCACAACTTATCATTGGTGGTCCAGAAGAAGAAGTGGCAGAGTCTCTGTTTTTCTGCATGGCCCTCTTTTGAAAAAAGATGGCCAAGGGATGGGACTTTTAACCTTGCTACTATCTTGCAGGTTAAGGAATACATTTTCCACCCAAGACCACACGGACATCCAGACCAGGTGGCCTACATAGTCACCTGGAAAGACTTGGCCCAGAACCCCACAGCCATTCCTACCTCCTAGGGGAACTGAAGAGACTGACCAGGGGTCTCCTGTCCCTTCCGTTCCTACCCTAGGGGAACTGAAGAGACTGACCAGGGGTCTCCTGTCCCTTCTGCTCCCCTGAGTCTTACTTCTTCCCTCCTGCCCCTCTTGTCTGCCCCTGAAAAGAAAAAGCAAAAGCCAGTCCTCCCCGAGGACCAAGCTTCCCTAACCCTCCTTGATCCTCCACCTCCCTATCCACCTGCGCAGGCACCCCCACCCCAAGAACTACCTCATCCCTCTCCTGATTCCACCAAACCTGACCAATCTCCCCCTCCATCTAGCAGACTTTGGCTGACAAGAGATAGAGGGGGTCCTTCTGGTGGAACCTGGACTGCCCAGGTTTTTCCCCTCTGAACTATAGGGGATCAGATCCAGTACTGGCCTTTTTCAGCCTCTGAGTTGTATAATTAAAAGACTCATAACCCCTCTTTTTCTCAGGATTCTCAGGCTCTAACTGCTTTAATAGAGTCTATTCTCACCCACCAACCCACTTGGGAGGAGTGTCAGCAACTCCTCCAGGCACTTCTAACCACAGAAGAAAGACAGCGAGTCATCCTGGAGGCCCGGAAAAATGTCCCCGGGCAGGATGGGAGACCCACTCTGCTCCCAAATGAAATAGACGAAGGAATTCCTCTGACCAGACCCAACTGGAACCACGAGACCCTGGCTGGTAGGGAGCATCTCCGTCTTTATCGCCAGACTCTTTTAGCGGGTCTCAAAGGGGCCGGAAGGTGCCCGACCAACTTGGCAAAGGTACAGGCTATAACCCAAGGAGAAAATAAAACCCCCACAGGGCTTCTAAAATGCTTGATAGAGGGATATTGGATGTACAACC
>NW_008336933.1:2417250-2418058 GCF_000622305.1 Nannospalax galili
CTCTCTCTCTCTCTCTGAGTGAGGCAGGGGCCCGTCTGCGCAAACGATTAAATCCTCTTGCTTGTTGCATCTCCTGGTCTGAGGACTGAGTTATTGGGGTGCAGCCTCCTGTGGACGTTGGGTACCCCAGCCTGGGGGTCCTACAACAACACCCCCTGGGCCAATTTTGAGAATGCCGCCCTAACTGGCAGAGGATGGAAGCTTTTACAACTTTATTAGAATTTCAAAGAAAAAGCCTCAGGGCAGGCAAGCTGGTACTCTTGGCAGTTGCCTTGAAGGGGAGATTGGTGGAGAGAAGGAAAGAAAGCCATGAAGCCATGCATGTTTAGATCCTGCATGGAAGTCAAGACGTGGCTGACTGGCAGCTACATGGCTGGGAGAAGGAAGCTTTAGAAAAAGTAAAGAAATACAAGATGCTAGGGTCAGCCCTAAGCCTTAAAGAAAGCATGGTTGGAAAAGGGATATGGAGAAGAAAAGGAGAGACTGAAGAACTTTTCTGAATTCTTCAGAAAATCAGGCAGACTTACAGAGACATGTCTGTGGCTGGGTTGGGGGGTTCTGCACTAGGAGGCAGGATTCCAGACAGGAAAATTTTGCTATCTCATTAATGCACTAGGTATTCCACCCAATCCATTTAGCATAAGTTAAGGTGAGCCTGCCTTTCTTGGAGTGGTCCTATGACCAGATGATTGACCAGTGAAACTGGAAAGGTGGGTCTTTCAACAGACTAGAGATTTTATAGTCTTGACTAGTTAAATTTATGGAGCTATTTGCTACTCTGACACAAAGATTATATGAATGTGTCCTC
>NW_008336933.1:2418259-2423865 GCF_000622305.1 Nannospalax galili
AATTATTTGCATAATTGTTACATTATTAATTAGGTGATCTAGAAAGATACAGACTACACAGGAAGACGTGTATAGATTATATGTAAATACAACATCATTTTATATGAGGGACATGGGCACGGAAAGACTGTGCAGATCTGTAGTATCTACAGAGGACTTAGAGTCAGTCTCCCATTGGTAGCCATGGACAACTGCATTTTATCATTAGTATTCATGTCTGCAAACCCCTCAGTAATCCTCCACAACTGAAGGATTTACTGCCCAGTGCTGTCAGTGCCCCCCCTGAGAATGAGTTTTGCTAATGAGCAAGGCTCACTCAAGGTCACTCTCCCTCATGGGACAGCATATATCATAGCTCAATATAACATACATATGTGCCTGTTCCCCTTGGGGTCAGCAGAGGTCTGGTGGTGACTATATTATTGTCCCAACTTTTTCCTCTAGACCAGAGGATAGGTCCTGAGAGCATGCCCCATTCAAAACCCTCAGGCAAAACTCCATCTCAGAGTCTCCTTCCAGGAAAGCCAGCCTATGAGACTTTGTCCCTATTACAAATGGACAAAGGAGAAATCTTACCCTGAGTTTAACACAGCCTAAATGTTCACATTAAGGCATTCTTTATTTTAGAAGGAAATAGCTCTTTTCTCTGAAGTAATCAAGTTGTAAAACACTTTTGCAAAACTAGCATTAACACCAAGCCTGAACTTACATAGCCCCACACGGGTTTGACAACAAGAGATGGAGTGACTTGTTAGCACAACATGGGTTCTTCCAACTTTTTACCACTTGGCTTCAATGTTAACAGTCCATTGTCTGATTTTTAAACATTGCTAAATACTATTGCCAACCTTCCTGGCAAAGATCTGTTTTGTCAGCAATTCAAGCATGAATATTGGAAACCCCACTGAAAACAGAGAAAAAAAGATTGAGTAAGTTCATAGGACTTTTCCTTCCAAAGGGAAATATTCCCTGTGTACACATGCTCTTCCACAGCTTCCAACTCACCCTTCACGACCAGGGGTATGTTGAGAGCCAGATATATGCTGTTTAGGGCTGGGGTACTCTTGAATAACTGGTCTTTAGAAAAACAAATGACTTTAGATCAATGTTTGTCTGAGTCATGGAATCAGGAATTTGGTTTTGGATTCTACATCACCCACCCAGGCTGAGAACTCTGGGACACTGTCAGAGAGACAGATGAATTGAGATTTTAAAATACTGCAAAAAGCCAGATGTGATGGCACACACCTTTAATCCCAGCACTTGGGAGGCAGAGGCAGGTGGATCGCTGTGAGTTCAAGGCCAGCCTGGTCTACATAGTGAGTTCCAGGCCAGCTCAGACTACAGGGAGACCCTGTCTCAAAAAGACCAAAAAAAAAAAAAAAATGTTGCAAAGAACTTTGAATTCCAAGAAAACTTCATAGTGGACTGGGCCTAGGAAATATGACCAGAAGAAAGGAGAGTTTGGTGTAGGGAAATACCTAAGACATCCTTGAGTTTGGGGTATGTTCAGCTCAACACAGGGGAGATGATCCCAAAGAAGAGTCCTGGCCTTGAAATGGAGACCAGAGGAGTTCTCAGAGAAAGGCTTTGTGGTTTCTCAAGAGAGCTGGAAACTACTATGGAAGTTCACTCTCCCAGTCACTCTTCAGATTTTTCTCATGTTGTTTTAAGTAGATGAGTCTTAGCTGAAGAAAACCAAATGGCTAAGTGAACAGTGTGTGGTGGGAATGGGAAGGGATCTGGTAAGAGTGGGGAAACCCTTCAGGACCTGAGTGGAAGCTAGAAGCACCCTTCCACGGTGTGTCCCAGGTGTTAGAAATAAATTTAGGGTCACAGAGAAAGAGACCACCACTCCAACTAAAGTTTCTCAGCAAGACAAACTACTTCTGATCTGGAGGGTACAAGTCATACAGGAACAAAGGAGCTAGGGAGAGCTTTCTGGTTAAGATGACCTTCCCCTTCTATCTCAGGGGCAAAAGAAAGCTTGGCTGTGCCTCATTGATCAAGGTTAAATTCCAGTCTAAAGAACTAACTAATTTAAAAGAGAAAGGGAGCACTTTAGCAAGAATTTTAGGCATTTGAGAGTGTGGGACTTTGGTAAATAGCCAGAGTCTGAAAGTCATAAAAGAAGAAAGGGGGTTTGTGGATGACAGAAAAGGATATATTAAGTTAATGGAGCAAAAGCTTTCCCACAATGTAACCAGAGACTTACAAAAGAGAGATGGGAAATGAATGCTACAACCTACAACTGACATGTTAAGAAACAAATAACATCAAGGTAAACATTTGTCCTGTGACAAGGGAACTGAAGAAAACAAGCATGTGGTTTCAAACATTGTTGACAGAAGAGATTTCATTTTTCACACGAGCTGAGGAAAAGCCATGGGGACAACTGTCTGACCTACTAGAAGCCCAAATCAATTCTCTTCCATACACTTACACATGTACCCTACAACAATCACTTCATTTGTGTGAACAACAAATCTATCACTTCTGGCTCTGTCCAGAAATCTCAGAAGACAATGGATGCAGAAGCCTATAGGCTAAATCACACCCCTTCGAAGTGATGTGTTGGGGCCCTACCCACCCTCCTCAGTATCTCAGAACAGGACTGTATTTGGAGACAGGCCCTTTGAGGAGATAGGTAAAGTAGTGGTGCCACATGAGTGGGCCCTAACACAACAGAATGAATGTCCTTACAGGAGGAACTTTTGAGACAAATATGTAAAGAGAGAAGGTCCTGGGAAGACACAGGGAGAAGTCAGAGGTGCTGCAGAAGAAACCCATCCTGTGCACTCCTTCATCTTGGACTACCAACTTCAAAATTCAAGGACATATGTTCTTGTTATTTCAGCCTTCTGGTCCATGTTATTTTGGTATTGAAGCCCAAGCTAGCTAACCATCAGTATGTTGTGGAAAGATGAGGGGACTTTGTCTGTCTCTCCAAAATCTAGCCCAGTGACTGGTCTATGATATACTCATTCAGTGTTTGTGGAATTAGAGAATGACTCAGGATATACCTGCCTGGAATTAAAATTTCCCATATGACCTCACTCAGGTAGAGAGACTCATTGGGTAACTATGAATTTTGCTAGTTTCCAATAAGTCATAAATGCATAGCACTGGTAACCTGTCGATGATTGTAAGTTCCTGAGAGGAGGGGAGGTGGGAGAAAAACCTTTGTATTTTGTTTTCTTCAGTCCTCAGCACATCATCCTGAAGCAAGTCCATTTTTAATAGTTATTCTTTTTAGGAAAGTAGCTACAGCATTGTCCCAGTGACTGGTACCAACAAGCACATGTTTAGCAATACGCTTTCTCTTCAGGGTTTTTTCTCTGTGTCTTCCTTGCTCAAACATTGATCCCATTTTATTTCTCTCTACTGAGGTCAATCAATGGTTTTTGCATTAGGGTTCTCCAGAGGAGCAGAATTAATAGACTATATAGAATTCTAAGAAGGGAATCATTAGATCAGCTTACAAGATCAGAAGTTGGATAGTCCCACAGGGGACATCTGCAGGCTATAGAGCTGGGGAAACTAGAAGCTGTTCAATCCAAAAAGCTGGAATCCCCAGAGAAAGAGGATCAAAGATGCTGTCCCAGACCGAGGCTGAGTGATGAAAGCCTCTGGAGAGTAGCTGGTATGATTCAGCCTTCTTTAGAGGAGGAAATCTGGAGTCTGCTGTCGAAAATGTACCTGCTGAAGAAGAACTGGGTTGGGCATGTGTGGTGTGTGAAAGTCCTCCTCCTCTGTGTTCTGTTCCATGTGGGCCCCCAATCTATTGCATGGTACCCACATTTAGGGCACTCTTTACTCTGTTTGCTGACCCACATGTCAAATTGTCTCGAACCAACCAAAATGTATCTTTGGTATCCCCCTCCTCTCTTTGTCTAAAACCTATAAAAGGCTCCACTCTCCCTTACTCTGGGCTCTCAGCATGGATCTGTTGAGTTGGTGAGGTCTGAGAGCCCGAACTTAAGCCCAAATAAACCATAAGCCTTTACTTTTGCATTTTGGTGTGTTGGGTCCTCGGTGGTCTTTTTGGGGTCCAGTGGATGAGGTACAACATTTGGGGGCTTGTCCGGGATCCCCCAGAGACCCCCCCACCCCCACCCCCGAGAGGAACTGACCCCAAAAGTTTGTGATCAACTGGCCGGGTAAGTTTTTGTAAAACTGTGTTTTTCCACCTGTCTTTTCTATACCTTTCCCTTTGGTCGCAGCCATCTGATCTCAGGTTTTTTTTGTCGCTGGAACTCTATCAAGGCGACTTCAAGGATTCGGGAGACGTCCCCATCCTGGTCGGGGTGGGTGTTCCCCACCAGACACCCCACCAGGACACTAGTCCATCTGAAACCTCAGAGGACCTCGTGACCCTGTTGGGACACACGCGTCCTATCCATACACTCTTTGGCATAATTGAGCCAGGGAATCCACACGGCCGAGAGTCCAGACCATCTGAAAGCTGCGGTAGTTTATTTTGGGCCCTCTGTCTGTCTGTGTCGTTCTTGTGTCTTGTGATCTTCGTTCTAATTTCTTTGTTGACAAAACGGACGGGACTGATAAATACTATAGGCAACACCCCATCTTCTCCTCTAGATCTTACACTAGTCCACTGGGGGGACATTAAGACGATTGCTCATAACAATAGTGTAGGTGTAAAGAAAAAGAAATGGACAACTTTATGTTTGGTTGATTGGGCCTCCTTCAATGTTGGATGGCCCCCTGAAGGGACTTTTAACCTGAGCTTGATTTCCAGGGTAGAGGACCACGTCTTCCGCCCACGGATGGGCCACCAGGACCAGATCCCATACATCGTGACCTGGTGAGGCCTCATCGAACTACCCGATGGCCTCCCCACCTGGGTCAAGTCCTTCCTTCCCCCGACTAATCCAACTGCTCCTGCTCCACCTCTGCAAGTCCTCCCTCTCAGACCAAAGGCGGAAGAGAAACCCGTTCTCCAGGGAGGCACAGAGGAGAACAACATCTTTCCCCCACCTTACTCCTCTCAGATGGGCAACCTGCCAATGGTGCCACAAGTGCAGGCCCCGCCTCCTAACCCTGAGGAGCCACCATCGCCTCCACAGGGACCTGCGCAGGCCACACAGAGCCAGAGGGGGGCAGCTCCCAGGCCTGATACCATTGTCTTCCCCCTCTGGCTGGCAGGGCCCCCAGATGGAGAGGGCAATCAGCCCTTTCATTACTGCCCCTTTGCCACCAGTAATCTTTACAATTGGCGCTCACAGAATACACCTTTCTCTGAAAACGCCAGGGACTTGATTAACTTATTGGAAACTGTTCTCTTCACTCACCAGCCCACCTGGGAAGATTGCCACCAGCTCCTGAGTGTCCTGTTCACTACTGAGGAGCAAAACAGGATCCTGGAAGCAGCCCAGAAATTGGTTCTGGGCCCCACTGGGGACCCTACAACAGACCCAGTTATCATCAATGCCAGCTTTCCCCCTAGCCATCCCAACTGGGACTACAACATGGCAGAAGGTAAGGAGAGGCTCCTGGTCTACCGCCAGACTCTGTTAGCAGGTATCAATATGGCGGCTCAAAAACCCGCCAATATGTCTAAGGTCTATGATGTCAGACAGGGGGCT
>NW_008336933.1:2424435-2426837 GCF_000622305.1 Nannospalax galili
GGGGCTCAGGTCCCCTCCCTGAGCCCAGGGTAACCCTGAAAATAGAGGGGAAACCAATTGAGTTTATGGTGGATACTGGTGCCCAGAATTCGGTTTTATTGGAGCCAAGAGGGCCAGTGTCCTCCAGAACTACATGGGTACAGGGGGCAACAGGAACAAAGCCCTAATCATGGACTACCCAAAGAACAGTAGATTTAGGGAAGGGCCAGGTATCCCACTCATTTCTAGTAATCCCAGAATGTCCCTACCCACTTCTGGGCAGAGATTTATTGTCAAAAGTGAGGGCACAGAAGCACTTCACAGCTAAAGGAGCCACCTGCTTCACAATGGGGCACCAGTTCAGGTTCTAGTCACCAACGACCTGACTGAAGAATATAGACTCAATCAGGAGCCGATCCAACCAAACCCTGATATATCAGATTGGTTCCAAAAATTTCCCCAAGCCTGGGCAGAAACAGGGGGTATGGGTCTGGCAGGACACAGGCCTCCTGTATATGTTGAATTCAAAGCAGGGGCGGACCCTGTTAAAGTGCGCCAGTACCCTATGCCCCTAGAGGCGAAATGTGGAATTACTCCACATATCAGAATAATGGAACTAGGGGTGCTGAGAAGGACCCAGTCTGCCTGGAACACCCCACTCCTGCCTGTCAAAAAGCCCCAATCCAGGGACTATAGACTGGTACAAGATTTGAGGGGGGTGAACAAGAGAGTCATTGACATTCATCCCACTGTCCCCCAACCCTTATACGTTACTCAGTACCCTGCCACCAGATCGGCAATGGTATACAGTTCTGGACCTCAAGGATGCCTTCTTCAGCCTGCCACTAGCTCCCAGGAGTCAGCCCTACTTTGCCTTTGAATGGCATGATCCGGAGGCAGGAATCAATGGCCAACTGACCTGGATGTGACTGCCTCAAGTGTTTAAAAATTCTCCAACTACATTTGATGAGGCCCTGCATGAAGATCTGGGTGAGTACTGAGCCCAACACCCTGACATAAGCCTGTTACAATATGTAGATGACTTATTGATCATGGCACCGGACCAGAAGTCCTGCCTGGAGGGGACAGTGGACTTACTCCACATACTTGGGGACTTGGGATACTGAGCCTCAGCAAAAAAAGCTCAGATATGTCTGCAAGAAGTGACTTACCTAGGGTACATCCTCAAGGAGGAACAGTGGTGGTTGACTAAGGCCCACAAAGAGACTGTGCTAAAGATACCTGCACTGACCTCCAGAAAACAGGTGAGGGAATTCCTGGGTACCGCGGGGTTCTGCCACCTCTGGATTTTGGGGTTCACCAAAATTGCAAAACCCCTATATGAGGCTACCAAAGAAGGACAGGACTTCAACTGGATGCAGGAAAGGCAAGAGGCCTTTGAAACCCTAAAACGCAAGCTCTTAGAGGCCCCTGCCCTAGGACTACCAGACATAAGTAAACCTTCCTGTCTATATGTGGATGAATGTAAAGGTATTGCGAAAGGGCTCCTCACCCAGAGAGTAGGCCCTTGGAAGAGACCTATTGCATACTTATCAAAGAAATTAGACCCTGTAGCAGCTGGATGGCCCCCCTGCCTGCTGGTTAAGGATGCTAACAAGTTAACCCTGGGACAGGACCTCCTTGTGGCAACCCCTCATGTCCTTGAGGGGGTGCTCAAGAACCCCCCCATCCATGGTTGAGCAATGCCCGATTAGCTCATTATCAGGCTCTGCTCCTAAATCCGCCCAGGATCACCTTCCAGGTACCAACGGCCCTGAATCCAGCCATGCTGTTGCCAGATCCTGATCTCGGGCACCCACTCCACGACTGTACTGAAATTCTGGCACAGGTGCATTGCATCCGACCTGACCTGAAGGATGTTCCCTTGCCTGACGCCGAAGAAACCTGGTACACAGATGGAAGCAGCTTCATCAGAAATGGTAAAAGGCATGCTGGGGGAGTGGTCACAGCCACCTCGAGAGTCATTTGGGCCAAGCTACTGCCAATAGGTACATCGGCCCAAAACGCTGAACTGATCGCGCTTACCAAAGCCCTAAAGATGGGTAAAGGAAAGAGATTCAACCTCTACACAGATAGCAGATATGCATTTGCCACTGCCCACATCCATGGGGCCATCTATCAAGAGAGGGGCCTCCTCACTGCAGAGGGAAAGACTATTAAAAATAAACAAGAGATCTTAGGCCTCCTGCAAACCCTCTGGGGCCCAACAAAACTAGCCATAATCCACTGCCCAGGTCACCAAAAAGGAAACAACCCCACCCAGAAGGGAAATAATCTGGCTGACAGGACAGCTAAAGAAATAGCCCTGACCTCCATGATCCTGCCCATTTTTGTTGATCCCGGAGCAAGGAAACTGCCTAAAACTCCCCACTATAGCCCTGAGGACTTAGCCTGGATACACA
>NW_008336933.1:2427061-2434072 GCF_000622305.1 Nannospalax galili
TGGATGGACTGAGGCCTACCCAACCAAGCATGAGACTGCTCACGTGGTAGCCAAGAAGCTAATCGAAGAGATCCTGCCCAGATATGGTTTCCCAACTACAATTGGATCAGATAATGGGCCAGTCTTTGTCTCTCAGGTAAGCCAGGGAATAGCCACTGCACTGGGGGCCAATTGGAAACTACATTGTGCTTATAGACCCCAGAGTTCAGGACAGGTAGAAAGAATGAATAGAACTCTAAAAGAGACCTTAAATTAGCTTTAGAGACTGGCGCAGACTGGATGGCTCTCCTCCCCTTTGCCCTTTTTAGAGTAAGAAACACTCCATACCAGATGGGTTTGACCCCCTTTGAAATCATGTATGGAATCCCCCCTCCTATGATACCTAGCCTCCAAGCTGACCTAGTATTGACCTTGGGAGACCAGGACCTACTGGTCTCACTCCAATGGTTGCAGCTAACCTACCAACGGGTCTGGCTGCAACTCAGAGCCATATGTGAAGCTGCTGTCCCCCTGAAACCCCACAGGTTTAAACCGAGCAACTGGGTCTTCATCTGCAGATACCAACGGAAAACTCTCGAGCCAAGATGGAAGGGCCCCTTCGTGATCCCCTTGACGACTCCCACCGCACTCAAAGTGGACGGCGTCGCGGCTTGGGTGCACTACTCCCACGCAAAACCTGCCGACCCATTTGCAGTCCCAGAGGATTACAAGGGAGACACCTGGAAGGCATCCCTACACCCTTCGAATCCATTCAGGCTCTGCATCGGACAAGACCCTTCCCACTAACCTGTCCATTGTTGACATTGAACTGCTTATCAGCTGATGACACCTTTCCTGCAAGTAACATAAATCTCCATATGCCCCTTAGCACAATCCCCCCAGATACCTGTGAGCTGCCCGACCAGAACCCATGATTGGGTTCCCCAGTCACAAGACAAGGGGGGAATGTAGGACCCTGAGACCCTCTCATTCACTCGCTACCCTCCAATCCCTCCAGACCCCTACTAATTGCTCTTTTACCTTCTGTAAAATGCTTGGCTGCTGCTTTAGACATGCCTAGACATGCCCTGGCATGCCCTGACCCCCACCTGCTATCCACCCCCCTTAAAATGGAGACTCCTGGCCCCACAGGTAACAGTCAGCACATTCCACAGCCTTGAGAATAGCACCTACCAATAAGAAACTTCCAGGGCTGCATCTTATACATCCAATCAGTTTAAAATTACGCTGGCGTGCGTGGGCTCCTTGAACCAACCAAAATGTATCTTCGGTATCTCCCTCCTCTCTTTGTCTAAAACCTATAAAAGGCTCCACTCTCCCTTACTCTGGGCTCTCAGCATGGATCCGTTGAGTTGGTGAGGTCTGAGAGCCCGAGCTTAAGCCCAAATAAACCATAAATCTTTGCTTTTGCATTTTGGTGTGTTGGGTCCTCGGTGGTCTTTTTGGGGTCCAGTGGATGAGGTACAACACTTGCTTCTAATCTAAGTCTCACAGCCCTCTTCTCTGTTCAAATTCTACTCCTTGGAGACTTTTGGGCCCACTGGGCTCTCAAGGTCATTTTAGGTAGGATCCTAGGGTTCTGTGCCTGAGTCCTGAATAGTAGCACTTCCCAGAACAGCAGATACAGAGAGAGAAGTTGCCATTTTGTGGCAGGATTTCAGTTCCCTCCTTCTGTGTCTCAGGCTTGAAACCTTGGGGTCATACCTAGTTCTTCCATTTTTATGAGCCTCCAAAGCAGTGAGTCAGTACAGCCTCTTTCCAGACTTACTCCCACATGTTCTTCCTCCCAGCCCAGCAGAGCCCTGGCCTTAGGAGGTGAATGAAGATCCTCCATGGGCCCCAGACCTCTAACCTTCCTTCTTTCCCATTGCTTGATGCATTCTGTTCATAGATTGTCTTTTGTAGAACCTTGGGAACACTTTCTGGAGCACTCTGGGCTAAAAAGAAAAAAAAAGTTTATCTTTGTCATTTTATGCCTATAAGCCATGGCCAGAAGTATCCAGGCGTAAGACCGAAGCTCATAAAAACTACGCCAGAAATATCTGCCTTACTCACCTACAGTCATCACTGTGGGCTCTTCCAAAGTCAGAAACCCCAATTAAAACTGTTAGTATCAAACAAAGAGTCATCCAGATTCCACATCCTCAAATTCAATTAACCACAGATCAAAATGCACTCCCCCCAAATTGCATCACTGGGCTGCATGGGGAGCTCAATAGTAAAGCCCTCTTCCAGGCAAGGCTCTGAGATCCACCTCTATACCTACAAAAAGAAATTCAATTATCATTGCACACACAGAGATATTTCATCTATATGAGTCCTTAAATAATACAGTTAGAATGATTCCTGTATCACACATCTAATATTAGGTATTATATGTAAGTAAGCTATAGATTGCTTTAAATGTTATTTAGGAGACAATGTATGTGTAGGTTTTATGCAAATTCTACATCATTTTCACCCTAGGACTCCTGTATCCATGGTTTTGTGAATCCACAGGAGTCTTGGAACCAATTCCTTCAGATACCAAGGGACAACTGCATACCCCACTAACTCTACCTTAGGTTATTAGACATAAAAATGAAGCTTCTGGAACATACCAGAATTCGTACGTAAACCATTCATTGCTTGATCTTTCCTGCTGGTTTATTTTTGCAAGGATTATTTTAAGAGGGGCTGGGAGTGGGAGGTAACATGTGCAGGCCAGAGGGATGTGGAGAGAGAAGATTGTTCCCAGGAACAGAGAGGAACAGCCAAGAACTATAATTCTAACCTTTGCCCTCCACGGTTCAGCTGCTTGTGGGCTGGAAGACGGAAAGCAACATCTGTGATGTAGTCCATATGAGATGCTGGACCTCCTTAGCTTCATGCTTCAACAGGCTCAGTGTGGGGCTAAGGCCAACAGAGCAGGAAGCGAGGAGCAGGGGGATACTGAGAGAGAAGGAGCTAATTACAAAAAGTCTGTCCTCCTTTTCCTTCAGGCTATTTTGTGGTAGATTTTCTGCTTATGTTAATTTTTACAACAAATTAGTTTGTGTGGTTTGGTTAGTCATGGAAGGATGATTTCCTGAACACTGACACAATCAAAACACCCTTTGCTGCCCTGGATTTGTCCTAGAACACCATACCCAGGCACGAAGCATGGAAGCCTCTGTAGCTGAGGATCCTATGATGGCCAGAAGTTGACCCCATCTCTGGTCCTAGGATGTCCACGCTTGGACATGGAAAGGTGATGTGGAATGAAGAAAGAACGTGTGCAAACAGGAATTACTTTTTCGTTAATTGTTACAAGTCCAGGCAGAGGTGAGCCTGGCATGTCCACCAAAATTTGTTCTTCCTAGACTTATTCCCTCACTCTGCTTCTACCCAAACTCTACCACAATGCAGACTGGATACCCTGATGGAGGGCAACCTTGACTTTGAACCCCAAGAACTGAGATAGTGGGAAAACACCAAAAGATGCTTTCAGGGTGGATTGGATCATACAAGGCAAGACTGCAGTACTCTGTTTCCTTGTCTAATAGTTCTGTGATTTTTCATTATCCTTTTAAGCATACTTGGCTATAAATGTTAACGTAACATTTTTAGATTACTCATTTTAATTGATTATAGTACTGCTCACATAAAATATGTGTTAAAGACAGTGGTATGTTGATTAATTGACTCTTTAGAAGAAAAACCTTCCTACTTTGTAATGCTTGCAGATTTTCATGCTTCAATAGTCCTCTGGCCAAGTGTAAGCTATGATGCCGATGGCACTGAACAGGAGATTAGGAAAGACAAACACACAACTGGTCCTCCAGGTCAGCATAGGCTGGTCGCCACATAGCACCAGCTGGATACAATCTAAGTAATGTCAAGATTGGCTGACATCAGCTTACATTCTTATTCTACGGTTTTGTTTTTTCTCTTTTCCTTTCTCTATTTGTGAAAGAAGTGCTTCACCTGATAACAGACAGTCACATGATTTCAACTGAACTTTCACTGGAACAGAAAATTGCTGGAGACCAAGATGGGATCTGATTGTCTAACCCTCAGGTTAAAGAAAAATGAAGGCTCCGGGTGTTTGTGTCCTACACCACTATGTATCGCTTACCTTCCTGTCTGTTCAAGAAACCCATGTTAGGCTTTTGGAAAATAAAAGGAAAAAAGGAAAGATAGAGGACCAGGAGACAAGGAACCAGAGCCAGAGCTGCAGCAGGCGAGGAGTAGATCTTCCTGTATTCAAAGAAGACACAGTGAGAGGTGGAGGCTGTCCACGGGAACCAAGTTTCTACAACTAGACAAAGAAAACGGGGGTTTTTTATACCAGGGCTGTGGGACACAGCTGCACTTAGTGGGGAGCTGAGTTAGTGCTGGGGCTTGGTGTCCTTGGAGTGATTGAGGGTCTCCTTAATATTATTTCCCCAGAAACTGGCAGGAGTGTTATCTATGGCCTTAGAGGAGACAGGTGGGCTCCACGAACAATTTTCTCTCAGGCTTGGGAGTGGCTAACTGATATTTGTGAACAGAGCCAGGCTTGAGCAGGGTCAGGCTGCCAATTTAGGGCCAGTTAGACACTTTAAGGGATTTATGGCTTTCTCTAATGAGGCTTGTGGCTCTTCTGCAATTCATACATTCTATCAACCTAGGCTGACAGCAGCCCCATTTCCACCAAACCCTTACTGAGCTATGTACCAGGAACCCAGCTCAGCCCACAGCCCAGGAAAAGTATTCAATAAATGTTAATCAAATATGAATGCATTCTTTAATACAGTCAGGGATGGCAACCATTAAAACACTCTACAGGTTCTGTTCAGATCGAAGGCACATAGCTCTAACAGACCATTGATTTACTAAGAGGGGAAGGAAGGTGGTGAGTGATGCCCCAGAAAGCAGGACAAATGCAGTCCTCTCCAAGGACAGCTGATCGCATCTCACTGACACTATAGGGTAGGATGAGTTCACCCACACCAGAAGGGTTCCTGGAAGACTGTACATATTTTCTTCAGGGAAAGCAACACCAGCTATTAAAAACCACACTTAGAAACACGATCGCCTCTGTTGACAAGTGGTGGTCTTCAAACTCCCACGTAAACTGGGTACTGTACAAAGAGTCTGCCATACTTAAATATTCAGTCTCTTCATTTTTAAAGCAAATACACTACTACTTGGTATACCTATTAAATGGAATAACACACACAGGCACTGGTCCTAGAACATGGTCTTCAGTAAGTGATGGAGTTGTGATGACTCTTGTGTTTGTTGCCTCCACATTGTCTCATGCTGACCCCATGCTGGACAGAACACATCCCACATCTGTGAGCTCCATCAAACTGCCATTCTGTCGTCCCTTCTCTGAAAGGCCCAGGAATTATTCTGTGGTAGGAATTCAAGCAGTTCAACTTACAGGCACCAAGTAAAATCTCCTTTAGCTGATAGAACGTGCTGAAGGGTCACAGCTCCAGTATTTTTGTTTCATTGAGAGAGACAGGAAATGTGTACATCCTAACCCCGAGAGCCTAGGGTTCTGATACCTCACATAACGAAAGGGACTCTGTAAAAGTGACAGGTTTAAGAAACTCTAGATGAGGCGATAGATAAAGCTATCCTCCATTACCTGTGAGCCCGATGTCATCACCAAAGTCCTTACAAGAGGTGGGAGGAGGGACAGAGTCAAAAAAGGAGACGCAGTGATGGAAGCAGAGATTGAGTTATGCAGCTATAAACTAAGGCATGCTGGATTCCCCCTACAGGCCCCAGGCAAACCAACTTGGTAACACTTGAATTTTAGTGTCATGAAAGAGATTTTGGACTTCTGACCTCCATAACTATGCAAAAAAAAAAAAGTTTAAAATACTAAGTATGCAGTTATTTGTTACAGCAATAGGAAAAGAATCCACAGGAAAACAATAAAACTTGGGTCACAGGTCCAGAAATCCTGTGAGAAGGAAGGATACAACCTCCTTGGCCTGTAACTGTTACTTCCTCAGATGAGATGTTTTTCAGAGCAGAAAAGCAGTAAATACCAATGGAGGTGTCAAATCTTCCAAGACCACAGCTTTGATCAGGGAAAATGTAAAAGGAAGAAAGCAGGAAAGGAGAAGTAAGTACACAGAACAACTCTAAGCTTCTAAGCTATTAGTACTATGATGGTACGGGAGGGCAGGAGACAGATAAGTGAGCCAGGAAACTAAGTAAAGAGTTTTTCAAATACTGAAGAAAAACTAAAAAACAATGACCTCAAGTGAATTATGGCTAAGGCTTCCAAGAAGGAAATTTCAGCTTAAGTTGTATGAACAATTTTTAAAACATTAGAAACCATGAGGTAAGGTATTGCCCCATTCTAGAAGGAGTACAGGAACTCCTGGTGACCTCACTGGAAATTCACCGAGTTTCTCTGCATTCTACCAGCCTGACCACCATGTCTGAGCTACATTTGTGAACTCCAAAGGACAGGGGTCCCTGGAGAGTATGTTGCCTGTCCTATTGCACTTGAGCTAGCAGAGAGAACTGAAGATTGCAGAGGGGAGGGGAGAGGGAGCAAGCCACCTGGCTGACACCCTGAGTTTTCATTTGGTTCGAGTCCTCTCACTTTGCAGAAGGCGTCCTACTCCTTTCCATTAAGCAAAATGCTTTTCAAACAGAACTGCTAATAGGCTTGTGGTAGAGGTTTTCAGAGGGTACATCAAACTCTATTCATTATGTTAACTTAGAAAGTATATAGTGACACAATGACTAAGAAGGCATTTATAATGAGTGTACAGATAGAAATCCAAATATATAAGCATAAGGCATTTACAAACTATAATGAAATAAGCTAACAGTAGCAAAAAGCAAAATGCTTTTCAAACAGAACTGCTAATAGGCTTGTGGTAGAGGTTTTCAGAGGGTACATCAAACTCTATTCATTATGTTAACTTAGAAAGTATATAGTGACACAATGACTAAGAAGGCATTTATAATGAGTGTACAGATAGAAATCCAAATATATAAGCATAAGGCATTTACAAACTATAATGAAATAAGCTA
>NW_008336933.1:2435628-2445439 GCF_000622305.1 Nannospalax galili
TTTTTTAAGTGATGGTATTAGGAATCCCTTTGCTTTTGTGAATTATCTCAGTTTATATTCCACCAACATTTTTTTTTTAAAGAAAAGGAATCTGAAGCTAAGGATGTAGCTCAGTATGTTACTGTGCTTGCCTAGTATGTACAAGCCTTCTTGTGAGAGGGGTTAGAAACTAGTTGAGAGATTTAGGCTTATCAATTCATAATTTTTTAAGTGATGATATTAAGAATCCCTTTTCTTTTGTGAATTATCTCAGTTTATATTCCACCAACATTTTTTTTTTTAAAGAAAAGGAATCTGAAGCTAAGGATGTAGCTCAGTATGTTACTGTGCTTGCCTAGTATGTACAAGCCTTGAGTTTGGTCGCCAGCACCACGCAAGTTGGGTGTGGTGGTACACACCTATGTTTCCAGCACTCCAGAGGTAGGCTCAGGAGAATGAGGAATTTAAAGTTATTCTGAGATACTACTGAGTTCAAGGTCAGTTGGGCTACATGAGACCCTGTCTCTAGAAAAAAAAAATGAAAAAAAAGAAGGAGGGAGGGAGGGAAAAAGGGAAGGAAGAAGAGAGGGAAGGAAAGACTTTACTTTTGACTGAAAAGTAGTAAAAACACAGATCAGCAAGCATAAAGGTTCTGATTGTACCCCTGGCTTTTGTAAATTAAGTCTTTTCTTCTATAATCAAACCATCCTGGGCCCGTGAACCTAATCTTCTTCCAGAAGTGCACAGTGGCTTCTTTTCTGTGTTTTCCATGGGATTGACATCTGTGTGAATAATCAATTACAAATCACAGGCTCTGATTTGCAATCCAGGGAAGGCCCTTTCTCCCTGACTCTCACTGGATGTTCCATTAACCAGATGGGTGGCAAGGGCCCAGATCTCCTTGAACCAGGGAGTCAAATCATCCTTTCTGTGTTATTCAGTGTTTCATCACTGAAAGAAAGTGTTGGATATAATCAAATAAAATCAAAATTTTATTTTAATCCAGAGTTTCAAATCCATGATCCTTTAGGCCTTTTGCTATAGGCTGTGGTGAGTCAGACTCTGCCTCACACTCTGCAGGGAGCATGTGGTAGAGCAAAGGTACCGAACTCATGGTGGCTGGGAAGCAAAAGTGGGAAAGGAGAGGTAGAGGTCCCAATAGCCCCTTCAATGGTATTCCCCCAATGACCTAACCTCCTTCCATGAGAACCCACTCTCTTAAAGTTCCACCACTTTCTTACTGCCCCATGGGCTATGGACCAAGCCTTCAAAACACAGAAACTTTGTGGGACATTCAAGATCCAAACTGTAGCACTTCTGATGTAAGGACTGAATTCTGCAATTCTATGAACTTCCAACCAGTAAATCAAATGGTTATCAAAGCTACACCCAGGGTCAGGTCATGATCACACAGTGAGCTCTGAAACGAGTGGTCATGGACCCAGGGCCTCCAAGGCTACAGGTAGTTCCACTCTGAGGCTGAAGAATGTCGCCCAGAACTTCCAGCTTTCAACAGCAAATTCCTGTTTCTTCCAATTATTTTGCCATAAACGGAAAGGCTTCCCTTGGGAGATCCCCAGGGACCTTCCATTGGCTCTTGTTGTTGGTCACTCTGTTATCAGTAACATTACAGTAAAGGCAGTGATGCCAATCAGTTGGAATGTTTGTTCTAAATACTCGGGTATTGACTTCTTGACAATTACCCTTCCACAAGAAACTCTGGTATTTTGAAAGCAATATATTTATTAAAAAATTAAATACTAGGTGACCAACAAGAATCCAAGGGCACTTCCCACCCTGAATTGTACATGCCAAAACTAACCAAACCACTTGCTTGTGTTTTCCTGTTTTATTACTGGCATGCAAACAATACAAGCTTCACAGTTTGTGTTGTAGATAGGGTATCACCCTCAACCAAGACAAAGGATCAAAACAAGCTTTATTCTGGGACTCTCTGCTCTGTGGCCAGGCGGTTCTTGCAGGATTTGTACTTGCTGATCCTGTGAGTGCAGATCGAGTTCCTTTAAGTGCCCAGTAAACTCATTCCTGTAACCAGCCTCAAATAAGGAATTATCCTCCATGATGTTTTCTGTGATATAGCTTCCCTGTGATTTCTAGGTCATAAAAGGTATTGTCCGTGGTGGGAAATGAGGTCACAGGGGGCAAGTTTTACCTCCATATTTCAAAGCATCCCTCAAATTCAAATCTATCTTCAGTGCATAGCTACCACCACCAAAGCAGTTTCTAACTGTATAATATCAACAGATTTATAGCCAAAAAACCCCAAATCCTCATTATATGAAATAATTAACTTTGCATCTAAGATTGGATTTTTCCTCTCATGATTTAGCATTTCCTAGGTCATATTCTCCTAATATATAAAATAGTATTGTAATGGGTCCTTGTCTCCCTCACAAGATTATTAGGATAATTGGGAGAAGACTTTATTCTATTGTATATGTGGATTTGGTATCTTCACACCTGGAGTTCATTTCTACTCCACAGATTGCTGGAGGAAGCCTTTTGAAAAAATCCTTTGGTGACTCTGGCCATCATTTTCACATTGTCAAAATTAGGTAAAGACTTATACATTTTAGGACTAAAATGAGATATATATTCAACCCAGTGTGTAAGTCCCTTGTACATAGGAAGCATTTAGCAATGCAAACTCTTGGCTTGACATTAGGATTTGCCTTATGGATCTGATTTGTTCTAACTAGACTTTGCCACAGGTTGGTACCTTGGAGTAAAAAGCTGACAAATGCTTCTAGTTTATTTCAAGGGCAGAAGAAAACATGATGCAGACCCTTGAGGAAATTTTACTACTTGTGGAAAAACAAGATGAGCTAGAATATTGAGCAACTGCCACATGTTAAACGTTCCACACATGTTGCCTCCCTCAATCCTGATAGCATCTCTATATGCACATGCTATTTGAAACTCATTTCACAGTTCAGTTCATGTTGACATCAGGAGGTTGAGTAATTTACCCAAGGCCAAAGAGCTACTAAGTGGTTCCAGATAAGAGTCCATCAGGTTGGGGGAGACATGGCAGAGGTGGCTGGAGCCAAAAGCTGAGCGCTCACATCTTCAAGCAGGCACAGGAAATAGAGAGAGAAAAACTGGAAGTGGGAAAGGCTATAAACTCAAAGCCCACCCCCAGTGACATACTTCCTCCAGCAAGGCCACACCTCCTAGGCCTCCACAGACAGGGCCACCAACTAGGAACCAAGCACTCAAATACTTGGAGCCTATGGGGTACAGTCTCATTCAAACTACCACATTTCATTCCCTGGTTCCCCGCCCCCCCTCCATAGGTTTATGGCCATATCATAATGAAAAATGCATTTAGTCCAACTTGAAAGTCTTTGTCTCAATGTTGTTCCAAAGTCCAAAGTCTCTTTTGAAAGTTAAGGTAATCTCTAAACTGCAACCCCCTGTAAAATCAAAAAGAAAATGATATACTTCCAGCATATAATGCTTCAGAATATATATTCCCATTACAAAAGAGAGAAATGGGAGCATAGTGTGGAAATACAAGATCAAAGCGAGACTGGAACCCAGCAAGGAAAACACCAAATCCTGTAGCTCCCACGGCTCATGTCTGGGACTTGGGTTTCGAAGGCTTAGGGGGCTGCACCCCTACAGCTTTGCTGCCTTCAATATGCATCTCTCTCTTGGGCTAGTTTTACTCCCTATGTACAGTTCTTGGCAGATGTATCATGGCTCTAGTATCTCCAACATCTTGTGGTCTCTACTGCAATCCAGGCTTTACTTTTACAACTTCACAAAATGGCCTCTTAGGGCCTCCATGCAGGAGCTCCCTTGACATACGTTGCCTGGCCTCAGCAGCTCTCTGAAACTACAGAGGAAGAATTGGTGACCCCTCACTCTTGCATCTTTCATGCTCCTAAAGCCTGCACCATGAGGACATAATTGCCAAGTCTGGCTGCTAGCTTGGCATGGACCCTCCTTCCTTTCAAGGATATTAGCAACAACTTTAGTATGTTGTGATTTTTCTAACAGCAGAAAACCCCTTAGGCTTTCTCCTTTCACCAGTTGGAAGCTATGCTGGGTGGGGGTCTTGCCCTAAGGAAATTCTTTCCATTGTTCCAGTGCAGAGCAGGAGATCTCTATTTAATGATGCAAATCTCCTTAACAAAGCCTATCTTCCAACACAAGCCTTGGCTACAGCATTAAACTTCCTAGCGCTTGGTTCCTCTACAAACTGTACATTTTGTATTTCTTTCTGCCTTACTTGTTCTTTTTCATTGTATGGCTATTTAAGAGTCACCATTAACAATCAATCATATCACAGATTCAATGTTATGCTATCTGGAAATTTTCTCTGTCAAATAAACTAGTCCAGTACTTTTTAATTTAGCCTCAGGAAAGCTTTTAGGATAAGGGCAGAAAGCAGCTGATTCCAGACAAAATATCACAGGACTGTCCTATAGTCCAGTTGCTGTTTGAGTCCTTGCTTCCCTCTGAAGTCTTTTGAGTCACCACAATGCACATTATTCTCAGTGCTACAGTCTTCCAGTCTCCTACAAGAATGGCATGTTAAGTTCTGCTTACAGCATTCAACTGCATTTCTAGTTCCAAAATTCCAAAGTTTTCCACATTCCTCCAAACAATAACATGGTCAGGTTCTTCACAGCAACAGCCCACTCTCTGGTACTAATTTCTGTATTAGCCGCTTTTTTGGTTGCTGTCATAAAGTACCATAACCTAGACAACTTATATAAGAGTTTATTTGGACTAGAGGTTCCAGGGGGGGATAAAAGTCTATCATTATTGGGGAGGCATGACAGGAGGTGGCTGGAGCCGAAAGCTGAGAGCTCACATCTTCAAGCACATACAGGAAACAGAGAGAGCAAAATTGGAAAGGGGCAAGGCTATGAACTTTTGAATACCACTCCCCGTGACATCCAGGTAGTTTCCTCAAGCGAAACTACCTCCTGAACTTCTACAAACACTGCCATCCATTAGGGACCAAGTGTTTAACACAGGAGCCTATGGGGGACATTTCTCATTCAAGCCACTACACTGAACCTGGAGTTCACCGTTCAACAAGGCTGACTAGCCAGAGAGCTCCAGGGACCCTCTTGTCTCTGTCCCACTGCACTGGGATAACAGACATGCCACACCTAGCTTGTTATGTAGGTGCTGGGGGTCTGAACCCAGGTCCTCGTGCTTTCACTTTACCCATTGTGCCATCTCCCCAGCCTTGCTTTATAGTTTTTTCAGTGGAAATTTTTTTTCCAACCATTTGTTTGTCATGAAGAAATTACTATAAATTATGTGCTTCAAACAAAGAAATGTAAGGCTGGAGAGCTAGTTGTCTCAGCAGTCAACACTGCTTTTTACTCTTGTAGAGGACTAGGTTAAGTTCCCAGAAGCCATAGGAGAGAGCTAACTTTAGCTTCAGCAGATCTGATGCCCTCTTCTGGACTCCACAAGCACCTGCATATACATATTCATACCAACACACAGACAGATACACGTAAATACTAATTTAAAAATAAATGTTTAGGCCAGGCGTGGTGGCGCACACCTTTAATCCCAGCACTTGGGAGGGAGAGGCAGGTGATCTTTGTGAGTTCGAGGCCAGCCTGGTGTACATAGTGAGTTCCAGGACATCTGGGGCTACAAGGAGACCCTGTTTCAAAAAAGACAAAAAAAAAAAAAAAGTTTAATATCAAAGAAATTTATTCTCCACCATTGTGGAGACTTCTGGCATGAAGAGGTAGGCAGGCTGGTTTCTTTTTCAGGAGCCCAGACTTCAACATATGAATTTTGGACATGATTCTGCTAGTAATACTATGACTATCATCACAAATGTATCCTCTCCTAAACAAATGCTGAAATCCAGGAATACAGAAATGATGGGATGGGAAAGAACAGAGACAGGGTCTCTGCCTATAAAGACACCTGCTTTTCTCTCAGAACACCTTTCTGTGATCTCATTTTCCCTTTCAAGTGACTTCACTACTTGCCATCCCTTATAGCATCTATATTCCTGGTTAGTGCTGCCAACTAGCTGCATCTTCTCAGGGTCAGCTCATACCCACACTGACGGTTGCTCTTTCTCTAAAGATGCCAGGATTGGGGTTGAATGATGACTATGTTTAGCCCCGAGTTCCCTTGGCAGGGTAGGGAACCCGTGGTTCCCTTTCCTAAGAATGGGAGTATATTTTTTGACATAAAGAAGTATGTTTGTCTACTTGCTTGTCTTAAATGGGTTATTTGCCTAGTTTTCCTAAAGTTTCCCAGGGAACCCGTGGTTCCCTTTTCTAAGAATGGGAGTATATTTTTTGACATAAAGAAGTATGTTTTTCTACTTGCTTGTCTTAAATGGGTTATTTGCCTAGTTTTCCTAAAGTTTCCATTCAGACTAACTTGGCTCTGAATATATTCCTTTGACGGCATTATCCCTCCTGGTTTTCAGGCCCTATCTCAAATCACTACTTTGTCTGCCTTCCCAAGATGATCATCCGTTCCATCCCATTTCATGTTTACACCACACACACACACACACACACACACACACACACACACACACAGTTGTACTTATCCCTGGCTCACAAGGCTTCCTTTCATCAACATTTCCTTTTGAAGAGTTACTATTGCAAATTCTTTAACTCATTGACTACCTTTTCCTACATTTTCCCTGGTATTCTCATACTCTTTCTTTCCTGAAATATATATTGTATTTTCAACAAGCTATATGTTTTAATATTACCTGGACTTCTTGCTTAGCCTACCAATATGACAAGGCCCCAGCATTCTTTTATCCCGGGGGTTCTGAATGCAGCTGGTAACCTTGAGAAATGAGCCCTTGACTCTGAACAAATCTCAGGCTTGCTTACTGATTGTTAGAAAAGCTATGGCTCCCCCAAGCTCAGTTCCTGTCTGTTGCAATGCACACCCATTGAGTAAGTAGACCCACTCTGCTTGTTGTACCATGATTGATAGAGAACTTCACCTTTGACCCAGGAGTCTCATGTCTTCTGCCAGCGTACATGAAACAGTAAGAGACTAACTTTATTAGCTACTACACATAGTAAAACTGAACAAAAACAGCATATGAACTAATCTTTCAAGTCTCAAAGTCCAGGTGAGTCTCTCTCTCTCTCTCTCTCTCTCTCATCTCTCACACTTTTTTACTTAATCTAATCTTAAAAACAAATGGATCCAGCATAAATCTCACTGTATAAATCAGTATCATCTTACAAACATGACATCTTATAAAGGTACATGCGTTTATAAAAAGCAGAAAATGTGGTTTTGATATAAACCTATTTATGTATATTTCCTGTGTTAATTGGTCAAGTTGATCTTATGTTCAGATAAATTTCCAGGTTCCAGTTACCCATTCATACCTATGGTATAAGACTTTAATTCCAGGCCAGAAGACTAAATAAATACACCTTGGAGTTGACTGTGTTGAATCATAATCACTCATTTGGGCATTAACTGTCTTTTATCCCCAGTGGGATTTTGCTAGAGAGTGGGCAGTATATTTCTGATGCATAGATACTTGGAAGATTAGAAAATGGACGGACAGTCATGGTAAAGTCATCAAGAGCTTAATGCACCCAAAGGCTTGAAGCTGATCTTTGGCAGTTGCATTAGTGTAAACTTGGCAGTCCTAGGATATCTGCAGAATTCCATTTGGATTCCATAGCACTCGAAGTTTCCTATTTCCCAGAACCAACATGACACCTTCATTCTAATTGCATCTATGAGATCTCTTACCACTGTGTCTCCCTGAAATCTCACTCACACAGAGAAAAGATTTCCCTGTTTTCGTGTACCTTTTCTGTGCTACAGTGTCTCACTAATCTAACATGGATCTTCAGTGTTTTACTGCTTGCCTAATGCAATGTGTATTGTTAGTACTAGTCTGTACCTGCAACTTTCTTCCTTAGGGCTATTTTTTCCCCTGGTCATCATAGCCAGGAGCAGAACAAGCCAGAAATGATGGTGAATTAATACCTTCAGGAATAATAACTCCCCACCAGGAGCAAACAAATGTTCCAGGTTCCTTGTTCTTCATCTGGGCTAATTCTGGGCTACCACTGCCTCCCAGGGCTTGCAGAAGGAGTGGACTCTGGGTGCCCATAGTGGAAGCTGCTTTCTCAGCACACTGTGGGTTGGCTTCCTTGACTTCCTCTACTTCCCCTCTACCCTACTGGTATCTGCAAGAGTCATCTTCTAAATTTGATTCTTTATCTCAGAGTATACTTCTGGGGAAACACAAAAAGATGATCACTAAATGAAATCCTCAGTGAATGAGACGTGAGCACTTGTAGATGAACTGCCACCAAGGGCACCAACATTGGCCCTCACAACATGGGACTCTGTGTTTCCCCAGAAACTTGCATTTATCACCAGCAGGACCAGCTATGTGCTTTGTGGTGCCAAAGCAAAATGAAAATTGCTTAAAAGCAAGGGAAGAACTTATTGTGAAAGCTACTCTAGTTTGAAGCAATGGGTTTCTCATTCTATCTGTCTAGGAGAGCTCCTTAAGGTCTTTTCTTAGGTTCAAGTGGGTCATTTTTGAGATGCAGAACAAACTTAAAGGACATACCTGCCCCTTACTTCAGGGTTTCCCCAGCCTCCAGGGTTGCTCACTGGTGTTACTTTAAATGGTGAAAAAAAAATCATGAGAGCTTTGGATCATATTTGAAGTGAGCAAAGATCATTTTAGATGAAGTCTGCAGTTATTTGTCTAATGAATGTCGCAGGCTTTAAAAGCATGCCAGTAATTTTTAAGCCTGAACGCACCTAGGATCACACACACACACACACACACACACACACACACGCACGTGGCGCGCAGTGTCCTCTCAGGCCTACAGGGAATCCTGGTGCCACTTTAGTTTGCTGAGGCCACCACTGCTGCAGATGTGGCACTGGCTTGCCTGGGATCCCTGCACCTGTTAGCCTATGTGTTATAAGCTGCTGCAACATCTCCTGGTTTCTCACAGCAAAGTTCCTTTGAAGGAACACTTTGTCTTTTCTAAACAGGACTTTCAGTGCAAGCATATGCCGTGTGTGTGTGTGTGTGTGTGTGTGTGTGTGTGTGTAAAAAAAACTTCCTAGAAACCAGGGCTGCTTCCAGCCAGGCGCCACGGCAGACCTTCCTGTGCAGGAGGTCATTTCAATAAGGACTCTCGGAGCTTAGTAAGCAGAGAAAAGAAGGTCAGTCTCAAACAGGATGTTGGGAAGACGCCCTGAATGAGGCTTGCTGGGCTAGAGACGCCAATCAGACCGAGAATGTGGGCCAGTACCCCAGGAACTTATTCATGAGCCTGCACTGTATGATAAACAGAGACTCAAAACCTTTCCTAAACAAGGAAACTAACAATGCTTCAAATTCCAGAAAATCTTCAAACAATGACTGAACATTCCTTGTCTCTTATTTGCTTATTTGTGTACCAAAAACTTTCAAAGAAGCCAGAAGCAAGAGCTCCGACTTGGGCCTCAGATGCGGGAAGATGTGCTGGTGTGGCCCTGCTCCAGCTGCCTTCCTCCTGGCTGTCCTCTTCCAGGAGGATGTGTTTCCCCTTACCGAAACTGTATTGTAATATGCCCTCTGACATCTCAACTGCTCACTGGGTCTTCTCTTCCTGTTCTACTTTTTTTCTTTTTAATTTTTTAAAATTTATTTTTATTTTATGTGCATGATTATTGTGCCTGCATGTATGAAAGTGCACCCATGTTGTGCAATGCCCACTGTGATGGATAGCTTTAGTGTCAACTTGACACACCTGGGTTGAGGGAGCCTCAGTTGGGGAATTGCCTCTATTGGACTGGCCTGTGG
>NW_008336933.1:2446006-2467869 GCF_000622305.1 Nannospalax galili
GTGATGTGGGAGGGCCCAGCCCACTGTGGGTGGTGCTACACCTGGGAAGGTAGGCCTGTGTTGCATAAGAAAGCAGGCTAAGCAAGGGCCAGGAGACCAAGCCAGTAAGAAGCATTCCTCCGTGGTCTGTGCTCCAGCTCCTGCCTCCAGGTTCCTGCCCTGAGGTCCTACCTTGGGCTCCCTGATGAACTGCGACCTGGGAGATGTAAGCTGAATAAACCCTTTCCTCCCCAAGTTGGTACTGGTCAGAGTGTTTTGTCACAGCAATGAAGAACAAACTAGGACACCCACAGAGGACAGAAGAGGGCATCAGATCCCTTGGAACTAGAGTTAGGGACAGTTGTTAGCCACCATGTGAGTACTGGGGTTTGAACCGAGGTCTTCTGCAAGAACAGCCAGTGCTCTCAACCACCGAGCCATGTCCCTAGCTGCCCCCTGCCCCGTTCTATTTTTCCAATGGCACTAACAGCTTCCAATGTACCATGTACTCTACCTATTGTTTATTGTTTATAATCTATGTCCTTCTCCCTCATGAAGTAAACGTACAAGTGATGGCTAGTTGTGCTGGTCAACTTCTTGGGTTAAGAAACACTTCAAGGCATTAGTGAGGTATACATTTGGCCATGTCTGTGATGGTGTCTTAGGACTAGCAGAGCACCCATTCTGAGTGTGGGTGACACCATCCCACAGCTGAGGTCCAGAGTGAAGAAAAAGGGAAAAGGCCCGCTCAGCACCAGCATCCCCATTCTCCACCTCCTGAACTGCCTCGATGTGAGCAAACAACCTTCTGCACAGCTCCTGAGCTGGTCCTGCAGCCAGGCTTTCCCAGAAGCAATGGACTCTATCCTCTGAGCCATGAGCCCAAACAAACCTTTCTTTCCTCAGATTGCTTCTTGTCAGGTATTTGGTCACAACATTGAGAAAGGTAAGGAACACACAGGTAATGATGTATTTATTCTTTATTTAATCAGTACATACCACACATGCCACACTCAAATTTAATTTTTGAATGAACACACTTATTTGTCTTTCTAAAATTCAACAGAAAGGGGAGAGTGGCTCAGTGTGGCATTTGACTAGCTTGCAGGAAGTCCTGGACTTCATCTCCGATACCCTCCCCGCCAACACACGAGTTCACCAGATACTTATAAGGCACCAATGAAACTTATGGTAAGTGTGGACCTAAGTGGAAGGGCTGGACTGGGAGTTCTTTATAGAAGACAGCGGCTCAAACTCAGATACTTGATTCTTGATTAAGATGCAGTATTGAACAAACAGGTTAGATTTCCACTAGAACAAAGAGAAGAACTTGCACCACCTCCAACAAAACAGAGACAGGAGGCTCTACCCAAGCTCAAGGGCCCTCTCCTCAGACATCTTTGAAGCCAGTTCTTTCAAGAGGCTAGTCTCCACAGTGCCAGTCGAAAGACAGCTGCAACAGAGCTAGCCGTCCAGAAAGCCCACACTGTCTTTTCTTGAGATTCTGTGCTTCTGTCTCCTAGACGCAGATATTCCCATCACCTCTAACCTTCTGACAATGGCAGCAGGCAGCACACATCCCTCTGGATCTCGATCGTAGAGGGATGGAGGCGAGAGCGAGCTAAAGGTCCCACCCAGCCTGCAAAGACTCAGTTGCTTCAGTCACACTTCCATGGGCTCCCAACAGAATCACTGAGCTTCTGTGGAGCTGTACATATGTGCTCAGATGACTCCCTAGACAATTTCCATGCATGGTGCAACTCCCTCCATAAACTGCAATGTGGACAAAGACGACTTTACTAGCTAGAGCTGTGTTCGAGATTGTTTTCAGGAAGAGGGGGTGCATTTGGGGCAGAGATTATAAGTTCTATGCAGTATACTGAATCTTCCACCCATGACACTCTCAGCCAGAGGCAAGACCTTCCCTAGTCTCATTTCTTCTCCACTGCATAAATTCTTCCTGTTTCAGGAGCACTGGTGCCCAGTGACAACCTTAATGGATAGGTCCTCTGTATGTCTGTGGAGCATAGATGTTCATCTTCGGTGCCAGAAAAGCACATGGGCATGTAAGGACCATTGTTGACACTGTTTGACAGGAAGGGTGGCACCTGCTTTGCATTTCTTATCTTTAAAACAGTCATCTCACTAAGAATGAGAACCCCTCCTAGTTCAATCAGATGTTACCACCCTCACTCACTGCAAGAGAAATCAATACAAACCTATTTATAGTGAGAGACTGCTTGGAATTAAATTTGGAATAGAATTTGAAGGGTCATTGGTGGATTCCAAAGACAAAGGCTGTATGAGGCAAGTCTTCCTGTTGAGGCCCCTTGTACCTTGAAAATGAATATTAAGCAGAGGCAGGTGGACACAACAGGTGTGTGAAGTTTAAACCATCTTGCTTGTGTTCAATGCCGATCCTGGCATGGAACTCGCACCCAGATGATGAACTCCTGGGCTGGAGTCTGTAGCTAAGAACTTTTGTTTGGAAAGTTAGCAGGCCAGCCCAAAGACCTTCCTAACAGACATAATGGCTTAATTATTACTTCAATCAGAAGGCCAAAGCTTCTTAAAGGGCAGCTTTCTTCCGTTAAGGTTTTCCACGCTTTCTGGCTTCACCCACAGCTGACCTGTGCTTCCTACAGTTCAATGGGCTCTAGGTTACAGGAGGGCAGGGGACCAAGTGAATCTCCAACCAGCTCAGTGCCCTGTAAACAAGATGTGCTCTCATTAAAACAGGTTCGTGGAGGAGACTTCGGGGGGAGGAACTTGAGCATGGATCTAGCACTGTTGACTCACAGGTTAACTACACATCATCTAAAACGAGAACTAACCCTTCCCCAGCATGGTTGGTATTAGATTCTTGATGTACAAAGGAAAATAGATACTGCACAAGATAAAACCTCTCATGGCTAGCAGACAAACTAGACTTGCTTGATTGGATTTTAGCAAGCTTGCCAAAACCTTAAAAGGAGTTAGGGGAGAACACCTGCTTTTGAAGCAGAGACAAATGTAAAATTAATATCCCAGATCTACTTTTAGAAACATATAACCCCTAGCATTTCTCCTGCAGTCTCCATTGAAAAGGTCAAGGTGGATTTTTTTCCAGTACAATTCACCACACCCACCCTGTTCCGGCAATACTGCATTAAACCATTAAACTAAAAGCAGCTCTTGAGAGAGAGAAAAAGGGCTAGGTTTACATGTTTTGTTAGTATTGGGGCTTTCTTAGGAATCTTAGAAACAAGAAAAGTTGGAGCCCTGAAAGTGTTAAGATGGTTTTGAGTTTTGCAAACTGCTCTATTAAGAAGCCTTTGGTGGCTGGCTGCGCTCTGTCCGGGGACAACTCTCTACAACAGACTTTTGAGATTTGGTTTCACCCAGCTCTACCAGAGCTTGTTTTCCTGGGAGGCTGGGGTGTTCTTTGGAGATTGTTCCTGGGAGGCCCCCTGCTTCCTCTGTTCTGATAGCCTCAGATTCTATTCTCAGCCCTGCACACGATAATCCTTTTGTTCATCAGAGCCCTCCTGCTGACATGGCTCCTTCCTTTATAATCTCTCTTTATCGCTGCAGGACTAGAGCTCGGCAGAGAGAAGAGTGAGTTACAGCATTCACCCCTGCATCCTAGCCCACTGCTTGTGTCTGTCCCTACTGCGTACCCATCCCAGAAAACACACGCCCAGCTCCAGGCATTCCAGAAAACAAACCAGGCCCCACATCAGGTACCTGAGTTGGGTACAATGGGAGCTTATGACAGATATATTTTTTCCTTTAGTTTAGAACAAACTGTGCCATAAGTGCCCAAACTTGACTGGGGGAAGAGGTGTTAGGGGAGGCAAAACAGGCGGTACCGAAATGCTGTTTTCTTCCTTTCCCAAAGTTCCCAGGGAGTCGTACTCCACCCTGGGTCAGGCAGGTCAAGGGCAGGAGCTGAGTCCTGACTGGAACACTGAACACAACCTGTTTGGGTCTGCCACAGGTGTCCCTGGGGATAAGTGGTGTAATCAAGTGTAACTTTCTGAGTCATTTAGAATCCCTGTGGCATTCATTTCAATGTCTTCTTTGTTCCTATCATCCCTCCAGAATATAGAACATGGAAGGTTCTGGAAACTTACACAAAATGCTTTTTAGGCTCAAAGGCAGAATGGGATTCTCAGCTATTATCTTCTTCCAAGGGACCTTTTACATACATGTGATAGAAAATTTCAAGGCAAGGCAAGACCTCCTAGGGAGTGAAAACACGCCAGGGCTTCCCGCCTTTGACCCACAAGTGGCAAAGATCAAGTGAAGAAACCAAAGTGTAGACTCCGCCTGTCTTCCGTCTCATCTCCCACAGCTCCCCCTCCTAACCTTATCCATCCTGAAGCTGTTGCTTTTAGAAGATTCAAGGTCTCACCACACATAAAAAGCCTTCAAGGCTACCCCATGAAAAACCACCAGACTCACCTGTATGGTCTGTGCCTTTCCACAGGGTGATGTTCCAGAGTACAACTATGCCACCAACTATCCCATAACTATGCTGTAGAGAGCTTTGCCATGATTACATAGACATACTTCCATCCACCCCACAAGGCTGCTTTTACCCTGGCACTCTGCAGTTTCTTTAGCTAGTTCCCTGCTTCAGTACCAGAGGAGAGTCCTTGGCTGTTCTATTTCTCCTTTAACTTCAGCTTTATCAACTGATGTGCTCCAGCCTAGCTCTCCAGAGCTGAATTCTTATCTACATGCCTCTCTGAGGGGCTTGATGGGGCAATCTAAGACCTGGGAAACTAACTTAAGGCTGAGCCGCCACCAACAGCCCCACAGACACTGTGAGCATTCAGAAACGGCTAGAACCTGAGGTGGTTGAGTCCTTCTCAGACCAGTTTGTGTTTCAGCCTTAAGGGGGAAATAAGGATGGGTTTGCTAAGGATACGTTCAGTTCCCCACCACTGTTTTCTGTGATAGAAATTTCTTCTCTGCAGTTGGGCCCAGTCCTAGGACCAGACTTTAATGGCAGAGGGACTCCAAAATGCAAACCTGTGGTCAGTTTCAGGACCAGTTTGGGGGCCCCAGTCACCTTTTCCTGGCACCAGAAGAGAGCTCATTAGATACACGGCTGATGCTGGAGCTCACCCAGGCATCGTTAGAGTGGCTCAAAGTCACACATCAGTTCAGGTGAGTACAGGTATTAGAAATAAAATCCAAGGTCTGGGGACCCCATCCATCAGCACCACGCAAAGAACCCTCAGACAAAGAGAAAGTAACTCCACAAGGCAGATTTTACTTTTGCAAAAGGATGCCTTGTGTGGTCAGTCAGGTCTAGGAAGTATACAAAGGGTACAGAAGCTTAGGGCGTTTGTCCCTAGCCCAAGAGGACTGTGTCTTTTCCCATTGGCTGAGGTCTGACCTCATTGTCTTTCTTGGCTGGCTAGTTTAAAAAAATTGGCAGGAAGGTCCAGGTCATCGGGCACAGGAATGCATCAGGGCCCTTTTCTTAAACAAAAGTCTTACAGGCTGTGGAGTGATTAAAAGATTAGAATTCCTTGTCATAAACCAAGTTCCAGGTTTTATAGAGTTTGAAAGAAAAGGCTAATATCCAATGTTTCTTACACAGGATTTGAGCAGGGTGGCCCCTGTAGCAGCCATCTTGACTCAGGTGAATTTAGTGGATTGTTCTGTGTAGAATCTCTGGCTACTGGAGAAGAAAAATAAACCCTACAGTCACCGTAGTGATAACAAGAGTCACCCACAGCTGTAAGAAAGGGCAGACTGTTCAGAATTGGAATGTGTAATTACAGATTAAAAGAAACACTGGCAGAACAAAGAGGGAAGCTGTGAGCAGAGAGAGAACAGAGTTGGGAGCTTAAGTGCTTTCACCTGGGCCTTTTGAGTGACATCATAAGGGATTCTCATTGGATAACCTAAATGAAGAGTCCTTAGGATAGCTGTCTCCCTGGCCCATGGCTACCGTCTGAAAACCTCACCTCTTCTGCCCTGTTACAGATGAGGAACCATTCATTGTAGCCTTTCATCTATGAAGAAAGACTCATAGGCAAGATGGATATTCTATGAGTCAAACACCCAGAAAGGCATAGACAATACTCTAAGGGAATGAATGCCCTGTGAGTAGCTGTTGCACTAGGGCTGTGACTCTCATTAACCCCCACTTCCAGTGGTGCAGATGGGAGAGAAGGTGAGGAAGTCATCAAGGAGTTTTGCAGGACAGGGAAGGATTTGGGGAGTGAGGTCATACATGGAAATGTGACCACAACTCCAGTGTCTGGTTGTTTTTAAGGGGATCATTGAAATTGCTGTAAGGGGAATGTCTGGTTTTGATTATAAGTAGTAAATTTCTGGACTTAAAAGTCCAGGAATCATTACTGATTTTAAAGGAGTATAAAGATCTCAAAAGGAGAACATGAACATAGAACCGCCTCACGTACATTAGGTGGTCTCTGAATGGAGACAAAAATATAAACGAGCAGCAGCAAGGATTTGGAGACATTAGCACACTGTCCTACCTTTGCACACTGTTGGTAGAAATGTGTGTGGTTTAACCATTATGGAAAAAAGTTTAGAAATTTATTTTAGAAATAAAAACTGAATTACCACATAATTTGGGAATTCCACCTTGGTGTATACACCCAAAGAACTAAATACAGGGATTTAAAGAGATATTATACACTTATTTTCATAGAAACATTATTCAAAGAAAGAGGAAAATAAAATACAGAGCTTGGGTGAGAGCTAAGACCCTCAACTATCCATTTAGATGTCATTCACAGTCAATTAGATGTTATTAGCAGAGGTGAGATGAGGTCAATAAAAGAAAGAAACAAATAAGACAGAGTGTATATAGAGAAAACAGAACATGGGCCTGGGAAAGGCAAGAAGGGGCCGAGGACACAATAAACAGCAGGACTTCAAGAGGAGGATTAAATCAAGATAGAGCAGTGCCACCAAAACATTCTAATCAGGAAGCTTCTAGAAGGGGATGCTATGGAGGAAGAAGACTATAATCCATAGAAAGTGTTTTTGACTGGTCATCCAAAGCGCTGAGATGGCAGGAGTCAGGGTAAAAGGAGGAGAGGGTGAGAGTCATCCAAGTGTGGCCTCTGAGTGGACAGTCCACTTCTAAAATAATGGAGGAAGAAGACGACTTGGTTGCGGCCCAAGGGAAGAATGGGTATTAGACTTCTTTCTAATCTGAGTCTAGAGGGATGTGAAAGTATTTTTAGCCTGTAGGGTGATATTCACAATATAGGTGATCCCAACTTATAGTGGCCCAATTTAATTTATAATAGCGACAAAGCCGTAGCACTGAGCAGAAACACTATTGTGGATTTCAAATTTGGATTCATCTTTGTTGGACAATGTGTAATATGGTCTTCTTGCTCTGTGCTGGGCAGTGGTGGCAGACTCAGCTCCCCATGGGCCCCATGATCAAAAGAGGAAGTAGCTGGCACTCTACAGTATAATCTGCCGCTAAGCAAGAGTGGCTGATTGGTGAGGAATATCTTCTGCATTTGTGACTTGCAATATTTTCATCTTACAATGGGTTAATCTGGACATAAAACTATTGTAAGTTAAAGAACACCCATGCAATAAAGAGACTGCATAATTGATAGGACAATGTTAGTGGAGGTTACAGACAGACTCGGAGTCAAGGTCAGAGATAAGGGAGTCATTGTCTCCAGGAAGAGAAAAATGCATGGTTCCCTGAAGAATGAAGGAGGAAGGGGCAGGGAAGACGGACGATGTTTTAGATGGCAAGAGAAGTTTCCCCCATTCTTGGATGAACTAAGTCATTTGCCAAGTGAGGAGTCAGGGGGTGTGCAGTGGAGGTTACAGACAGACTCGGAGTCAAGGTCAGAGATAAAGGAGTCATTGTCTCCAGGAAGAGAAAAAT
The DNA here is from genome assembly GCF_000622305.1 of Nannospalax galili. NCBI lineage: Eukaryota > Metazoa > Chordata > Mammalia > Rodentia > Spalacidae > Nannospalax > Nannospalax galili. Next base: position 2,453,877 of record NW_008336933.1, read on the forward strand.
GCATAGTTCCCTGAAGAATGAAGGAGGAAGGGGCAGGGAAGACGGACGATGTTTTAGATGGCAAGAGAAGTTTCCCCCATTCTTGGATGAACTAAGTCATTTGCCAAGTGAGGAGTCAGGGGGTGTGGAGCCAGGAGAGATGGGTCTCTATCTGGGCAAGCATGAAAAAAGTCTTGGAAATCACTTTCTGGTTCAATAGGAAAGACATTACTATACACAGGAGGTCTGGACTCCCACAGATCCTTTAGGCCCTGTAGGCTTGCTAATTTTAATAGTCTAGCCTTGAGTATCCTGGGGGTGACTGAGCTCAACAAGACTGTCTAAGACAGGCAGAGATTTTGTGTCTATTCCAAGAAGCGTTCCAAATAGCAAAGTGGGGCTATCAGATTGCCCCCTGTAGGGGACCACCCTCCCCCACCACTATTTGGTGACCTAACAGACCTGCCTCTGTCTGGCTTTCAATCCTGCATTCAACCCACCCAACATTTTATCAGGATAGTCAGCCACTAGAAGTAGGAACAATATAATAAAAGAGGGGTTTTTTTGTTCTTTTTTTAAAAGTTTGGTTTACATGATAGGAGCCGGGCAATCCAACAATGGCCATCTACCTGGTAGGAAAGCAGAGAACACAGTAGCTTCACAGCCCCAAAACCTGGATGCCTCAGCAGTCCCACTCTAGCACTGAAAACCCAGAAGGTTCCTTGCAGAGTCACTGGTAGTGAGCTCACCTTGAAACACCAAAGAACTTGGAGTGCAGTGAGGTCAGTGAGCAGCTAGGAAGCAGAGACAGAGACCAGACACAAGTGCAGCAGGGCTAGATGGACGTGCTCAGGCATGAAGGCAGGTGTGTACACACTGCTCTTTCCTTGACCCTCTTTTGTTATCCCCCAAACCCCAGAAGGAACCAGCCACACTGAAGGCAGGTCTTCCCGCCCCCCTCCCCAGTCCCTGTCAGCCACATTGAAGGCAGGTCTTCCCCCCACAGTCCCTGTCAGCCACATTGAAGGCACATCTTCCCCTGACAGTCCCTGTCAGCCACATTGAAGGCAGGTCTTCCCCCCACAGTCCCTGTCAGCCACATTGAAGGCACATCTTCCCCTGACAGTCCCTGTCAGCCACATTGAAGGCAGGTCTTCCCCCCACAGTCCCTGTCTAACAGGTCAATCCTCTCTGGAAATGCCTCAGAAGCATACAGGTGTATCTAGTCAAGCTGACAGCTAGGACCAACCATCATACCCTTCTGACTGTAAGTCTTTTAGGAGTCACAAACTTGAGCGTGGCTGGAGCCAGCCTGGAAGAAATGGGCAATGGAGGTGGATGTGATAGAGGCTAGAAATGTTGGTACTGCAGAACACCCTGATTAACTTTATAAAGTTATATATAAATGTGACTTTTAAGTCAACATGGGAAGAGATGGTAACCAGGTGGACAGTAGACAGGTTAGTTTAATGGAAGTAATCATTTCCCAGTACGCTTGCATCTTAAAACTTTATGTTAAGTCAACTCTTCAAGGTTTATTTGCCAGTCATTCCTCAGTCATGCCAGGTGGCAGATGGAAAGGAAATGCCAGCCACTAATGGTCGTTGTGGATTGGCTTCATCCTCTGCATACTGCTTAGAAAGTGGTCAGTATCAGCTATGATGAAGATACGAACCATGCCAGGTCACAGGACTGTGTCACTTTGGAAAATGGACAAAGCAGAATTACAAGAACTTCTAAATATGGACTTCCAGGCATGAGACCCTTGGGTTCATGGGATTTGTATGGGACGAGGGAAAAGAAATATTGCCAAGAAGTCTACAAGAGCAGGAGGTAGGGAGACGCTGGCCAGAACCACACCTTGTCCATCTCATAATGCTACTGAGTGTCGACTTGCTTTCAGAGACACAGAATTTTGAAAAAGAATTTATCCTCAATGAACTTTGCAGAGCACAGTGTGAAAACAAATCAGAATTTATCGTGGCAAAGCAGTCCACTCAAGTACAACAGAATATGGCTAGAGAGGACCAGAAAGGGGAGAGGAGGAAGGGGAAACAGAATGGGTCAAAAGGAGAGGAGAGAGAAGGGAGGCAGAGGAAAGGACGGAAAGAAGGGAAGGAATGGGAAGGAGTATTTTGAGAATCCCGTTCCGGTTCCTCGTATATATTACACCTGATGGGAACTTCATTACACACCAGCAAAGTTCCTGTCCCATCTAGTTAGAAAACCTCTGGCTTATCTCCACCTCCTGCCTCCCTCCAAGTATTAGTAACACGACACGCTTTTGATAATTTTTCCTTTCAAAGGAGATAATACTCTGACTTAAAGGTCAACCAACTAAAAATATTTTGCTCGGATTTTCTGTGTACTTTTCTGCATGATTTCTTTGCTTCTAGTCTTGCTTCAGAGAAATGAGTGAAGTATTTTCCATCCACAGGGAGACGTTTTCCAGGCACTAGTGTCAATGTTTGTCCTCTCAATCCTCCTTTTCTACTTCACCCCCAAGGTCTCTTTGGTCACTTCCATAAGAATCTGAAGAACAACTGTACTGTAAAATAGTCGAGCATTCCTCTGACTTTTTAAGCCCAAAGTTACCAATTCCCTTTACAACAGTGATAGCTATTGACTAAAGCACACTTTTCCATGTGCATAATTAAAACATGTTATCCTTGGAGCAGGGTTCCCCCTTGCAGAGAAGCACCTGACTGCCTATAGGTAGGCACAGCAGCTCTCTATCAGTTCCAGAGTGCAAGTTGGGGGCTCTCCCCAAATGATGCCTAGATTCCTATTTACAAAATAATTTATTTGGGCTAAGACATGGAAGGTCCTTTTCAATGGGATCTTCCTGAAATGTTTTTCCCTCTCTTTCTTTATAAGGTACAAATCTACTCTTAATTATATAGCCTGTTTTAGTCAGCTCTCCATTACTGTAACAAATTCCTGAGATAAATCAGCTTCATAACAGGAAAGGCTGGTTTAGTCTCCTGGTTTCAGCCTGTGGTCACTTGGCCCAATTTCTTTGGGCCTTTGATAACACAGTATGTCATGGCACAAGCACATGGCAGAGGGCTGCTCACTTTGTGGCAGCCAGGAAGCAGTGACAGGAAGGGGCCCAGGTCCCAATATCCCCTACAAGGGTACACTCAGTAACCTAACAATAACACCACAGACTGGTGATCAAGCCCTCAACACTAGTCTTCAGAGGACACCGCAGACCTAAACGTTGGCACATCTCAAAGTTTACATGCCCAGGGTGAACTGTTCTGTCTTCCAGGTTCTCGTAACCAGTGGCCTACCACTGGTTTACTATTTACCTCAGCTTAGAAATCACTTCCTGGTTAATCAGGAAAGATGATAGTAGACAGAAGAGGTCTGAACCTCATGCCTGGATAAGAATAATTTTTTCTTTAACACATTCTTTCACCATATTTAGTAAAGAACCTGCTGTACCCCAGGACACTGACAGGGCCTGAGTGATGGGTCTCTGGGCAGGCAGCCTGAGGCTGGGAGTACCTAAAGACTTGGCCACTGCACGAAGGTTGGGGTCCCTAAGACCAGATGCACATACATCACAATTGTGCGTGAAGCTATTACTAGCCATTGAGATGTCAGACTTTTTGTATATCCAAGTGAACCTTCAACCTGTTATTTCTCAATTCAGCAGTTCCCTCCCTCCCTCCCTCCCTCCTTCCTTCCCTCTCTCTCTTCTTCCCTTCCTCTTTCTTTCCCTCCCTCCCTCTCCCTCCCCTCCTCCCTCTTCCTCCTCCCTCCCTTCCTTCCTTCCTCCCTCCCTCCTTCCTTCTCTCCCTTCTTTCCATTTTTCTTTTTGTTTTTGACATTAAATATTTCCACTTTAAATATAAAAATCAACTGGCCCTTTTTATTTCACAGTCTTTAATATTTGAGGAACAGTTTCAGGTCTCAAAGTGGTAACTATGGGAATTTCTTTTAAGATTGCAAAACATAAGAGACCAGGGGTGAATCGTCTAAAGTGGACATGCCCAGGGCAAGGTGGAAGTAGATAGGTTCTGATTGTTTTTAATCAGTTTTTCTCAGGATCATCTCCTCCCCTGAGGAGCTTCCTGTCAGCAAATGCTCCTCTCTGTAGATATCTGAGATGAACTGATCCATCCCTGGCAAGCTAAAACTTAGAAACCTTTTTTTTTTTTTTTAAAGGAAGAAAGAAAGGGCAGGAAAGGGGAGGAGAGGGAAAGGGAAGGGAGGGAGTGCTGGGGTAGAAAGCAAACTGTATTGTTGAGGTTTTGACATTCTCAAGGGACAGGGTCAGGGTGAGAACCTCCAGGTCTTGAAAGGGAAACTTCCACACTGCTGGTAGGAAGGTAAATTAGTATGATCATGATGGAAAACAGTGTGATGGTGCCTCAAAAAAAAAAAAAAAACTACAAAGGAAACTATCATATGATCCAGCAATCCCACTGCAGGCCAGATAGTCTAAGGACATCAGAGCAGTATCTCATACCTTCACCCTGTGTTTCTTTGTAGTACTATTCATGGTGGCTAAGATACAGAGACAGCCTTTGCATCTACTGATGGATGAATGCATGGAGTATGGTGATGGACACAGCTGAATACTATCCAGCCTTACAAAAGAAGGAAATTCTGTCATTTGCAGCATCATACAGGACCTAGAAGACATCATGTGAAGTGAAATAAGCAAGGCACAGAAATTCAATACCATGTGATCTGCTGATGTGTCTCTTAAAAAAAGACACTTGGAAGGAGAAGTAGAAACATGGCTACCAGGGGCTGGGGTGTGGGGAAGAGGTATTGGGAAGACATTGGTCAAAGAGTATAGAGTGGAATTTTATAGGAAGGGGGTGGCCAGGAGATCTACTGGGTAACACGGTGACAATAGCTAACAGTAATAATTCTAATTACTTTTCTGTTGCTGTGACAAAACAGTCTGATCAAACCTTGGGGAGAAAAGGGTTTATTTGTCTTATACTCCCAGGTCATAATCCATCACCAAGGAAGGGAAATCAGGGAAGGAACTGGAGCAGAGACCATGGAGGAACGCTGCTTACTGCCTCACTCTCTGCCTCATGCTCACCTAACGTTCTTATGCACCCCAGACCCACCCACCTAAGGCTGGTGCCACCCCTAGGGGACGGGGCCCTCCCACACCATTCATCAATCAAGATAACCTCTCACAGACATGGCTGTAGGCCAGTTTGATCTGGGAAATACCTCAGTGGAGGCTCTTTCTTCTCTGGTCACTCTAGGTTGTGTCAAGAGGACAATAAAAACTAAGCAGCACAGTAATGTATTGAGTACTTGAGGAAAGAGTAGATTTTAAATAGTCTCATCAAAACTAAATATGTTAATAATAATATGTTACTTGGGTTCATTTCACCATTGCACAATGTAAGCACAATATATCAAAATACCATGTTACAGTCCTTAAATACACACTATTTCCATTTGACAATTTGAAAATGTTAATCATAAAAAAAATAAAAGGGAAAAAAGCCTTATGTTTTAACTCTTATTAACTCTTAGCCCAATGCAGAGCACTCCTTAACCTCCGAAGAGTATCATTGGTTTTCTACAGACATGATAGATGATAAACAGATAGATGGATAGATCTTTTTATTCCCCTAAACCATTTTAGAATAAGCTACATACGTGGTTCTTCCTTACCACCGAATGCACCAGAGTTCGTTTGAGAATAAGGTTTCCCTTCTACGTAACCACAGTATAGTTATCAAGGTCAGGAAATTTAATGTTAATATGACATAATCTACACTTCATGAATTATGGCTATAGAGCTGGAGTGATGGCGCAGTCAGTAAAGTGTTTGCCTTGCAATCACAAAGACCTGAATTCAATCCCCCAAAACCACTGCCACCTGCAAATCACCCTCCAAAACAAAAACAACAACAAAAATCAAACAAGTTGAGCATAGTAGCATGCACTTGCGATCCCAGCACTAGGAAAGCAGAGACAGGAAGACCCCTTGGGTTCACTGGCCAAACAGTCTGGCCTATTCCGGAAGTTCCACGGAAGTGAGAGACCCTGTCCTAAAAATGCACCTGAGTAGTAAGACCTGTGGTTGTCCCCTGAACACGTGTGGACACATACATATATGTACACATACATACACTAATGTACACATACACATACATGAACACACACATGACAGCATTATATGCTCAAAAATCTTAATGCAGCGTTAAGCTATTTAATGTTATTGTATTTAATTTTTAATAAATACATTTTAAATTTATTTTACTTAATGTTAAATAAAACAGCAAAGAACAATAAATATGCTACCCAAAACAGATGATTCATGAGAACCTTCCCCACTAATTGATACTCTAAGAACAAATGGTTTTCTCCATAAATTATTTATTGACTTAGGTATTTTATTATTTAGTGCTTAAAGCCTGTACACACATATTTATAAATCCAGGAAGATAGTCTGATAGTGTTTCGGTTAGTATGGAAGATCGGAGAGGTCACAGTAAATGCTGCTGATCAGGAGGGAAGCTCAAGTGGTGCATTACCACCTTTAAAGATCTTAGCAGGCTTTGGGCTTCTATGCATGTAAGTACTAAAATGTGGGGCTGGAGATGCTGTTTATGAGACTCATCATAGTCCCCAGAGACCAGGAAATAAATGAACAATCAACGGGCACATAGGAGCCAACAGCTTTTTAACCAACATCCTGCTTCCACAGCCCTTGTTTTGGCAAAGGCGGGGGACAGTACTGTGCAGTGCAGACACTGCATATAGACACCTCCTGCTTATCCTTAGCCACACTCAAGAGTTTCCTTTGGTATGTGTGCATGCGCATATGATGTTTGTGTGCATGTATAATTGTGCATATTATATGTATGTTTGTGTGCATGTGCGCAGAGCACAGACTTGAATGTCAGTCCTTACCTTCTGCCTTGTTTTTGAAATAGGGTCTGAATATGCCACGCCAGCTGGCCCACAAGCTTCTGGGGCTTTTCTTGTCTCCACCTCCATCTTACCATAGGAGCACTGGGATTAAAGGCATGGGCCACCACATCTAGCTTTAGGTAACTCTGGGGCTTCCAACTCAGGTCCTCACACCTGCATGGCACCTGCTTTGCCTGCTGAGCCATCCCCTAGCCCCTCACACTCAGCTTTATCCCTCTTTGTTTCATGTCACTGGAAGAGATGTCCAATAGGACAATTGTGCTAGCTACTTTCTCATCATTGACCAATTCCTGATGGAAATGCCTTAAGGGAGGGAAGACTTCTTTTGGCTCATGGTTGCAGAGAGTTCAGCCTATGCTCACTTGGCCCCATGTGCTCAACAGAGCATCCTGGTATAGAATCATGTGGTAGAAGCTATTCTTCACTTTTGGAGACCCAGAGGAAGAAAGAGAGACAGGAAGGAGCCAGGGATAATATGGCCCAAGGACCTACCTCATTCCGCCAGTGGCCTACTTATTCTACAAGTTCCCAGGATAGCATCACCAGTTAGAGGCCAAGTGTACAACGCATGTCCCTACAGGGGACACTTCATACTCACTTCATAACAGCGATGTTCCTCACTTACTTCTTGGAGCCATTTCTGCTCCTAAATTTTCTCCTTTGAGACTTTGCCCCAGTCATCAATCAATGAGTCAGTCTTTTCTTCCCTCCTTCCCTCCACCTCTCCCTTTCTTCATCTCCTTTCTTCTCCATTGACCTGTCTTCTCCTGACTGAGGTATTTCTCCAGACCCAGCTTCATCTGCAGGAGGCAGTCATGCTGCGATATCCAGGGAAGGTGGCGATGGAAGGCTCACAGATTAGAAGTCTCCTTTCTTCTCCATTGACCTGTCTCCTCCTGACTGAGGTATTTCTCCAGACCCAGCTTCATCTGCAGGAGGCATTCATGCTGCGATATCCAGGGAAGGTGGCGATGGAAGGCTCACAGATTAGAAACCCAGTGGATATGCGTAGAGGAGTGAGCATGTGAGGAGAAGCAAAGCCAAGCCTTCCATCCATCGACATGCTCAAGTTGACTAGACAGGGTATGACAGCCGCTCTGGACCAAGGGGTGTAAATACACTCTTGATGTATAACTATTGGCTTTATATCTTGCAGTTAAACTCTCACTTTATGGAAATTTACTTTTACTTATTTCCAACCCTTTGGGCCCCACTTAGAGTCCAGATAAGAGCCACTGCAGAGAATTCCCAGCAGACATTCCCTCCCCTAATTAACTTTGAAAAGAAGCAAGAGAGAAACTACAAAGGCAAATTTTGTTTTGCAGCTCTAGGCCCACACTGACAGGTTGGGTCAATTGGTTTCACCTCCTTCTGACCTGCTTTTTTGGCATGGGAGGTAATTGGGCTGATTAGGTTTCAAGAAGGCCTGTTTCTAGAGCCAGCCCAGGTGGCTGATGAGTCTGTTGATGGCAACTACCCCTGATGCTAATGAAGGAAAAAGGAGAGGTGAGGGCCTCCTACCAACCAAAACAAGGGCAACTCAAGTCTCACTCAAAACATACCACATTCTCCAAAGGGAGTAAGATAATCTGTTCCAAGGCAAATGAGTGACCACAGCCCAGGAACACTCATCCGGGTTGCCCCAAATGATGTTTCACTGTGTTTTAATTGAACTTTTTATAGTCACAGAACAAAAGAAAGTCACAAATCAATGCATTTACTGAATGGGCTGTTGGAACATCAAGTAAGCAGGTTGCAAAGGGAGGGAATCTCTCATAAGTTTCAGATGCTCCCTGATGACATGCTTAGCATTTAGGTTGGTGGAAACTAGTGGTCTGCAAAGTTTTCAAAAGATTTAAAGGTTTAACCTGATAGTTAAAAGGAGTTATATCACATACAGAAGTGGGTGATAAATGAACATAAAGGAACTAAAAATAACCCATGATAGTTTTGACTCGATCTGCAACATTCCAATTCTCCACATTCATACAGAAGTTTTAATCAGCCATTCAGTCTGAAAACTAACATAGATGTGGCTTGTTCCGGGAACTTCAGTTTACACATTTTAGAAAGAAAAACCACTTATATGGTGCGACATCATTCTATTTGGGGTAACCAGGGAAGTGTGGGCTCAGGGATGCTGACCAGTGTGCCCGAGAGAGGGAGCTGTTTATACTGCAGACTAGACCCACCCGAAGCTCAGCTTCAGCATGTCTATAGCTGTGTTTTATACCAGTGTAACAGTTTCTTTTCAAGTATTGGACTGGTTAAGCCTTCCCATAAGCCATTGGGATAGCTTTTAAAATCATTCCATACCTGAGGATTCTGAGGCTCAGAGAGACGATGTCGGGTTTTCAAGGTCATCCAGCTAGTAGGAGAGAAGAGTGGGATTAGATTGAGGACTGTGACTGGAAAACTCATGTTCTTTCCTGATACCAAGAAGGCAGACAGGGATGATGTTAGAGCAGAAAGCAGCATCTGCTATGGTCTGGATGTGTCCCTTCAAAGTCCACGTGTTAGAAACTTCCTCCAAACTCGTATGTTAATGGCATTTGGGATGAGAGCACTGGGAGGTGATTGGGGATAGATGGCAGTGGAACCTCCTGGTGGCTTTACTGGCTTTATGAAAAGAGGAGAGGCCTGGGCTGGCACTTGCCTTGTCTCACCATGTGATGATGATGCAGCAAGAAGACCCTCCCCAGATGCTGGCACCATGCTCTTAGACTTCCCAGGGTCCAGAACTGTGAGCCAAATAAACCTATTCCTTATAAATTATTTGCTCTCAGGTATTTTGTCATAGTGACAAAACAACAACAACAAACAAACAAACAAACAAAAAAACGGACTAATTAAGCACAGTCCATTCCTTACCTTCCCTCTAATTTTAGATAGCGATGTACCTTCTTTCTCAGAAACTGGTTTGGGTAGAGTGGTATGGTTTTGCCTACAATGTGAAGCCCAAATTTTTCCTCCTGATCCTCTTGGTATAACTGTTCTCAAAGGAATGAAGACATCCTAAATTTGTGCCCCTCTGTCCTAGTTTGTTTCTCCATTGCTGTGATAAAATATTCTGACCACTACCAACTTGGGGAGGAAAGGGTTTATTTTATCTTACATCTCCCAGGTCACAGTTCATCAGGGAGCCCAAGGTAGGAACTCAGGGCAGGAACTTGGAGGCAGGAGCTGGAGCACAGGCTATGGAGGAGCTCTGCTTACTGGCTTGCTCCCCTGGCCCCTGTTCAGCCTGCTTACTTATGCAACACAGGCCCACCTGCCCAGGGGTGGCACCACCCACAGTGGGCTGGGCCCTTCCACATCACTCAACAATCAAGAAGATGCCCCTCAGACATGGCCACAGGCCAGTCCAATAGAGGTAATTCCCTATTTGAGGGTCCCTCAACCCAGGTGTGTCAAGTTGACACCAAAGCTATCCAGCACACCCTCCCTTTGACTATCAAGTTATTGAAACAATGGTCCTCAAGGAATTGGAATTTCCCCAGGAATCTCATGCTGGGAAAAGGAAAAGACTGAAGATAGGCACCAGCTAGAGGAGAGTGTCTCTCTGGAAAAGATTGCACACTATTCTGACATGTCAGCTAAAACTTGCAGGACAGATTGGGGCTCAGACAGTAATGCATCATTAATGCCTGAAACCAAATGTAAATCTAAACCTCATGTTAGTACCCCAGCTTGGGGGTATCATTGGACCTCTTTATTTGTTGTTCTTTCTAACATGGCCACATTGAATAACTGTCTTTTCTCTGCTTTCGCTATTAATTGCTAACTGTCCTGTTGAGGAAAGGTGGTGGAGACTAGATTGTTAGGGCTCCCAGAGTCCAGGTTCTCACCCTAATATCTCAGGTAACATGAACTATTCTATCCAATACCTATTCCTTTCAGGCCCATCCACCATTATTTTCCTGTGAAATAATGTCCTTCAAAAGCACACATGCTGAGTCCACATTGATTCCCCAACCCCGTCATACCTTCCTTTCCTGCCTACAGACCACTGTATCTACCTTAAGAAACCCATCCTTCCAGGTCTGTCCTGGTGCCAGTCACTCAGGAAGCTTTCCCTGCCCTTCTCAGCCCCAGGAGCCTCTCCCACTGTTGAAAGGCTATTTGTGACCTCTAACTTGCACCTCTCTCTTGACATGTACCAGATGCAACCCTGGATTTTATGAGGTTGCCCACATTCACAGACACTGAGTTTGGACATGCATAACCAGTGGTCTTGTTGCTGGATATGCAAGTTAGGAAATTCCAAGCATAGATAAGCCGAGCATGACATCATAGGACTGGGATGGTGCTGGAGTTCAGGGACCTCACAGAGAACAAGGAAGAGGAAAGTCAGTAAACAGTGGAGGGCAAGAGCAGAACAACATTAAGAAAGGACTAGAAACCCAGGTTAAAAGTGAGCTGGTCAGACCCCTGGCTCAGGTTTAGGTCAGTGGGACAGAATATGTTGGGGGTAGTAATGCCAGTTAAACTTTAAAAATACGCTCGAAATGCTTTCCAAAAGACCCACAGAATGAGTTAGGGAGATTTCTCTTTTGGCTGCTGACAATTTTCAGAATACTCATGGAAATTAAACAAAACCAAAAAGTTCTTAAGAGCTTTCCATTACCTTTAATATACATGTGTGAATTACGAATCTCCAAGACAGGAATGTAGAGGCCAGTTTTGTCAAAAGAAATTTTGGTCAGAAATTTTTTTTTTTTTTTCTCAAGAGCCTCTTTCATTTTTCACATCCTTGGAACATACTTTAAAACGTGCTATTGATATTTAGTCTGACCCATGTTTCATTGTGGCTTAAAGGTTGGGAGATTTCAGAATGATGGGTCCTTATTTTGCCAAATTTTATTGTGTTAAAAGCTTGAATTTTTGGCAATGTTTGAACGAGATCAGCCCAGATTAGGAACAGCCAAGATAACCAAAGAATTGAGGAAAACATTATAAAACAGGAATCCCTATCAAATGATTTCGTACTTTTGCAAATTGGTATTTTTTTTTCAAATTGGATGTTTTCCAGAATTTTAAGCATTGAATGGACATTGAAGAATTAACCAATTATTACCGCTTCTCAGCTTCATTGTCAGCATTTCTGATTACAAGAAAGGTCTTGTCTTTGTGGTGGAACGTATTTCAAGGGTTAATTTTGGTTGATTTGGGGGACATTTCTTTTGAAAAGCCAGTATCAATTTATCTTCATCTTAATTCTTCTCTATGTTGCAAATAAAGAAATCCCTGACTACCTCTATCCCCTGACAGAAATGACTGAAGTCAAGAGTTTACACACATTTGAAATAGAGATACATTAAAACAAAAAGTGAGCTCCGGTGTCCTGGTACCAGCACCTTCCCTGGGTAAGTCCAGCGTGCCCAGCGCACCTTGACTCCCCCAGCCTCTTTCACCCTCTCAGCTCCCCTGATGAGTCTCTCCTCCTAGGCTGGGTACAGGCCCATTTCTTGTCTTGGCATCCCAGACACTGAGGCTAACCTCTGGACCCAGAGCCACCACTGCTTCCTGATCCTTTGCATCGGGACTAACCCAGTTCCTCCCTGTGGGCCCAGAGGAACCCTCTAGGCCTGGTCCCACCCTCACCTCCCTTTACTTCCCTGGGTAGCAAAGCCACCAGCTTCCTGAGACCAGCATCTATCCAGGGCCCTTCTCCCAGGTGGGCCCAGCCCCCAAATTCTTGAGGGCAGCATCTTTCCTGGAGGGACCCAACCTTAGGAGAAAGCCTGATATCATCTGAGCCTCATCTCACTCTTCAGGCGCTCCTCTGTGGGAACTCCTGAAGACAAAAGCAATTAGGCCACTCCAATATAAAAATCAAAAGAGAGAACCTGAAGCCTAGACCAACGAGCTTTTCATGCCCAACAAGTAAACCACAAAGGCACACAAAGTTTATAAAAAGAAGACAATCTAAACTCAACAAAGGAAGGCGTGAGTCTCACACAAGAATCAGAAACTACAAAGGAAATTCACATGTCAAAGTCACAAAGAAAAAATAACATGAAAAACCAAAAGAATATATCCCCACCAAGTACCAATGGTCATCTAGAGGAGTACAATGAGAACTCCCTAGAGATAACACAGGACATGGAACTCAAAAGAACAATTATAAACATGACAAAAGAATTCAGTGAATTTAAAGAACACACAAAGAAAGGAATCAAAAAACTGAAGGAAGATAGGGATAAACTTCTGAATGAATTCAGAGTTAGAAATATTGAAGAATACTCAGGCTGAAATGAAGAAGGAAGTGAAACACTCAGTAAGCCAATTAGAAATGACAGAAGAAAGCCTCACCAATAGGATGAATGAAATGGAAAACAGAATATCAAGACTGGAAGGTAAAGTGGACGAATTAGACCACTCAAGCAAAGATTATGAAAAATTTAAAAAAACACAAGAAGGGAATATGCAAGAATTGTGTGACACCATTAAAAAAAAAACCAAACTTACAAATCATAGGCATACAAGAAGATGAAAAATCTCAAGATAATGGTATGAACCAGATACTCAACAGAATTATAGAAGAAAATTTCCCAAAATTAAAGAAAGACATGCCCATACAAATACAAAAAGCACATAGAACACCAAACAGGACCAGATAAGAAACTCTCCATGGCACATCATAGTAAAAACACTAAGCATACAGAACAAAGAGACAATACTGAAAGCTGCAAAAGAGAAACAAGTCACATATAAAGGAAAACCCATTAGGATTACTGCTGACTTTTCAGTGCAAACTATGAAAGCCAGAAGAGCTTGGACCAAAGTATTCCCAGTTTTAAATCACCACAGATGCCAACCCAGATTACTATAGCCAGCCAAAATATCTATTTTAGTCGAAGGGGAAAGAAAAATCTTACATGACATAAATAAGCTGAAGGCATTCATGTCCACAAAACCAGCCCTTCAGAGAGTTCTGGAAGCAATACAAAGAGATGAAGAAAGGAATGACTATACCCAAGGGGTTGTGGAAAGAAATTCAATGAAGGTGTAACTGTGGAAAAGTACAGCTATATCAAGATGTAAACAGAAATAAAAATGACAGGATTCAATGCTCATCTTTCAT
>NW_008336933.1:2469027-2469493 GCF_000622305.1 Nannospalax galili
CACTTTGAAAACATATATGCTACTAAATTTGAAAACCTAAAAGAAATGGACAGGTACCTAAGAGCATGGGAACCACCAAAGCTAAACCAAGAAGAGATTAACAGCTTAAACAGACCCATAACACATAAGGAAATTGAAACAGTAATACAAAACCTGACTAAGGAAAGTCCAGGACCAGATGGATTTAGAGCAGAATTCTACCAGACATTTAAAGAGGATCTACATCCAATAATACTTAAGTTATTCAAAAAGATAGAAATGGAGGGAGAACTTCCAAATTCCTTCTGTGAAGCCAGCATCACTCTAATACCAAAGCCAGGTAAAGATACAACCAAAAAAGTAAACTATAGACCCATATCTTCAATGAACATAGATGTAAAAATTCTCAACAACATACTTGCAAACCGCACACAGGCACACATCAAAAAGATCATCCACCATGATCAAGTTGGCTTTATTCCAGAGA
>NW_008336933.1:2470716-2471418 GCF_000622305.1 Nannospalax galili
AAACCAGACATCAACTGCCCAGGAAACAAGGTCAAGAATCAACAAATGGGACCTCATTAAACTAAAAAGCTTCTGTACATCAAAAGAAGCAACCAAAGAAGTGAAGAGAAAACCCACAGAATGGGAGAAAATCTTCATCAGCAACACATCTGACAGAGGTTTAACATCCAGAATATGTAACAAACAAAAACTAAAGCATCAAGAAAGGAAGCAACCCAATAAAAAGATGTGCTAAGGAGCTGAACAGTGTTCTCAAAAGAAGAAATAAAAATGGCTAAGAAGCATCTTAAAAGGTATTCAACATCACTAGTAATTAGGGAAATGCAAATTAAAACCACTTTAATATTTCATCTTACCCCAGTCAGAGTAGCTAAGATCAAGAGAGCAAACAATACCAAATATTGGGGAGGATGTGGGGAAAGGGGAACACTCATCCATTCCTGGTGGGACTGCAAGCTTGTTCAATCCCTATAGAAAGCAGTGTGGAGAACTCTTAAAATCTACAAATGAATCTACCATTTGACCCATTTATACCACTCCTTGGCATATACCCAAAGAATTCATCCTATTGCAGAGACACTTGTACATCCATGTTTGTTGCTGTTCTTTTCACAGTTGCTAAGAGATGGAAGCAACCTAAGTGTCCCTCAATTGACAAGTGGATAATGAAAATGTGGTTCATTTATATGATGGAGTTTTACT
>NW_008336933.1:2471480-2484789 GCF_000622305.1 Nannospalax galili
GTAATACAGACTCAGGAAAAAAAAACCCAAAAAATGACATATGTTCTCCCTTATATGTGGATCCTAGCACCAAATCCTTATAAGTGAATATGCATCCAGACATAACTACAGGAATCAGGATAATGAAGAGGAACCAGGGAAGTAAAGGAAAAGAAAGAATCTGAAAGGAACAGTAGAAAACAGGTGTTAACAAGGGAGATATGGACAATAATGGGGTTATTTTAAGGGGAGGGGGGAATGAAGGTTATACAAGGAACCTAGGGGATAAAAGGAAAGAATGAGCTCAAGAGAGCTGGGACCATAGGAGAAAGGTATTATTAAGGGAGAATGGAAAAAACGGGGGCACCTTAAATGGGGAAACCATGGTGGAAGGTTAGACAATGTGAGAGATAAATAATGCCTAGGTAGTTTTAGAAAACTAGAGGGAACCACATTAGGCCAACAACCTACTGACAAATTATTCATACAACCAGATCAAAGAATGTAATATATGCCTAGGCAAGGATTATCTGAGAGCGTTTGGTCTTTCCCAAGCTCTATCTACATGGCATATGGTAATTAAAAGTACCAGACTGGTGGAACTAACCTTCTTGGATGTTTAACAGCCATACTTTGAGGTCTATACTAATTTGGTCAGGGGGACATAAAGGACAGTTTTTTCTCCTTGCCCTCCTAGGTCAACTAGTTCTAGGGAACTATGAGCATCTCTCAAAATGTCCTACAGTAGTGGTGGGTTACCTGTCCTCTTGATCAAGGAGACTGAGGAGACCCCACCAGATGGACCTGAACCAGTGTC
The DNA here is from genome assembly GCF_000622305.1 of Nannospalax galili. Lineage (NCBI taxonomy): Eukaryota > Metazoa > Chordata > Mammalia > Rodentia > Spalacidae > Nannospalax > Nannospalax galili. The sequence continues at coordinate 2,472,277 of NW_008336933.1, forward strand.
CAGTCTACAAAGAAGAGGGTCAACACAGAGGAAACATTTCTTCCATGCTTCCAAGCAAAGCCAGCCATGGTTGAGTAGGACCTTTGACTTATCTTCACATAGGCAAAACTGGTAAAAGGAGCCGGGGCTCCTCCCAAGCCCATGTGACCCCTGAGGAACAGATCCTCAAATGACCTTAAGAGTAAAAATAAATTGTTTTATCTGGGCAAACTGTAGGGTCTTAAATACCCAAAAGGAAAATATAACCTAAGATTAACTGGGTCAGTATAACTTTTAAGAGTCCGTATGTATAGCTTAAGGCTACATAACAAGAAACAATTCCAGACATGAGATACCTTCCTTTGAGTTACTGGCCAAGGTGGCCCAAGAGACTCCCAGAGAGTAACCCAGCATAGAACTGGGAAAATGAACAGCAGACCCCAATCTTATGTAAAGGAATATTGACAACTGATTGCTGCTAGATGAGGAACAGCTGATCTTCCTAAAAAAAAAAAAAAAGGCTCTGTAGATAGGTTAACTAGATTCAGCAGACGGACAAGCACTGGAGAATGACTGGGGGTGTCAACAACACAGTGGACCGTAACAGGGATGAAAAAGTATATGGGTTCCAGTATGTGGGAGCGGGGAGGCTATGGGAAGGTGCCATTTGGGAAGTGGGTATATAGATGAATAAGATTGTGTGGGATGGCCTGTATGATATACACACAAAAAAAATCAACAAATTTTAAAAAAGACTTATATTTGAGGAGGAAGCATAAAAATTTACTTCATGTTAAACAGTAGAGGTGATAAACATTACCAGTGGAATCTACCTGATGACTTTATATCCATACTCAGGTACTAAGGCTCCAAGTATAACCTACTGTGACTAGTAATCATCAGATACATAGAGATTAAAGTCACATATGCAAACATCTAAGTGTTAGTAGCATTAAAAATGTAGGAAACAGCATATTTTAAAATGAAATGGAGATCTTCTTTAAAGGGTAAAAACTCATTCAGTTTTATATCTTACAGGGTTTATACTGAGTACAATATTGTATAACTGTAATAATTCAACTGTGAACCTAAAAATTTACAGCCAATTTTGAAAGAGATGCGTATCCTTGCTCTGGAATGTGTTACTGAATATGTTAAAGCTGTAATGAAATGCTTCTTCTAATCATGCGATTATTAAATTTAAAAAAATAAAAAATATAATTCTCAAAAGCATAAAAATTTGCTCCGTATTAGATGTGAAAAACATTACCATTGAAATCTGCCTGACGACTTTATATCCATGCTCAGATGCCAAGGAGCTCAGAAAGTAACCAACTGTGACTGGTCATAATCAGATATATAGAGATTAGGAATGCATGCGCAAACATCTTAGTGTTAATTGCATTAAAAATGAATTTTTCTGTATGAAAATATTTTAATAAGGAAATGGAGATCTTTTTTAAAGGTTAAAACCTCATTTAATTTTATATCATAGAGTTTATACTGAGTACGATATTGCATAACTCTTAGTTCAACGGTAAACCTAAAAATTTATAGCCAATTTTGAAAGCGATGCATCTTAGCTCTGGAAATTGTTATTGAATGTGTCAATGCTGTTGTAATGAAATGCTTCTTCTAATTATGTGGTTATTAAATAATTAAAAAATAGAAAGTGACCCATGTAAAGTAGTATTGTTCGACATGAAGCCAAAATTCTGTTTGCCGCCCAATCTATTATCTCTACCCTTTGCCTCTTCCATTGCACAGTTGACAGGATGCTGAGCTAGTTTTTATTTAGGGACACCATTGTAATCTAAATTTCAGCTCAGGCTTTTAATAGATTCTCCAGTAGTCTCAGACACCATAAACAGAGTCTGACGTCACATGTGACATGTTTTGACCTGATCCTGATTATGGGGATGACTTTTTCTACCACAGCCATGGACTGCAGATGTCTCTCAAACGCTGCATCTCGTTACTCTAACATTCAAAGAATGCTTCAGTTCTTCTGTCTGTACTGACTCAAAATATCCACAGACTATTTGGCTTTGACTTAGCATTTTTTTTTCTTACCAGTTAATTGATACTCCACATAGACCCAGTAAGAAGAGTCAAGAGTATGAAATCCACACTGTTCTGTTTATGAAGGAAAACTATTTAGCTGAAGACCTTAATGAAACATGGGGACAGTTTTACTACCAGTCTAAGGACTGGTGTGACTATTATGCTAAAGCACATAAACTCCCAGTGCTGCCATCACATAGCATCTCATGTGAGCCTTAGTTGGGCATTTCTGAGGCTCACCAGAGGCCAGGCAAGGCACTGTGGGCACCGTAGGTCTGCCTTCAGATCCAAATTTGTCCAACCAGCTGCCTGGATTACGTGAAAGACCTTTGTTTAACCAAGTAAATGTATTCCATACAGGAAAAAATAAAGCATTTGAGTTTAGTTCAGGGGCAGAGTGGCTTCCTGAGCATGCACCAAACCCTGGGTTCCATTCCAAAAGGATCACCACAAAAAAAAAAAAAAAAAAAAAAAAAAAAAAAAAAACGAACAAAAAACACTTTCCAAATAACAGATTGAGAAGATAAAATGAAACGAGAAATGCTAAAGTGGTTTCAACGTTCGATAATAGCACAGTTATAACGATTAGCTGATCGATAAGAGGCTTTTCATATCTGCTTTAGGCACTTGTAAACATACACACACACACACACACACACACACACACACACACACAACCAGAAGTTATGGCTTAGATTTGTAATTTTCATATCTTGTCATTCATCTTGAAAGAAACCCTCAAGTTATACAAGTTGAATTAAGAAGATGCAAATAAAGCTCCACACACAGTGGACATGGTAAGTGTGAAGTCTATAATTCCTGACGGGGCCTGGGCCAGAAGTCTGAGTAAACACGACTGCAGAGAGGCTGTTCCATGGAAAGTTGCCAACCTGAACTTTGAGAAGGACAAGAGAAGTTATCTATTTCCAAGTTGTTTGGGATAGAAACTAGCATAGACATAATTGAGTCTAAACTGGAATCTCATGGACATGGAGATCAGACCAGAAAGAGAATCAGGCTTCACACCTCCCCACTGAGGAAGCATCCGCAAGACGTTGATTCTGTCTCAAAATGGGCACCTCCCATCTCTGTACCTTGTCCTGCTTTATACATCGAAGTGTCTTTTTGCATCAAGCTTTGGAGTCACCCAATAACACGTCTTCCAACAAACTAACAGGGAAGTTTTCTGACACTCTGTTAGTCCTCTTCTCTGATCTCAAGGTGTCCCAATTCAAGGTCATAGGTGACTTTCGTGTTTGTCTCTACGGCCCCTACAGAGTTGAGTAATGTAACCTGAAAGCATCGGCCCCTTAGTATGAGCTAGGGTTACTCTAGTCAACAGTATCAACAGTAAACAAAGCCACTTGCGACAGGATCTGAGACTGCTGTGACTGGGCACAGCTGACAGGCGAGTCATGTCTGTCCTTCAGGAGACTGAATTTATGTCACCGCTGGGGCTTCCTCATCTTAGACATATTTGGTCTAGGGAATGCAGGGAATCTGCTGGCTGAGCAAGTTTATCCTTTCTGCTTTCTAACAGGCTCCTCTCCATGGACATGTTTCTTTAAAAACAAAACAAAACAAAACCAGTAGTGTGGGCAGTTTTAATCTGCAAGAAATTCTCTCAAAACAGCACCTCACTCTTCCAGGACAGAGAACCTGGCTCTGGCTCTGAAAGAAATCTATTTTCACTTGCTACCAAAGCTTGTAGCAAAGTTCTAGAACTACACCCTTCTACAGAAAGGTCTGATGAGAAGAAACAGAATTATGCCCTGAGCACACGCTCCACACAATGCATTATTCCCAATTTACTGCTTAAACTGAGGGTCACAGAAGCTAAACCACATAGCTGCATTGAAGTATGGGATTGGCAGCAGGGCTTTACAAGCAGCTCTCAAGACACAGTAAGGCTGACTGTGTAATATTTGGAGGATTTCCTCTTCTCCCAGGAAGTGCACAAACCACAGAACTGTAGCCAAACATATGCTGTAGATTATTCAATTTGGTAAAATATCATTATGAAGATTTAGAATTTAAGGAAAAATACATAAATCATGGCTAGGGTAATGCCATATTAATACAACTAATGTGATTTTCTGATTTGCAAATATCTATGAACACTATCTTAATGTTCTTCAGAAAGTAATACTGGATGTATTTTATGGGAATGAGCCCCAAAGTACAGACCAAATTAATCTGGATTCCTAAGAACAAAAACAAGTGCAAAAAGAAAATAGAACCACTGCACCATCTAGTGGCAGAGTGTAGGATTGCACACAAACCACCTAATGCAATTCCATTCTGCAAACCAGTCCCCAGAATGTGCTGAGAATATTCATAAAACTGGTCAAATGGTCTGGTGATAACAAATAAAGGAAATTTAAGGACAAGTAAACAGGAGTAAGTGGTACAGATATTTCTCAAGTGTTTATTGCAAAGTGGAGAGACCCAATTTCTCTCCTGATTTACCATGGGTCCTGTTCAATTCCTTCTTTGTCCCTAAAACTACAGGTACAATTTTATGAATTAACACGGGTTAAGCTTAGAAACATCAAGGACATAAGAACCCATTCAGTAAATCTGAGATGTTTTTCATCCAGAGTCTGACCAGGACTTATCCACCACAAGGCCCAGTGTAGGATTCAAACATCTGCCTTCTAGATTACCTTTCTCAGTTAGGGAGGTGGCCGTAGGTCTGAAGTTTAACGCTGTCTCTCCATGCTCAGTAAACATCAAAATACATGAGATATTTTAGCTATCTCAAAAATCATTACAAAAGTATTACTCCAAAAAGCCACAGACAATAAAGCAAATCAGAAAAGTGGCGTGCATGCTCCCCAGATTTGCATGTTAGCTCTTGTATTTTTTTGTTCTGGGGCAAGACAGAAAGGTATTTAGTAATTTTATAATTTTTATGGTGGAATGAGAATGTTTTCTGGTAGACAAAAAATACATTTCAATTCAGCAATTACAAGAAATAAAAGCCAATGCAATTGAAAATCCATTTACTTCCATTATACCTGCACAATGTTAAGGCAGTTTTTATTCCAACAGGGTGAGTGACATTCATTCATAGGGGCTGGCTAACCACTCCACTCCCTTCTCAGGTAGGACGATGAGCTTGGTACCTCCCTCAGAAATCCCTATCAAGGAACTGGAGAGATGGTTCAGCAGTTAAGAGCATTGGCTGCTCTTGCAGAGGACCTGGATTCAATTCCCAGAACCCACATGGCAGCTAACCATCTTCCAGAACTCCAGTTCCAGGAGACCTGACGCCCTCTTCTGGTACCCACAGGCATTGCATGCATGGGTGCATGTACATATATGCAAGCAAAACACTCATACACATAAAATAAAAACCAAAAAAAAAATCTTTGTAAGAAAAATCTGAATTCTGCATCAGTTTTGACTTCAAGTCCTGAGTTGTCTTTCAACTTTCCATAATGTCATCTGCTTTTACATTTCATTATAGGAAAACACTTCCAGAAACCAAGAGTTAAAGTGATGGTAGAGTGGGGAACACCTGAGCTGTATTAGCTGAGTGACCTTGAATTTCCTTTCTGAACCTCAAGGTAACTTGGTTACTTTCACACACATTGTCTCCTAGACATTAAGCTCTCAAGAAATAGTGTTATTACTAAAAGTGACAGCATATTTTATGTGTGGTGTATTCATGTGTACAGGTGTGCACATGTGTATGCCTGTGGAGACCTAGAGGTCCATGTCCGGTGTCTTCCTCTACTGCTCTCCATTTTTTAACATTGATTGGGGGGGAGGAAATGTGTGTTGAAACATGTCCTTTATCATGTGGGTCTGGAGCCTGAACTCATTGTCATCAAGCTTAGAGGCAAGGACCTTTACCCGCTGAACCATCTCTCCAGCACCACCTTATTTCTTTAGTCTCTCACTGAACTTGGAGCTCACCAATCCAGACTGGCTGGGAGCAAGCTCCTGGGATCCCCCTGCTCCTGCCGCCCCAGTGCTGGAATTACAGGGGCCACCATGGTGTTTTACTTTTTACATGGGTGCCCGAGAACCAAAGTCAAGGCGCTCACACTTGCAGGGCTGCACTTGGACTGAGCCATCACCCCAGCCCTGTAGCATGTACTTTAGAACAGAAACTCTTAGGAATAAATGTTTATGTAGCCCAGGATGGGCCTAACCTAGGATTGACTATAAAGCAAACCTATAAACCAGGCCAAATTTGTCTTCAGACTTGTCACTTTTCAGCACCACCTCCAAAATCCACAAGAAAAACTGGCCCAGAACTGACAAGAGAGAACACTGCACTCTTCCACCAAGCTGTATCACCAGGCCTATGAGGAGATATTTGAATCCACCGTGAATGAGTTAAGATCCAGCCATTAAGAGTCAAACACTGCAAAAAGCTTTTAAAGACAGGTTTATTTATATATAAGTGCATGAAATTGAATACAGAAACTTTATTAAAATACTGTATATTACAAATTTTAATCCAATAAATTCTGTGTAATGACACTGAAGTGCTGGATTCACTTGTAACAGATGTTCTGTGTGTTATCAGCAGAGTTCACCCTGTATATTACACAAAGAGGAGAGTCCCGTGTGGACCGTGGAAGTGGTCCTGTGATCAGACACGGGATGATATGAGTTGTCTATCTTTTCTCAAAGCAATGAATTGGAACCGTGATCTTATCTTTGCAGGCCAACTTTCTAGATTCAAAAATAACTTGCATATGTTTATTGCTGCCCTTTGAAGAAAATGAGTGGTGAAAAATAATTTAAAATAAAGATCAATATCTCTGAGCTAACCTTATGCTTACTGCAATTAAAATACTTAAAATTCACTGCAAAATTTGTGTTTTCCAGGAAATTATGCTATATACATAATGAGATTTGTACATGACTTGGGAAATAAAAAATTGCTTATATAAAATTAAAAATCAATAGTATACAATATTTACAGCCTGTTAGGTATTATATATAAACATAGTTTTTAAATAATCGTTCAAAATTAAACTGTTTTATGTAAACATGCAATACACATACTCATACAGTGTGGTTTATAGTCTTAACAGAAGGGGGGAAAACCATGTTCACATAATGCAGGGTACTTCATAAATACGCTCGTTTTTGTGTATTACCCCTCCAATGTTTATTCTTCCTGTCTTTAAGCTTCACAGTACATTTAGTATTTCTATTGTAAAAATAAATCCCTGATGGTAAACGTATTCTAAGGTTACATAAAGTGTCTGCCTTTTTACTACAATATAAAAAACTAATACTGCTCACACTGGCATCTCTAGCTTACCATAAAACTAAAATTTAAAATCCCACGCTTAATTTGCTTGACTACATTTTCCCCCATTTCATACTTACTTGGAAAATAAAAAAATAGGGGAAAACACTATACCATGAAAACATAATGAAAGTAGTTGTCAGCCATCACAGTCAGTGGGTGACTAACCTATTTCTACTGAACCACAAGAGGTCAGGAGCTGGGCTCATCTCAGGGAACCTCCCCAGCTCTGGATTCTCAGTCACAGGTAATATGCACAAAGCCAGTTTTTTGGTGCCAATCCAAACCTCCCCAAGTCCAAGTAGTTTAACTTTCAAGGCATCAAGACATCATTTAGCTTTTAAAAATGGTACAGCAGTTTAACTAAATGATTTTAGTGGACTGCATTAACACAATTTGAAAGTGAGTCTCTCAGTATCAGGTGAACTATTCTTCTGTTACTCCCTTAGCTTGCAACTTCAAGATACAGTTGCTCTCTTCATCCCAGGACATCTAGAAACAGGGGCTAATATTTAGGACACTATCACAGGAGTTCTACAGGTTATGTGGCTAAAATCAATAGCAAAGTGGAATTTCCAATTTGTCCCCCTAAATGGTTGGAGATCATAACTAGAGGTGCGTATGGGGAGAGGGTCAGAATGTTTACACATTTCTCCATGGACAATGCTCAATATCACTAACCTGCAGGAAAAAAAAAAAAAAAAAAAAAACTATCCAAATAAGTACTTCTATTTTTCCTTCTAGGGAGAAAACATTTAAAATGTCCCACCCAAAACATATTCCATGATGAAGTGTAAACATTTTAGTTTATTAAGAAGGAACCAAGCACAGTGGCACATACCTGTAATCCCAGCACCTGAGAGGCTGAAGCAGGAGGATCACAAGTTCAAGACCAGCTGGGACCACACAGTGAGAACCCCTATCTCAAAAACACAAAACTTAAAAAAATAAAATAAATGAAAATCTTTTCAACATCAACAGTGTTCTCAAGTTACCCTTCTTTCCTTCTTTCTTTCCTTCCTTCCTTCCTCCCTCCCTTTTTTTCTTTTTTAGTAATTACCAATACACATTTAGAAGAAAAAGTGTTCTGGCTTTTGGAATTCAGATGAGTTTTTCTTTCTATGCATTTACATCATACTGTTTTCCAGCTTATATTACAGACTTAAGAGACATTCCCCCCACGGGGACAGCCGTATTACCAAGGCTAGACACACTACATGTGGTCTGACATAAACTCTGAAGTAGAGGGGTCCTGCTACCTGGCCTGCCTTCAGCTATTTACCCTTCAGTAAGAAGCAGCTGCGGCTCTGAGTGTTCTCTCTGGACCAGCACTCCAGCTTCTATCAACAACAGTATGTTATGTTTAAGCTATGACGTCTGACAACTGCTTGGGAAAGGGAAACTGAAATTTAAAGAAACTGCTAAAAAAATTGTTCTCAAAAACAGGGAGGGTTGTTATGTAAGCACAACACATGTGCAAAACAGGTAAAGAATGTGAAAATTGAGCTCCTAAACTGCGGAAAGAGATGATTATGGCTTAGCTGAACTCACTCAGAGGTCTGCTACTAACCTGTTCTGGAATTAATCAAAACATCTCATTTACTGAAAACACTTCATATATAAAGCATTCATTTCCCCTAAATTCATAGCTATGTTTTGAGATAGCCAAATCCAGAAACCTCCTTACCATACTGTATCACCTATAGGGAAGAGATCCTCAAGAGAGAAGAGCAAACCCATCACATACAAAACATCATAAATGTGGAGCCCACATTTACAGGGCACAGCCCTAGTCAACACACACTATCCTGGGAGTTTACAGTCTAAATGAAGGGAAGAATTGTACTTACATAATGTAGGGTGCTTTACCAAATATGCTTTTGTTTTCATGTTAACCATCTCCTCCTCTTTAAACATGCCTCTTATAAAATGGTACTACACGTTTGGAAAATGTTATAATTTTAAATTAAATGATGACCTTTCTTTTCTGCAGAACTTAAAAAAAAAAAGGGAACTTAAGAGCAATTAGGAGACTGTTGGATGGCTAGTTAATTTTAACCACAGAGATTCTCACCTGTGATTTACCCATTTACCCAATTTGCATTATCAAACTTCTCTGCAACATAAACCCAAAAAATTTCTCCAGCAATTTTTCCATATTCTTCACGTCTTACAAACAAAATAGGGACGGTTACAAAAGGTTGTCTTGAGATTTTCTGGAAGAATACTTTGAAACAGCAAGAGTACTGTAGTCTAAGAATATTCCAGAAAGTGCTCTTAGCCTCCTGTTATTTCCTGAATTATAAAATGGACATAATTTTAAAATAAGGCAATTTTAGGTTAAATAAACAGACAATAAACCATTCCCAGGACCAACAATGACAAGACAGAAGACATCGAAGCCCATTATCTCTGTCCCTACAAAATCTGTCAAATGATCAGGATGGCAGAAGAAAGTAGGATGGGGTTGAAGCTGAGTTTGAAGTCTCCATTGCTAAAACTAAGGTCACCATTTGCAAATGGTAGAGAGTCAATGATGCTCTGAATCCATCCAAAGAAAGGAGAAGATGCTGACCCCAACGACTCTTTCCCAACTTTAACCAGTGGTCACCAGAACCTGTAATTTAATCCTGCCTGTTCTGCCACTTTTATCACCGCCAACTCTACAAAGTATGCTCAGGTAAGTTATCTGTTAACTTTAAAAAATAGAGGGGTGAAGAGAGGGTGAGGGAAGTACGATTGTAACAAATTAATTTTTTTTTTTAGTTTCCTTCTTAAAATTATACATAGGGAAAGTGTGGAAATGGAGGCAGAGGAAGTTTTTAAAACACCACGTTGAATTGATAATGCAAAATATGATTTTAAACTTTTGTTGACTGTCTCTTTATGCACTGTCAGATATATACTGCTTTACCCACAGGAAGTACTAACTTAAATTTCAGAGTGCAAACTGGAGCTCAGAGAATTTAAAATAACTTGCTCAGATCAGAAAGTCAGCAAGTGACAGGGTCTGGATTCAAACTTGAGCTCTTGCCCCTAGCTCAGAGCAGCATCTCAGACACTGAAATGGCCAAGTTAGAGGACAAAATGGGAAAAAAGGAATGGGGGCATGGGAGGGAAAAAAGAATCATGGGAAAATTAGAATGGGGCATGGGAAGGAAAAAAGAACCAACTGTCAGGAAGCGCAATATTATCCCTGTGGTTTTAGGGTTTGAAACTGTTTTGCCAGCTCCTGGTGAACTCAAGTGCAAAAATCCCATTCCGGCCGTCTTTGCACAAAGGAGATCTACAAATGTTCACCAAACTAAGTTAGGTAGCGATTGCCAGCCTAGGCATATTATTGAAGCAGCCCTGCTTTCCCCATTTCAAATTAAGGGTTCTCTAAGCACCTTTCCAACAGCAATCTTAAATTTTTAAAATAGCCTCATTTCTTATGTTACAAATAGAAAATGTACAGGCCAACTCCTTCCTTTCTTTCATTTGAAGAACAAACAGAAGCCTGTGGGCCTGGAAATGTAGCAGTGGGATTGCGTGTTGCAAATACTAAGCACACACTGGGGAAGAACTAGGACACTGTATGGTAAACATGAGGATCTAAGACAATGATTAAGCTACAGACTGACTGCCCTTATGCCGGCCAACCAATAGAACTGTGCTAGGCACATTACTTTAACCTCTCGGTAAAACATCTCAAGCTTTATTTGCAGCTTGTACGAGGACCCCCCCATCCAATCCTGATCTCTGGACATTTCTAACCAGTATGTTAAGTAGTAATTCTGAATGTGGAGGAACTCTGCCTTTCGGGAACTGATTTCATTATCAGCAATATTTTGCTGAAGATCTTTCACTTGTCACTGAAAAAATACTGCTAAAACATGAACAAGTTTTAAGAAAGTAGAACCCAATTACGTGAAAGAGCTTTTGATGTGCTCCAACAAAGATCTTAAATATCCTCAAATCCATTTGAAAGAACTGAACAAATATATCAATTCTCCACTAGAATAGGAAACTGTCCATTAAACAGAAGCTTTCCAACTGGATTGTACTCATATACAGCACTCTCTATAGGTATATGATATATTTGTGTATAGAGATATGTCATTAAACATTTGTCTCTATAGGAAAACTGCTAACTTCTTAAAAATTTCAGCATATAAATAGCTATTAAGACAATTTCATAAATTCAACTATTCAACTGCATTTCAAAATACCAAGAGTGACAGTTTCACAAAATCCCAATGGAAATAACTGAACAAAGAAACAAAAAATGCCCCTCAAATTAAAAGTACACACACACACACACACAAAATTCTTAATGCAAATCAGGTTCATAATGCAATAACTGCAGGAAATTCTATCAAATAATAATTAACCATTCAATTAACCTTTCATTCTAGAGCAGAAGCGGGAGCTTAAATCTCTTTGGTCCATTCATTCACATATTCAATGTGTCCACGTTAATTTCTAGCTAATTTCAGATTATAACAATGGGCTCCATATTACCTTAACTATGATAACTTTCCTAAATCATAAAATGACCGTATGATAAAATAAGTATCTTTTCAGTACATTTCTGCATGTTAGTAATTTCTCTGCAAGAATATAAATGCTTTACATCACTAGCCCAAAGAAGAATACAATCCAAGTCTAAAGAAAAGGAGAATCAAGTTTGGAAAAGATACGCCCAATTTTAGAAAACATTAAGAATATGAAGAACAAATGAAATAATAGGTTTGCACATGACTAAGAGTCAGTTTTAAGATTTGTTCTCCAAGATCTTGAAGGATCACTAAGGATGTATAGTTGCTCATTGATTTTTGTTGTTAAACTGCCAACCTATAGTACTAGTAAACTCCTCAACTGGCCCCCAAATGGGAAAAGCAGTCCTTCCAAAACTTGTTAATATATTCCTTTTGTTGGAGAAAATGGGGCATGGATAATAAAAGTCTTAAATATGAATGGGATCCAAAATAAACTAAAAAAATTTAAAACAAATTAAAGAGTTTGGGGTGCTAGATTATTTTTTAAATTATTCATAAATTCATGTTTTTTCCAATGCATCTTCTTTTTTTTTTTTTTTTTTTTTTTTTAAATTTTTTTTTTTTTTTTTTTTTTTTTTTTTTTTTTTTTTTTTTTATTTTATTTAGTTCAAAAGAGGACGATAAATCTTTCACTGTGATATATCAAAATAA
>NW_008336933.1:2485476-2488725 GCF_000622305.1 Nannospalax galili
CTTTTGGTCTTTTTGAGACAGGGTCTCCCTGTAGCCCCAGCTATCCTGGAACTCACTATGTAGAAGGCTGGCCTTGAACTCACAGAGATCGCCTGCCTCTGCCTCCCAAGTGCTAGGACTACAGGCGTGCACCACCATGCCCGGCTTGGATCTTCTTTTAAGGTAGCACATTTATAATCCCACCTGGTTACCTCCCTCTACCAATCCACCAAATATTCAATTCAACCAGGGTCTATGTTTTATCAGCTTCTAAAATTCTTAACAAATAACTGTATTGTCTATACCTCCTAAAAGGTTTTTAAATAAAAGGGCATTTCCACTTTTAATAGATGTCATCAAAGGTTCTAGGATCTTCTTTTAAGGTAGCACATTTATAATCCCACCTGGTTACCTCCCTCTACCAATCCACCAAATATTCAATTCAACCAGGGTCTATGTTTTATCAGCTTCTAAAATTCTTAACAAATAACTGTATTGTCTATACCTCCTAAAAGGTTTTTAAATAAAAGGGCATTTCCACTTTTAATAGATGTCATCAAAGGTTCTATTTAACTTAAATAATAATTTATAAACACAAACTAAAATCATACCAATTTATAAGAACTAGAACCTGAAATGAATCCCTCAGATGACGGTTCTGTGCTATGTTGATACACTCATACTAACTGCCGGCTTTTAAAATCATTTACTCTATTCCCATCTTTACTTAGCATGACTATAACACTGCCACATATACAAAGTAAGCTGTTTCTTATTCTTCCTATGTAACTTACTTGTTACATATCTATAAAATGAGGCTTTTAAAAAAATTTCCAGAGCCTAATTTAGGCACTCTCTAAGTACTCCAGAATGCAAGATTGTTTGTCAAGATATATACAACACGTGACATGACCCCACTGCGATACTAATTATAAAGTCATGTTCTCCATGAGATACAAGGCAAAAACTTTCTTTAGAAGGGTTGAAGAACGCAACATGCATTTCAGACTCTTTCCTTACAAAATTTATAAGAAAAATTCAAATTATATTTTTATGACACACAAGTGACAATGTGTGTGACCCATAAAGTAAATTCATGTAAATAGAATATTACTTTTGAGGGAAACTATTAAAAGGGTGTTAAGTTCCTGAAAAGTATGCACCCTACAGGTCTACTTTGAGTCCTTCAACCAGTTTAGCTAGTCTTCCATTAAAAGACTATTATTTTTCACATAAATAAAATAATAATAACACCTAAACATATTAAAGCCCTGAGTCCCAGAAACACTCAGCATTAAAACCAAACGTTTCCTTTTGTATTAAGACTCAGTATTTAGCATTCATATGGGAGTTAGCAGTACAAAACAGAAATCTGACAATATTACTTGAATCCATGTCAAGTATACTCACAGCACTCATCTACATCTACACTTGCAAACTGTCACATGATCAATGATAACAAAAAGGAAAGTTTGGCACATATATCATTTTCTCAAAATGTCCCTGTAACTTAACACCACACTGTTTAGAACAATGATTTCAACACCAATGTCAACCTGATTGGCAGCTAAACAAGGTGCTTTTTCTTGCAGCTTCACATAGTGTCTAGGTGCACCTTGCCTGGGACAGAGGCACGTAAGGTGCAGTGCAGTAGTGCAATCACTTGGGCACCAGAGGGCAGACTTTCCATGCAGTATGCTCAAGGCCTTCCCTAGGTTTTGACTTGCTAGGTCCACACATGTACAATTTCCTTTCCGCTGGTTGACAACGCCATTCCCAGGGAACCTGTACATCCATTTCCTTTTGTAAAGTAGACATTCTCTCAGAAGCCTCAAAGTGTGGCGAGGATCCTTGAAAAGGAGATGATCAGAGTCAATACAGTCTGCCCCACACCCCACACCAGCGCTTCCAGGGGGGCCATGTTCTTTCCAGCCACTCTGTAGATGCCCGCCACCGCTGCACCTGTGAAGAAAGCAGAACAAGGGTCACCAAGCGACTATCAAAAGGTTGCTTTTTACTTTAGCATGTTTAGCAGAATACCTCAACACTCATCCACATTTCATTTGACTGGTTAAATTACCTTTACTACATAGCATCAAACCACTGATGTGAAGAGCAGCTTTTTCAACTGAAAGCTCTATATAAATAGTCCATGCTGCACACACAATAGCTAGTATGTTCATAAAAATTAGTAATTTACTACTTTGCTATTTCTCCTGGACAATGTGCTGGGCGCTGACTAGATTCTTGGATTCAGATCCAAGTTATCCTACTCACCGTCTTGTGCCTCACCTGCTAACTGAAGGGTGAGCATGGAGGCTCTGAGGTCATACTGGAAAGTGCTTGGAAACAAGGGCTGGTCCTAGGACTCTGTCAACAAACCCTGTCTAGTAGTCACAAAGTAGAAATTCCTATCAGTGGCTCACAACTCAATAAATGGTGTTGGAACAAATGAATGGCCATTTGGAATGAATAATTAAAGTTACAACCTCACACCATTCCAGCACATGGACTAAAGAACAAAATGCTAAAGATAAAATCATCTTAAGACCACAAAAGAGCAAAACCACTTGCTGTCAAGACAAAGACTGAAAGAGCATCTGTGATCTGTAAAAGGAATGGGGCTCAGTATCCCAAACACACGCACCTATGCTTGTACAAACACAAATAAGGAGCGACGCAGCAGTGTTCACATGCGCCTATGCTTATAAAAACAAAAATAAGGAACAGCAGCAGTGTTCACAATCCAACAACAGAATCTATCATCTGAATGGTGAATTCGTACAGTTTCAAAAAGAAAATATAGATAAATAAGCAGACA
The DNA here is from genome assembly GCF_000622305.1 of Nannospalax galili. NCBI lineage: Eukaryota > Metazoa > Chordata > Mammalia > Rodentia > Spalacidae > Nannospalax > Nannospalax galili. Next base: position 2,488,277 of record NW_008336933.1, read on the forward strand.
CAGAAAGAACTTAAGAGATATCATTTAAACAACAATAAAAATAATCATAAAACAATAAATATTCACAGCCAGTACTAATATGTGTATGTCTAGGCACAAGTATCTCTCATTATCACTCTTTCTGTGTGTGAATAAAGATAATGCATCAATAAAACTCTGGGGAAACCATGTTAAGACCAAATTAGGGATTTCTTCTGAGAAGAGCAGTGGATTGAGAATGCTAGTCAGGGACCTGACCTTATCTATGCTTCAAATTTAAATGTGTAATATAGCTGTACATTACATATGTAGTTAATGCTAACTTTTTTTTTTTTTGGTCTTTTTGAGACAGGGTCTCCCTATAGCCCCAGCTGTCCTGGAACTCACTATGTAGACCAGGCTGGCCTTGAACTCACATAGATCCCCCTGCCTCTGCCTCCAGAGTGCTGGGATTAAAGGCCTGCACCACC
>NW_008336933.1:2488782-2519135 GCF_000622305.1 Nannospalax galili
CAAACTTGCCCCAAATTAAAAAAAAAAAAAAAAAAAAAAATCATTTAAAAAAAATCAAGACTACCTTTCTATCTTATTTGTCAAATGAAAATATTGGTAAGCAGTGACAAAGTTCATTAAACTCTTGATTTTAAGAAGACATATTTTCACTTGTATGCAGCATTAACTTACTTATTTTTCACTGCCATTTAAAATGTCAAGCATTACATACCACAACTTATCCATTCCAATGCCAACAACAATTGTTTCCAGTCTTCTATGATCGATCAGGAGCACTGTTCCCATGAGCATTCTTGAACTTGAGCACTCCCTGACCACAGGTAGCTGCTCTGCTGTGGTATGGGCCTTTCCAACTTTATCAAGCAATGTCCAGTTGTTCTCTCTAAACAGAATCCCAGCTGAGGTCTCCTTTCCTGAGAGGCTCTGGTACCCAGCCCTGCATATTTTGGGTTTTAGTTCCTTTGCTGCCAAGCTGATGGCGGAGAGTTGTTACTTCGATGATCTTGTGATTCTCAGACAATGATAGGACTGAGATTCTCTTTACACGTTACTGTCCACTAAAGTTCCTACTTCTTTTAAAAGCTTGTCAAATCTTTTGCTCACTCTTCGACTGGGTTGATTTTTCCTTATTTGGCTCAACGAGGTTTTTTTCAACAGGATAGTTGCATATTAATCATTTTACATTTATGTTAACATGTATCTTCCTCCAATTTGTGCTTTAGCTATCACTGCCTTTTAGGTGTTCTACGTTGACCAGCAGGCGCTAGAAGAATACTATAGTCTTTACTTTCCCAGTGAACTCTGAGACTGAACTGATATGTGAGACTGAAGAGGACAGAAGTGACGGGTGGTTCCAAAGGAGATAGCTCAGTCGGCAAAGTACTTGACTTACAGTCCTAAGGACCGGAGCTGAATCTCTAAAACACATATAAAAAAAATCCTGGAGAGGTGGTAAATGCTTGCTATCCCATCACAGGGTGGTGAGTACTGGCAGATCCAGTGACCAGCCAACCTAACCCACTTGGTGCGTCCCAAGCCAGTGAGAGACACTGTCTTAATCGTTTTTTTTTAAAAAAAAGTTTTTTGGAGAGATGGCTCAGTGGTTAAGAGCACTGGTTGCTCTTGTAGAAGACCCAGGTTCAATTCCCAGCACCCACATAGTAGTTAACAGCTGTCCCTAACTCTAGTTCTAGTGGATGTGATGCCCTCTTCTGACCTCTGTAGGTATAGCATGACACAGGTACATTTACATACATTCAGCAAAACACTCATGCACATAAAATAAAACTAAATAAAATAAAACAAAAACCCCCACCAAGAACAAAACAAGGTAGACAACTCCTGAGAAACCACACTTGAAGTTGTCTTTGATGTACACACATGAATCTGCACATATGCACAAAAGCCGAGCTTGAAATGATACATGTATGTAATTGTGAACAACAGCAAAAAGAATTCATTAAAAAGAAATCTCCAAAGTATTAAGGGAAGCGAAGACTGGCAGTGGGAAACATAAAGTGGAGAAACAAGGCTGCTGAGCTGCTCTGAAGGAAAACAGACGTAAACCCAGACGGCTCACGTAGAAGACATTTCAGTGCCTGCAGACATCAAGGAAAAGTGGTACAAACTGCCCTACATATTTCCTGACAGACTGCAAACAATAACGGTATGGGCAGTGCTCATTCTGATGGTTTGTGGACTCAATTTATGCAGCAAGATGTGGGCTACATGGACTATAGTGACAGGTCAAAGCTGGCCTACCACCTGTTTTGCCTGGTATGCAAGCTGGGGATGATTTTAATATCTTTAAGTGTTTGAAAACAGTATTTCACGATACGTGAAAATTATATGAAACTCACATTTTCGTGCCTATTCATGTGCTCCTGTCTGAGAGGGAGTTTCTATACTCCGAGGGTAGCATTCACATGGCTGACGAGCCTACACTCTCCACCTTTACCTTTAGCAACACATTCACACTGGTCTCAGCAAATGAACTATGCAAAGATTTTATTCTTTCTACTTTCTGCAATAATTTGGATTTAAAAAGAGTTAACTATTCCTTGAAATTTTGGTAGACATAACCTGTAAACTGCATTGAGCTGAAGGTTTTGGAAACAAGGGTCTTCAATACTTTAATGATTTAAAAATAATCATTCTTCTGTTCACATGTTCCATTTCTCCTTATACCAATTTTGACATTTTGCATTTAATAGTATATATCTGTTCATAAAATTTTAAATTTTGTAATTCTTTATCGCTAAAAATTAGGTATTTATTTTCTATTCCAGTCTAAATTTGACTTAAACTTAATTTCTCAGCAGTCTATCCACCTCATCTGTCCAAAGGACCAGGCTCTTGTTAGCCCTTCCTAAATGCAATTAGCTAAGCATCACAGAATTGCTTCACACCAATAAGACTGCATAATGTGATGAAAAGAGATACCATGTACAACAGTTGTAAGATAATGTTTAGAATTAATTTAACCAAATACATACAACTTTCCTATAGAGAAAAACATTCTAATCTCTAATAAAAGACAAAGAAAATGAGTTCTTTAAGTAGGATGTGTTGTCTTTAGGTGACATAATTTAATATTCCAATTTCTGTGAAATTAACCTTTACATCCAATTAAGTTCTAAAAAAAGCAGTCATGCTTTTGGAAGGATTCAGTAGACATAGTCTAAATGTGTATGAAGGAACAGGTCCATGAGCAGCTATGTTAACTGGATTATCTAGAACAGATACCAGGCCAAACTACAAAACCAGAGGCCTAAGAACTATGGACTTGCTGAGAGAGAGATAAAAAGACCAACAAATCAGAAGAGCCGAGATGGACCCCTGCATAATATAATGTTGCTCCACAGACAGACCAGAAAATGACGGATCATTTCAGTGGGCAGTGGAGTGAAAACTGATTTACAGTGTGCGAGGAGGATCCTATTTAGTACAAAAACAAGTAGACTTGGGCCAGGAATGGATTTGGTCTGAATGCCTGATGCCTGTTTCTGTAAATAGTTTTCTTTGGAACAAGTGGTGTCCATTCATGTCCCTAGTCTGTCTGTTTTTGTGCTACTTTGACAGGCTGAGTAACTGTGAAACCAGTGCCTTCTGAGGCTGAGACATTTACTGTCTGACCCTTAAAAAGGATTTTTGCTGACTCTTGCTCTAGAGGAAGTAAAGGCTTTAATAGGTAAACTATAAAATAAGCAGAAGGATATTTATCAGAATGTCTTTTTGACATTTTGGTTGTTAGCCTTAAGTCTTAGCCTGGTGTGAGACAGAATTTCTTAAAGACCTAAATTACAAACCTTAAGGCAAGAAATTGCCATTTAAACCTTTCTACTAATTAAAACACACTGGATGAAGAGAGCAGACATGAGTCTGAGAAAAGTCACCTGCAGAGCTTCAGATCAACAGAAGGTCATTATCTTAACAGACAAGAAACAGAATTCAGCAAGAAGAAAACAACAGCATCCAAAGAAAAGTACAGAATTTAAATAAGAGGTGTTCAGAAAGGAAAACCTGTGTTGATAGTAAGGAAAGGAAGAGATGCTGAGACTCATTAGTAAACACAAAAATGCAAATTAAACCAATAAAGAGATGTTGCTTTATACCTCAGCTATTAGGTACTATTTAGAAGGATATGCAATTGTATTTTTGTTTTTTGAAAATGTATTTGTGTATGTACGCACGTGTGCACACATGTAAAAGTCAGAGAAAATCAGCTCGGTAATCCCTTGAGGCAGCATCTCTAATCAGGAGCTCGCCACTTTGCAGCTGGTAGCAACCTCCTGCCCCACACCCCCAAGTGCTGGGGTTACTTGTTTGCATGTCCACACTTGAGTTTTGACCTGGGAAGGGATCTAATTCAGGTCCCTACACTTGCATAGCAAGTGTTCTTATTGACTGAGTCACCTCACCAGTGCCCCACCCTTTTTATCCTTTAAAAATCAAATTTGACAGTATCAATACAAACCAAAATGAAAACCCATCACTTTTCTTGGACTATGTAACAAATGTAATGAATATGTACCACTACTTTATCAGCAACTTATCAGTATGGATATTTAGCAACTGTCTATTGAGTTGAACGTATAGCAAGTACTGACAAGCTGCATTAAGAAAAGATATAATAAATACTGCTAAATAGTCTAGTTAGTTTTCTTAATTCATCTTTGCAAGTCAGAAAACTAGCCAGGATAAATTTGTATGTCTTCCTGCTAACCCAAACACCAAAATTTACTAGAAATTGTGACAGATTTACATTTTCAAGGATTTAAGAATATTACATTGCTGTTTTAAAAACCATCGGCTTTTTGTATTCTTGATAGAACTGAAAGTGGGTTATGTGTACACACACATCATTAGAGACCAAGAGGTAGAATTAAATTCTCATGCATCCTTCAAAATCTTACAATGAGCATACCATGTGTATACAATTTACATCTGAGCCAGCTGCTGCTTCTCCCCTCCTCCTCCTCAGTTCATGGTCCAGTTATAGCAGCAGAGCTCAGTGGCTGCCCTTTCATGTCTCTGAGTGTCAGCACAGTGAACAACACAGAGCCATGACTCTAGTTCAGATGCTGGCAGCATAAATTCTATTCTTAATTCCTCTTCCTTTTTCCAGATCCTCCCTTCCTGACTCTGCACGCCCCTCCCCCAATCTAAACAGTATTCTCCAGGTAGTTTTATTCTTACATTATTCTCCAGGGTGTAGGAGTGATGGGCCTGCTCGCTCAGAGTTCCCTTTGGTTCTTTATGTATACTCTATATTCAGCTATAAAACAAAATTTCCCACTGAATAACTTTGTCCCCTGCCAGACCCCCTTAAAAATATCCATTTGTTTTCTGTGGCCTGCAATAAAAAAATCCAAACTTTCTGGCTGGCTTTCATTAGAATCCTAGGCCCCAAGATGATCTCCTGAGCTTCAGCCATCCGGAGTCCTTGTTTCAAACCCTATCTATGACAAAGTAGACAGAGAACCATAAGATAAAGTTACAGGCTAAAAGCAGAACCAACAAACACAGCTTCAAATACAATATGAGCTAACCCAGGAAAACAAACATTAAGAAAAGGATGGGAAAGAATCAATTCGCTGTTTCTCAGAGGTATTTTATTATTGTCTTGAGGCCAGGAAATATATTTAGACATAAGAGATGTCAATCACTCTGGAACAGGTGAAGGAGGGAGGCCCTTGTACTATGAAGATAAAGTCTTCCTCAAACCTCTGGGCAAGACTCAATGGAAAGAATGAAGGCCCTCGTGGAGAGGACAGAATAGATTCAGTGGCTACAGTGAGCTGCCAGCCATGGAAAGCTGGCCAAAAGTGAATGCCATGTAAGCCTTCTTCAACAGCAGCAGAGATGTTGAGGAGTCCACAGGTGCCAGCACCGCACAGTAAGAAAGCAGCTATGGCATTTTCAAGAAACATGTAGGTTCTGCTTAACCAGCAGAAATCAGAACCAACTCTCTGAAGCCAGGTGGATTTGGGCCCAAGTTCAGTGTCAGGAAACAGCTAGGGAGAACAAACCCAAGCAACTTAAAAGAAAATGCACAAGGCAGCATAGAAGTAAACTCGCAGATTTCCAGAGGACACTCAAGTGTCTTAATTCCCAGAAGGCCAAAGACTGTGTCATAAGAATTTGTGTATGGGAAGAAATGCAATTATATTTTGTTGTCACAGGCAGATGACCCCAAGGATCCAGGGAATACATTTTCATTCTTTAAAGTGCCAATAGCTACTGTCATATCTTAGTGCCTTCCTTTCCTCCCTAGACAATAGGTGCCTTTTAAGCAGAAACTACACTTGTCAGAAAGTTTCCCATTGGACTGCTATGGCCCCAGCTAACTTTGTTTCCTACAAACCTATGCATGGTGACTCTTCACATAGCGATACACCGTTATCTGTCTGAGGAAGAGATGAACTCATCTTTGCCTTCTAGGTCTGGGTTAAAAGTGCTGCAGAGTTGTCTACAAGAAGGATTACACAATATTTCTTTTACAATATGGACAGTAGTTACCAACAACAACTGCATATAAAATTATGTTCTTAAACAAAACAAGCCAACTTACTAGTAATCATTGCTCCAGTTACCGAAGCCAGAAACCCGATGCTGATGGCAATAACAGAGATCACTCTCCCCTGCCTGTGCCTCTGTAGCATCACAAACATCAGCACGCCCGCAGCACCGTGGACAAACAGAGAGGAGAAGAGAGCCCAGAGGAAGATCCAGTACCACATCTCTGAAAGGAGAAGAACAGTATTAGTCCTGCTGCTGAAGTGTGGTTTAAAAGATCCAGCAAACAGTGAGCAGCCCATGGCTAAGGCATATAAAAGACCTAGCCTGGTGTCTGACACACAGTAGTACTAGACAAGTCATAACAATAATCATCAACACTAACAATGGGAAAAAAATCCCTTCATGATCTAAGAAGGTGATGCCTGCTCCCATTTCTCTCCAGATGCTAGTTGAAATGTGATCATTTATTTGCTGGCTTGTCTCCAAAACCCCTACCATTCGATAACTTGGAATGAATTATAAAAGCTAACTGATTGCTGTTCAATATATATTTTTCAATTTTTTTGTACACTAAGAAGTCCTAAGACACTTGGAAAAAGTACACATTAAGTCAAACCATCCCCCAAATCACTCACTGAGAGCCAGATGTGGTAGTGTACATCTTTAATCCCAGCACTTGGGAGCAGAGGCAGGTGGATCTCTGTGAGATCAAGGGTCTACATAGAGAGCTCCAGGCCAGCTGGGGCTACAGGGAGACCCTGTCTCAAAAAAGCCAAACAAAAACAAAACAATTATTTTACCTTTTATGATTTTATAATTTCAGAAAGTCCTTATAGCCTTCAACTTCACAAACTTTAAAAAAATCAGGTTTTTACAAACTTTCTCTCCTGTCAGTCCAATGATTTTTACCCAGGGCCATTCTCAGTCCTTTATTCTCTCTTCACCGTGTCCAACTGTTCACAGCAGTCTCAATTCATCACAGGCAAGGAGCACATCTTACCTACAGTCTCTCCAGTATTCATCACTATCTTTCTACCAGGATCCTGCTGACTCCCTGTCAATCACAGTCTTCTCATAGACACTGATACTCTGTCCCTGTATAACTTCATTATACAGGGACATACTCATGGGGTACAAATAGGGGCAACAACTGCTCTGAACTGGGTCAATCACTCCCTTCCCCTGGGTTTCTTGACTGGGACCCACTGAGTCTCCCTGGTCTTTGGGCAGCTGAAGCTGAGTCTATTTCCGTATCACACGATGAAAGCCCCAGTACAGAAAGAAAGAAAACAGATGCACCAAAGACAAAAGGCAATCAAATCCCTTACTCTAGTGACTTCTGAGGTCAGTCACACTATTACTCTTACATATAGCACGACATCCCTGTTTCTCTGTAAAAAGCTGGCTGAACAATGTTTATCTGTCCCCTTGAGGGTCCTCTTTGGTGTACAAACATTCTATAATGTTAAGGGTCTCTTCTGCTGTTGGTGCTCATGTTCATTTTCTGTCAGGTTTGTAAAAGTCAATGAAATGATCATTAAAGGGGGACACAAAATTGTTAATCAAACACGATTAATCCAAACATCATGGTAGAAATTTACAACAGTGCAATGACTATGAAAAACAGAATGTCAGTTCCTCAAAAACCTAAAAACAATTATCATATGATCCAAATCCATCTCTGCATATATACTTGTGTTGGTGAGTTTTCACTGTCAACTTGATACAACTTAGAGTCACATGGAAAGAGGGGACCTCAGCTAAGGAATTTCCTAGATCAGACTGCCCTGTGGACAATACTGTGAGGGATTCTATTGACTGATGATTGATGTGGAAGGTGCCATCCCTAGGGATGTGGGCTTGGGTCACATAAGCTGAGCATGAGCCAGACAGAGCCAGCAGGCAGCATTCCTCCATGGTTCCTGCCTGCCTCCAGGTTCCTGCATCACCTGCCCTCAATGATGGACTGTGATCTGAATGTGTAAACCAAATAAACTCCTTCCTCCCCTGAAGTGCTTTTTGGTAGCTGTCACACAAAGAAAATGAAACTAGATTAGAAACTGGTAACAGGGAAAGTGGGGTGTTGGTATAATAAACCTGACTGTAATGAATGTAACAGAAACATAACAAATATCATAGAACTTAGAATACAGAAATAGAAATCCAATCTGTAAAAACGAAAGTGACTGAAACCAGGAACTATGTGACAGCTATGGTTGACAAGATAAGCTGAACTAGGAAGCATGAGCCTTAACTGAGTGAAACAGAATGTATGTGTGTGATAAGTAACCCAAGAGCAGTCACCATATCTAAGACACCAGCTGAACTCACTGACGTCAAGACAATGACAGACTGACAGTAAAAAGCATATAAAAAGCCAGAGACTCAGGCAGTTCACCGATGCTTGACAACTCCCGAGACCAAGGCAGACCGTCATTCTGTCTGGCTGCATCCCGACGTTCTTGCCCAAGACATCGAGACACCGAGACTCTGCCCGAGACCTGCCATAACTGCATGTGATCATCAGGACCTGCAGCTGAGCAACTTCTGCCGGGAGAGAGCAACGATCATGGCAGACGCTAAGAGCCTCCACACGGAGCACCTAAGGACTGGGACGTTGGGCTCTGGCCCTGAGGTACTCCCTAAGATCTAGGAGCTCTGAACATTGGTTCTGTTCTTCCTGCTTCTCCCCTTGAGTGTTTGTGTTGTTTGTGAATGTATTTTGGGCTTCTTGTGTGAAATATATTGTACTTACAACCTCTCACTCGTGTGGAATCTCCTCTGTCCGTATGCGCCCGTCCTGGCTCTCCCGAACAGCAATATCTGGACAGTTCTGACCCTCAGGATTGATCCAAATCCACCTCAGGACACCTGACCATGTGGCTTTTATGTCTTTGGACTATTCTGTCGGGGAATTTGGAACTTTGGGCTGTGAAAGCTGTTGAATGTTGGAAGGAGAGCTTAAGGGGTTATTCTACTGGAACCTTGGAAGACAGGAATGCTGGGAGAAACGCAGACAGTAGAGGTTTGTCTTGTGAGGTTTCAAAGACAAGGACTGTAGCAGAAACAGGGGTAACGTTCATGTGGTACATGGCAAAGAATATGGCTGCATTCTGGCCATGTCCTAAGAATTTGTGTAATGGATTTCTTTGGCAGAGGAAATTTCAAGACAGGAAACTGAGTTTGTGGCAAGATTGTTACTGATTATTCTGATACAGGACTACAATGAAAAAGAGCCAACAAGTAGGGCAGTAAGAAAATTTTAAAATGTGTAGTTTGGAAGGGAAGAGAGCACTAGGAGGCTGACTGTTAAAGCATTATTAAGAAGCCTTTTTAGCACTGGAATAGGAAAGATGCTGAGGGCAAAACCACACCCCGCTAAACCTCCGGCTTGTGAAGGAAACAGAGGTCCTGCTCCTCTAAACTAACTGCTACCAAAGTTTCTTTTTGCCAGCTCAGTTCAGCAAATAGAAGCTGTTGCAACTGTGGTCCAGGGGAACCAAGGTCCATTCAGAATGTTTAGCTGAACTTGGTAGTGTCATTCATGTGGTGCTAGAGTTTTTCTCCACGGTTTTGAAGAGCCACTGAAGCCAGGCACAGTGTGGCAGGGTTGGAGTCCCTGTAAGGAGGTCCTGAGAGACCACTGTGTGAAGCTGTGAGAGTGAATCCTGGGTTGCAGGGGAGACTCCAAGATGTCAGAGATGCCAGAGTCAAGAAACATCTGCCAAGAGAGTTGCATACAGGGAGTGGAACCAGCCTGTGAGATGCTCCCCATAGGCAGCAAAGCTGGAAGGGTAAAATCATCTAAGTCCTTTAAATTTGGACCCAAATACCAAACATGCAGCTACAGGATTTGGTGTATGTCCTGCTGTGTTTCAGTCATGCTATGGTCTAATCTTTCCACACTATGCTCTCATAACTCCCTTTTGGAATGGAAATGTATATTCTGTGCCATTGTATGCTGGAAGTATGCAATTTGTTTTGAATTTCACAGGAAGTCACAGTTAAGAGATTGTGACTTTGAACTTTTGAATAGTGTTGAGGCTATTAAAGGCTATGGAGACTTTTAAAGTTGGTCTAAATGCATTTTGCACCATGAGATGGTCAATAAGCTGATGGGGACCAAAGGTGAAATGTGGTGATTTGAACTGGATGTGTCCCATAGGCTCATGCATTTGAAAAGTTGAACAATCCCCAATTGGTGACACATTTGGGAAGGTTATGTATGGGACCTTTAGGAGATGGAGCCTTGCTGGAGGAAATACATCACTGGGGGTGGGCTTTGAGAGTTTACATTCTCACCCCACTTCTGGTTCTCTGTCCTTCCTGTATATAGATGAAATATGACTAGCCAGCTACCTGCTTCAGCCACTATACCTTCCCCACATGATGGACTCCATTCTTCTGGAACTGTAGGCCAAAACAAACCCTTTCTTCTTTAAATTGCTTTTGTTAGGGTATTTTATCACAGCAATAGAAAAATTAACATAATGGTCAAAAGGATAAAGAGTAGTGGCACCAAGAGATACTGGCACAGCCGTGCTCATGGCTGTATAGCCATAAAGCTGACAGGAAGAAGCAACCTAAATGTGCAATAACACATGAATGAAAAACACACCACATAACCCTATGATGGAAAATTATTCACTTCTAAAAGGGAAAGGGTCAGAAAAGACAATCTTCGGTAAGACAAATCCTGCTTTTTACTCCCTTCTTTCATATGGGATATTGTTTTAATAAAAGAATGGGCAAGCTCTTGTTGGGGAACACAGTTCTGAGAGACATCTGAAGAAATAGGTTCTTAACAGTTCTGGTCCTCTCTTGGGCTTAAAATGGATGCTAAGAGTCAAGGTGTTATTTGCGTATCATTGTAATGTGGGACTGCATATAGTAATTGCTGCATTTTGGTACCCATGTGAGGAAGAAGTTCTCTACTCCAAACTCAAAAGATAGGCTCCCGGAGAAGTCCCAAGGAAAAAGGGAGTTACTGGACATTCTGGGTCATATACAAGGATAAGTCACATGAAAATAAGCACAGGATTTCTTGATGGCTCACAGTGGCACACATTAATAATAATTTGCTCATCTTTTGCTTTTATGTCCCAGTAAACTGGGCCTGAATTGCAAGGAACAAGTTCTAAATTTTCACTTTCCTCTTCCCCTTTTCTGCTTTTGCTATGGGGATCTCCATGTCTCCTGAATCTCATGTACATGCACAGCAATTAAAAGAATTTACTTTGAGGAACTGAAGCTAATGAGTCACCAATGCAAATTTTTGGATTTCTAATGTTATTCAGAAATACTGTCCCTGGTATCCCAACCAAGAGACACTTGATTCAAAATCTTGGGGGGAAAATGATGACCAATTAAGCTATTGCTTAGAAATTGTTCAATTAAAACATTTAATGCTCTGGAAACAAATTATATTAAGTATACAGCCTTACCAAGAGAAAAGAGGAGAACTTCCAAAGAAACCTCTCTCACTGAACCTCATGCACTTCCCTCCATCTAATTCTCGAATCTCCCACCCAGCTCCATTCCCCAGGTCAAAAAGTGGCAAAAGAAACTAGCAGAGGTTCAGTAATGTACCTGGCAACTGGAGAGGCTGGACATGTGGGCTCTTAACGTCAGTCTTTTGTGCCCTGCATCTCCAAGCCTGTTTTGAAAGAATAGCCTCTCCCTTCTGGAGACTCCTTTGCTCCATGCTCCTTGACTGTTTTTTCAGGCTGCTTTCATTTTCCAGTTACAATGACATGGATAAGTTAAAGAAAGAATTCTGGTAATTGTCCTTTTAACAAGTTCATTTAGATGTTATTTTCTGTGTTTCACCTTCTCTAAATTATGGATACTTAATCTAAGATTACATATGATAAATTATAATTGTGGCTTTTATAATCCTGACTGATAGCCTTCTTTCAAAAGTGGAATTCACCCTTAACACTTTCATGTCATACTTGCCTACAAACTATTTTTAAAGGAGGGGTGTCAAAAGGAACATTTATTAAAAGTTCAGCCCACAAAAAAGAGCTGAAATGTTCCTTGATTTGTATAGGCATTAGAAGTTGGCTGACTTCCCTGATATATGTAAGGCCAATATTCCAGAAGTTTTATGAACAATCAATCAAATATTTTAATCTAACAAACTCATTAAGGTCATAGAGTATTATTAAAGAGTCACATAGGTAACAATTCATATAGGCTCTACCCTCTTTGTGATCACTAATAAAAGATGAGACAGAGAAAAGTACATGTCTTTTCAGAAAACCTAACAAGATCTTTTTCCTCATGGTTGCTCACAAGGAAGGAAAACAGGATGCTCTGGAGGGCAAAACAAGGAAAATGTGGATATGTTCATTTGTCTTACAGAGGGGTAACAAGACACTCTTCACTTGTATCCATATGACAATGGAGCCAAAAAAAATTTTTTTTTTGGCCTGTGGTAAAGTATACATGTACGTTACAAAATTATGCAAAAGTAAATATGCACATGCACACAGTGAGCACAAGTACACAAGTCATACTGGTGCAATCTGAGTATGCTTAAAGTCTGAGTCAATGTTAATAACCTAGCTGCGATACACTGTGGTTTGCCCAGAAATTCCCATCAGGTCTGCTAGATAAAGAGTTTACAAGCTCTCCTGTACATATTATTTCTTATCACTGCTATGGACCTACAATTACCTCAAAATAAAAAGTATAATTATGAGAAAAAGGGTGGAGACATAGAAAGCAAATTTGAAAGCATCAGTTTTTCCCTGCCACACTCATAAAATCCGGCACATAGAATGGACTAAGAAAATTTGAAATCGTTTCAAGGAAGAGACATCTGATATATTTTATGGTGTGTGTTAAATACCACACTTGCTTCGTGGCAATACAAGAGATAGACACTGATGATTAAGGAAACATAGACAAAGCTTGCCTTTTAGAGGTTTTTCTCTTTAACTCTCAAGGAAATGGGGCTTCCACAGCATATAGTCATTCTCAAGCAAAGAGCTTCAATTTTTAAGTTGCATTAATAAAAAAGCTTAACTAATTAGCATATTTTTATGTTAAAAGATATAATTTCCCAGAGCAAACCTATTACTCTGTGGCTCTATAAAGGCAGAGTCACGAGGAGGGGCCATCACCAGGAAGCTCCTCCTTAAGGACAGAAGGAAAGCGGATAAGCAGTTAGGCAGAGAGTTAGAAAAAGCCACTGATATGGGAGGATAATGGGAAAAAAATTAATAGATTTTTAAAAAATTTATTTTATGTGTATGAGTGTTATGCCTGAGTATATATGAGTGCACCTGTGTCGTGCAATGCCCTTGGAGGTAGAAGAGGGCATCGGATCCCCTGGAACTGGAGTTATGGACAGTTGTTAGTTACCATGTTGGTGCTGGGATACGAGCCTGGGTCGTCTGCAAGAGCAGTCGGTGTTCTTAACTGCTGAGTCATCTCTCCAGCCCCCAAATTTTAATAGATTTTATTCTTAGCTCCTTCATTTTATTTCATTATCCCAATAAAGCCCCTTCAACTGACCTGCTGAGAGTCAGAGTCATATCATCATCTGGACTAAACAAGGCTTGGAGCCTATATCTAAAAATATGGGGAGGGTCTAAAGTGTCACCTCAGGACCAGATAGAAGGGCATTTCCAAGGATATTCTGGGCCCCTCTTCACACAAAGGGAACTATTCACCATATGCATAATAAAGAGATCTTTGCTGTCACTTTCTCTGCACTTCTGTCTTCTTTCTTTCCTAGATGATCAATTCTTTGTCCCTCTCTCAGAACAATCTAGACCCCGAGGAATCTCTACTATATCTACACTGGACCCCAAACAAAGCACTGCACTCTTACATAGCAAGGGCAGTCTCATGGCAGCCACACACTGAGAAGTCAGCAAGGCCCACTTAAGAAAGCCAACAGATTTATCTCCCCATCAATGGGTTCTTTTTTGTCCTTGTAATACGAGAGAATAATTTCTTGATTATACTTAACACTATGAATAATCAATTATCTGATATAAAATGTGAGTTGTTTGGCTATTGAATGTATTACTACTGGAATCTACACAACACATGTACCTAATAAGGAAAAGTGCATTCCAAGTTTAATGGTTTATGAAGATCCAAGATATCAAAAGAGCAATATAACTAAAATACAATCTCAAGAGGCCTCTGAAGACCAGCTTGGAGTCATCTGTTAAGTAGACTTACTGTGAACAAACCACCCCAAACTCAAATTACTTTCAGGCTTCCTTTCTTCTTTTTTCCTTAATTTATACTACACTATATATTTTGGAAAAAACTGAAGTCTGTTGCAAATATTTAGTTAAGCTAGGTTGAAGTTACTACTATTATTTTGAATGTTGACATTTCAACACGGCCTTCGTGGTGGACCTCCACTCGGGACAAGCAAGTCGACTGAGGACTTCTACTAGGTGGCAATCCCAAAAAACCTACGATTGGCTCAGATAAAGAGAACTACTGAACGACAGTAACAAATATCCACAGTCTTAAGGGAAGAACAGGCTACTAAGAAGGGAAGCTCAGAGCCTTGTCCTAATCTCTTGCCTCCACCGAACAACACATCTCTAGGATGTACTCAACTGGAAAAGTTGTTTCTGCTTATTTGCACTAAAATACACTAAAACTGAAAGTTAAAATGTCGCATTAGTTAACAGGAAATGAGCTGATATTGTATGGAATGAAACTGAGTGCATTACATCAGACTTGACTGTTTCATATAAATTTGGCCAAATTTGAGTCTAGCATATCACCGCTTCCTGTTGTGGTCTTGCACTTGGCTTTACACTTGGTGCTTTGGGTATGCATACCAACTTCCCAAACAGGTTGGGACTATTTGGCAACCTGAGCATGTTGAAAGCCAAAGAAAAGCTGAATGGCATTCTACACAGTCCATGAATCAGTCAATAGTAGAACCAGGCTCAAGAGGTAAAAAAGACAGCAAAGGCTGAACAGGACAATCACCAACTACTTCTAAACAACAAATAGCTGGCTGGCAGGCAGTAACTACAATCACCTGAATTTCTCTTTCTGAGCACAACCAAGAAGATACGTGATTGTGTGGCTAAAACAGGACTTGCTGGTTTCCAAGTACTGAGCTAGACCATCATGCTGTATCAGATGCAGCTCAAAGTGATATCTGCTTATAACACAGACAGAGAACTATACCTACCAAATCACTGGAGGAACTGGGAGAATCTGAGCCAACTAAGCTACACAGCTAATAGGAACACCCAGAGGCCCTCCCCTTAGTTTTTGGCTCATACTCTACCAAGCTCCTATGGTATGGGCAATAAAGGAAGGAGGTCAGCAGGTGGCATTGCTGGTGCTAAACAAAACACAAAACAAACACTTACAAACACAATATACAAAGGAAACATTTTGAAGTCCCTCATACTTAATTCACAGGAAGTGAGGCTACTTTCCTGCCAGCACAAAGGCTTCTTGGTCATTTGTCCCATGCAGAGCTATCTGCAATCTTCATCTTAAACTAATTTCTTCTGTTATCGTACTGTTTGCTTACTTTTTGGTGAGATCTGAGAGTTATAATTTGTTCCGGTTTCCACTCCCATCAACCTTGGTTACCAAATCACTCACTATCTTCTGGGCTTTTGTTCGTAATCTCAACAAACATGGTTTATGAGCCATGAATCTCTTGAGACATCTAGAAAATACTGAGTAAAAACAAGTCAGGTTGGCACTGGATGGTCTTGCTTGTTAGAAACAAACCAAAGGCCAATTGATGAGTTTTTAATATTTAAAAAATTTTAGAAAATGGCTAAGTGCATACAATGTGTTGTGATCATACTCACCTCCCCCTGTCCTTTCATCCTCCTCCCACTCTTGTTGACTCCCTTCTTCCTCCCAACTAGCTCCGCTCCTACCATCTGTATGCACAAGCAGGCGCTACCAGGCAGCCACAGCTCCTGTGTGTCTGAGGACTTGAACATCCCTGCCATAAGCAGAAGCCAACTGCGGATTTTAAAAACAAGTCATATAACCAAATTCACCCTTTCAAAAATTTTACCCTGGTAGAGATGGGAAAGTAAAGTAAAACTAGAACAGAGGAACAATTATAAGACTATGTCAAGAATCCAAAGAAAAGGGGTTAGAGATAGCTGAGCCGTTAACTCCACTGGCTTGCTTTTACAGAGGACCCAGGATCCAGTTCCCAGCACCCACATGGCATCTCAAAACCACCCATGATGCCAGTTCCAGGGGATCTACAACACCCTCTTCTGGCCTCTGCAAGTACTGTATGCACATATGCACTTAATTACATGCGGGCAAAACATTCATACACAAAAAATTAATTAATTTAAAAAAAATCAAAATTTCTCTTAGTCTATGAGGGAAGAGATAAGGCAACAAAGTAACTCAAATGTCAAAGATACCCCCATCCCCATAGAGTAAACACCAAGTGTGCCATCTGTGGCACAGGAGCTAGAGACTAACAGCACGGGAGTGGGAAAGAAGAAATCGGCTCCAATTTTCACAAGATGGCAGAGGCCAACTGTGGGTCAATGGGTGGGTTCTGAGTAAAGTGTGAGAAACACAGGAAACAGGCATACTCCCAAGCTCTCTCCTAGGTGTGCCCTAGAAAGGCTGGGTAGTGGGCAGGAGACCAGAAAAACCACTTGGTGATACAGGTTCAGGAGGTGACCACAGCAAGCTTCTAAGAATCTTCTCTTTTCTTCCTTCTTTAAAAAAAAAGACAGGGTCATTACGTAGACCAGGCTGGCCTCATCTCACAGAGATCCAGAGATCTACCTGTGTCTGCCTCCTGAGTGCTGGGATTAAAGGCATGAACTACCATATTAAGCTCTTCAGAATCCTTTTACACAAAGCAAACATTTTCAGCCACTGGGGACGGCAGCACATCCTGTCACCATCAGGGGACAGATAAAAATAAACTGCAGCTCCAACATAGGAAGAGTAGAAAGTAAAAATTCTACCCCTAGGATAAAAAGCAGAAAACCAAATATGACCCAGGGTCCTGCTCTAAGCAGGGGTCGGTTATTGCTGAGGGTACAGGAAACTCCTACCCAAGACCAAGCACAGACAAAAGGAGTTTGGCCACCAAGTTTAGGAAAGAAAGGAACGCTGGGAACGCTCTAACCCCACCTACCCAGAACCACCATGAGCCTGGCACTGAGTCACAAGCAACAGTAGTGCAGAGGGCAAGTGTGTGAGAAGACCCTGCTGCAGGAAGGGATGCAGAGAGGACTCCAAGTTGACAATGGAACACTAACCCTGAAAGGAGCCCTGCAGCATCCAGCTCCCATCCCAAACACAAGGCAACAGCAGCAGCCTCCAGAGAGCATGAAGCATGTGGGACACTGCGGGTGACCACAGCAACAGCAAAACCCACACTTAGTCAGCTCCTGAGTAGTTTGGATCAACTCTTCACTCTGTTGGTCTCAGTCTCTACCACTCTGTATATTGTATACTGCATCCAACAATAAAAAATGATGAGATACTCTCAAAACCTGGAAACAATGCCTACTGACAATTTTAAAGCAATCAACAGAACTTGACTCAGATGGCCCAGACAAGGACTTTAAAATATTATTAACATGTTAAAGGTTTTAACAGAAAGGGTAGACATGAACAAACTAAAATTTCAAGAGCTAAGTGTAAACTGTAATGAGGGTTAAAAGGAAATGCTGTGATAGAAGCTGAAAAAAAATTTATCTATCAGAAAAGAATATTTTCTTCAACAGTTACCAGTAGATTTGAGACAGAACTTAAAAGATAGAAGAAAAAGGTTAGGTATGGCTGCACACAACTTTAATTCCATCTCTTGGGAGGCAGAAGTGGGCAGATCTTTGGGAGACTGGTCCACATAGTGACTTCTAGGCTGACATTAGGGAGACCCTGTCCGCAAAAAAAAAGATATAACAAAAAAATTATTAAAACTAAAACAAAAAGAGAAGAAATTCAGTGGAACAAGAGCTATGGAACACCTACCTTCAAATAACATGGACATAACTGGGATCCCAGAATAAAAAGATATTAGGGAAGAAAAGACATTTGAAAAGACAGTGACTAAATATTTTTCAGAAATAACAAAAGACACCAAACCAGAACTCTGAGACTCTTGAAGAAGCTAAAGCAAGAAACACATTGCTCCCTCCATAGCAAATCAAAACACCTGAAAACCAACAGTAGAAAACTAAACCAAGTACACATATTCAGACATGCCAGAGTGAAATGACTGAAAAAAAAAGATAAGAACTTTGGGCACCGAGAGGGAAAGAAGACATACTGAATACAAAAATAAAGATTTAGAAGCAAAAAAAAAATGAACAAAAACAAAACCCTTCACACCAGAACTTATCAACTCAGAAGCCAACAAAAGAAAGTCAAAGGAAAAAGCATACAACCATAAAGCCAGAAATCTGTACCCAGCAATAATATCTTTAAGCAGGTGAAGAGGGAATGAAGACTTTTTTCAGAAAGAAAAAGGCAGGAGAACCTCCTGCCAACACGTTTGTGCTTTAAAAAATTAATGAAGTTCTTTGGCCAGATGGCATCATACCAGACAGAACCTGGGCTGTAATGAAGATGCAAATAACAGACAGTAAAATGAGGGCCAAGACAAAACATTATTTGTTTAATCATGCAAAATAAATTCCTGTATTCAATCACTTGAAGCGTCACTTAACATACATGATAAACTTACTGTAGATATCTAACAGTTCTGTTTCTGCTTCTTAACAGAGTGTGAAAACACTAATTTTAAAAATCAGTTGTGGTACCTTCAAAAGCTGCTTTAACATATGGCCTTTTAAAACTTAATGACCTTTTAAAACTAATACTGTTTATTACCCACTTAAACTAAATTACCCTCTTGCTTGCTAACTATATAATTTCAATTTGTAAATTACAATATGTAACATTGAACAGTAAAAGGGAATCTTTACAAAAACAGGTTTTCCACTTACAATAATAAGTTTATTTGCTTTACAAAAATCATGTTGATTTACAGTAACTGAAAAAATGTTCTACATTTAAGTCATAGCACAATCCTTCCTCATATCAATTACTCAGAAAAGTATATGGAGTAAATATAAAAATGTGACTCTATTAAGAAGCCAAATCAACTCTAAGATATGTTTAATGTTATCATTTATATGCTCTCAAGCTATTAAATTATACATGTGCTGCTAAAAAATAGTAACAGTGGGTAACTATGACTTTGAATCAATTATTGACCCAAGAAAAATCTTAACAATGGGTAAGATTTTAAGAGTCTCATCATATATTTTCTAGGGTTATCTATATTGAAAGGTAAAAAGAAACTTTTTATATCAATAGCATAACTTCTAATGGAACCCCAAGGTGGAGACACTGCTCACAGGAACCCCAAGGCTGACACACTGTTCACAGGAACCCCAAGGCTGACATACTGCTCACGGGAACCCCAAGGCAGAGACGCTGCTCACGGGAACCCCAAGGAAGAGATACATCAACCTGGGATGAAACCTAACAGCAGTTCAGAATTGGAAGAAATCTTCAGATATTGAACCCAGAGGTTTCCAACAAAGTTAGAAAAAAGCCTACTTGATTGTAAGAGTTAGTACGTAGCCATCAGGCAAGAAAGATTTTCTTGGTTCCCAACCTTATCCTATAAATAAGCATATTAAAAGTCTAAAGAAGCTATATCTACAAATCATGTAACTTCAAAGGTTAATGAAACATTTACATACAAATGAAAAAGGTGTCTTCTTAAGCCTTAAATAAAATTCCCTGAACTTTTCTTAACTCTTTACAACTTCTAAATTAGCTTTCCCTTAATATCATATGAAAATTATTGGCACCAGTATTACAGAACACAGCAAGGCCTGGGCAATGTGTGCTTGTCTGAAGACAGAAAACAGCAGTCAAGGGCAAGATTCAGTTTCTCCACACAAATTCTTTTGCTTCTTTACATTCCATATGCAGACATAAATCTAGAATAACCACAAGTAGCCTGTTGTCAGGGAGATTCTAGTAAAAGTTTAAGTATTTACATGAGCATTTGAAATATTTAATTCTTTTTAATTTTTACAAAACCTTGAGAATTTTTTTTTCATACATACATATAAGGTGTTTTGATCAAATCCATGCCCATTCCCTCCCTGTCAACATTGCCCCCTCTGAAGAGGTAACCCTAAAATCTTTTAAGGATTAGATACACGCTCCCAAATACTTTCAACATTTTACATTTTTGGAACAGACTATATTGCTAAGAGGCCCAAGGACATTTTGACTTTTAGCCAAGTAACTGGCTACACTTCTTTGTGGTCTTTTTACCCTAACTGCCTAGCCAATTCCTACCTCCTATTCTTATCATGCCATCCCCTGAAGGGGTTACCCAAATTGCCAATAGGGAACAGTGACGCAGACCACTCTGGCTTCTTCAGTGCTGAACAGGGACGCAGTGTGAAGCAATTGGAGCTCAGTGGAGTACCCCCTCAGTGGGTCTATCTAAAAGACTCCCAAATTGTGAAACTCTTGTCTCTAAGGGGAGAAGAAAGTCCTTGAATCATGAATAGGAGATGTGAAGGAGAAGTAAAGGCAAGAGTAATTAGCATTACAAGTTCTAGACGGGGAACTAGAAAAATGTCAGAACAGGGCAATTTTCAAATGTTCATATGAGAGTCCCTTGGAAATATTTAATTCTTATATATACTTTGGAGATAATACCACATCATCTATTTTTTTTCTATTTATGAAACTAAAAATTATTTTTTTGCATTTTTATTGAATTTTTGCAATTTCCATACAATATAATATGATGACATTCATATCCCCTCTCCCATCCACACCTCCCTACATTACCCCCCATTTCAATGTACTCTCTGTATAATATAGCCTATAGAGCCTATCTTGAATCCCCATATGTTCTCCAATGTGGGCTTGCATAGACTTGTGCATGTTGTCACCACTGATGTGAGTTCACATGAGTAACAGACCAGCCGTCTGGAGAACTCCGTCCCCCCATGGCCATCCACCACCTCTGAGTCTTATAATATCTTTCCACCTCCTCCTCTGCCATGATCCCCAAGCCTTGAGCTCCAGAAGCCTGACAGGGGTGTTCCACTCAGAGATAAGCGCTCTGCAGCCCCCTCCTCCCTGCACATTAGAAAGCCATAAGTTTCTGTGTCAATCACCATCAGCTGCATAAGGAAACTTCTCTGGTGAGAGTTTAAAGATGCACTAATCTTCAACAGTGGGTGGGCACCTGATCCAGCACAGTCCATTCCAATCATCCCTCTTGGGACTGGGAGTTAATATTATTACGGGGGTACCACAGTTACATCTCACAGGAGGGGAACCACAGCTCTAGCTCACAGGAGAGGACCACATCTTCAGCTCACTGGAGAGGGCCACAGCTCCAGTTCATTGGGGTGTCCAAAGCTCCAGCTCACAGGAGGGGAACCCCAACTCCAGCTCATAGGAAGAACCACAGCTCCAGCTCACAGGAGGGGAACCCCAACTCCAGCTCATAGGAAGAACTACACTCCAGCTCATTGGCAGGGACCACAGCTCCAGCTCACTGGGGTATCCAAAGCTCCAGCTCACAGGAGGGGAACCCCAACTCCAGCTCATAGGAAGAACCACAGCTCCAGCTCACAGGAGGGGAACCCCAACTCCAGCTCATTGGCAGGGACCACAGCTCCAGCTCACGGGAGGGAGCCACAATTCCAGCTAACAGGAGGGAGGGGAATCATGACTCCTACTGAGGGGAGAGGTCAACAGCTCCAGCTCATATGAGGGGTCCACAGCTCCA
This sequence comes from Nannospalax galili, assembly GCF_000622305.1. Classification (NCBI taxonomy): domain Eukaryota; kingdom Metazoa; phylum Chordata; class Mammalia; order Rodentia; family Spalacidae; genus Nannospalax; species Nannospalax galili. The sequence continues at coordinate 2,510,594 of NW_008336933.1, forward strand.
GCTCACAGGAGGGAACCACAACCCCAGTTCACGGGAGAGGACCACAACTCCAGCTCACAGAAGGGGACCATAGCTTCAGCTCACAGGAGTGGACCACACATCTAAATTTTTAAGATATTATCACATAGGAATCATTCTCCATGACTAGTAACTTACATCAATAAAATATTTTAATATAAATTATAGCATGATCATCTAATGTTAAAAGACAGTCACTTTAGGGGTTGGAGAGATGGCTTGGCAGTTAAGAGCACCTGCTACTCTTGCAGAGGACCCAGGTTTGTTTCCCAGCACCCACATGGAGGCTAATAACCATCCCTAACTCTAGATACAGGGGATCCAATGCCCTCTTCTGGCCTCCATAGACACTGCATGCACATGGTACAATTACATACAGACAAAACACACTCATATACATAAATGCTATTTAAATAAAAAGAGCCACATTAATAAACTGGGTTATTGGGGTTGGAGAGATGGTTCAGAAGAGTGCACACTGCTCTTGCAGAGTTTCATTCCCAACTCCCATATCAGGAGCTTCACTTTCTCTCTCTCTCTCTCTCTCTCTCTCTCTCTCTCTCTCTCTCTAACTATTCCCTTCTAAACCACTCTTAAAGATTCTATCACCTCCCAACCACACTTGGAATTTTTAAAAACTGGGTTATCATGTTCTTTTGGAAGTGAGTTGCTAAAAATCTAAATCTTAATGTCTTTAGTCATACTACATATCCTATATTAACTTTCACTATATATTACAACACAGCTACAAACTCAGCCCAAAATTTCTTAATATTTTTAAAAGCAGGTATTCCTAATCATTGAGCACTCACTGACAATCACCTAAGAGCTGGTTTAAAAAGTAGCTTTCTCAGCCCAGTCTTGAGAAATCCTAATTCTATATATAGGATTGAAGCATTGCATATGTACGACCAGCCCTGGATGATTCTGATACACAGCTGGTTTAGAAACTATGACAGACTGAAGTCATTCAGGGTAGGTGGTAAAAGAATTTTAGAATGGAAACCCAGTTTTACATTACTGACAAAAAAAAAAACGCTAGACACATATATCGAAAGGTAAACACGATATTTAGACTTAAGTTCTGCTAGCGTAGTATGCCTGGAACATTCCATAAGCAGCTCACCTCCCCTCTCTCTACTCTAACATCCCACATACATGTTCATTCTGCACTCTTCTCTCTTTAGTTTTCTTTAAAAATCCTATTCCCTGGTCCTTCCCAAAGTCAACAAATAAAAGAACTACTTCATCTGAAAGCTGGCTTCTCCAGTTTGAGCTTCTCTCAAGGATAGCTTCACCTGTTTATCACATGTACAACAGCAGCACTCAGAACTGTCAAGATTAACTCCTGAAATGCTCTACAAGGCTTTTCGGTATAGTTGTAGTCTGCGTATCAAGCAGCTTTTCTTCTAGTTGGCTTGTTTCCTCTTGCCCTCTATGTTGAACTCTTCCTTCCCTTCCCCCTACCTATCTTTTTAAGTATCACAGCCAGCTTCTACCAGGCTCCCAATAGTCCCCACCATCTGCTTTGTTTCCTTCCAGTGGACTGGAGATGTCTGTGTATATACAGCAAAAGTATGTGATAACATTTCCAAGATTAGGCTAAATGACCTCTGTGGCTTCTGTTTTAGTCCCACTCTCTTTCCCATCTTTCGGGGGAAAATCATACTGTGCACAGTCTCTCGGAAGCCCTTCTGCCTCCTGCCACATGCCACATGAATGTGCTTGGAAGATGGCCCTCTAGTCCCAGTCTGCAGGGAGCACAGCTCTAGTTGACAGTTGGATAGGGACACCCAAAGATCCTGGGCTAAAACCAGCATTTATGAACACCTTAAACTCTATGAGGTGCTTTTCGTTCTAAGGTACTAAATTAAGGGTGTTCTGCAGCATTAGGTCAGTAATACAGATTTAGAAGTTAATATTCACTAGAAAATAAGCTTTTGAGGACAGTCACCACATGCTATTTATCTCTGTCTAGGACAGCTGCAGGTCCAGAACAGTTACTCAAATGCTTGCTCAACTGTATGACAGTGGTGATTTTTCAAGTCCCGATCTGCATGCTCTGTAAGCAGGGGCAACATTTCTCCATGCCTGTGTCCTCACTTTTAAAGCTGGAGTTAACGGTGCCTACCACATGGGATATTGTGAGAATCAACTAAAACAACACATGTAATATTCTTAGAGCAATGTCCTGCACACTAAAACATTTTAGAGAAGTTAACTACTGAAAGTGAAACTTCTAAAATGGATATGGACCACTGTGCTATCTTAAAACTAGAATCTTAAGTTCTGGTGTAAGAATGACATATGCCACAGTGAATTATGAAAAAAAATGAGAAAAATCAATGTACTTTCAAATACATCAGACAGATATCAAATGAAGGAGTTTTATGGGGCATGTCAAAAAGCTATTCATTGATCTGGTGATCTACAGTCTTCTGCTGGAAGGTATAGTTCATCTTTTTTAAGTTCTTAGGAAGGACATACGTGGTCTTAGATTACATTCTAAATTCTATATTATAGCATAAGCATTTAGACTCAGATAAAATCTGATTTTTCCTACTTGTATCAAGTTTGGAGAAAAGCTCTTTTTTAAAAAAGGTGAATGCACATAGCTCAAGGTCACTAAATGGAATTTGACAGCCTAATGAGACATCTATTAAATGCATTGCTATAGACACTGAGTAGTCTATGATTAACTGTTATTGCTAAAATACTAGGTTGTTAAAATACAGTTAGCCTATGTGAAATTTTTTCACGATTCATGACATACAGTATGTGAATAAGTTAGAATTTCTCTTCTGTTAGCTATGCAAGTTCAGTGATGACACTCTCTGGGCTTGTCTATTATATCTGACTCTTTTTAACTTCTGCTTCCTACCCTGGTTCCTCCTTACTCTTCTATTTAAGCTTTCTACAATCTAGAACAGTTACCAGAGGGAATACTTCTGACTTGTCTTCATGATTATCTTACTCTCTTGGACGTTTCTTTTCGATTACTAAAGACAGCGAAGATATTTATTGCAGCTAATTATTAAACAGTCAAAAATTGTAGTCTACATTGTCTTAAAACTAATCCACATACTCCAGAGAATATAGCCTTATATATGACTCCAAAGTAATGGGGTAGAAATTAAGAAAATGAAAATCCAGTGACAAGTTTAGTTTTTCAAAGCTTACAGGGTCTTCTGGCACATACCCAAGTGAGCCTTCTGAAACATACAAGCTGCAAAACCCAGACCCCGGCTGCACTTACTGATCTGTTCTATACAGAAGAGTAAGACTCCTGAATCATGTATTTCAAAACCAGTCAACTGTGGGATCTGGCATAAACACTGAAAAGCAGAGTATAAGACTAGGGCTGCACTCACACAGCAAATAACTCTAAGAGGATACCTGAAGCCACTCTGTCTACATGAGCTCACCTTAGGAAGGGGTGCAACTTAATGGCAAACACGGAGGGTTACTGAGAGAGCATCCACCTGGACACAATGAAGGCAGGTAATGGTCACAGCACCAAGTCTGAACTAGTTCTCCCTTTTTGGCTGACAGCAAAGTAACAGCAAAACAGCTTAGCAACTGCAAACTCTAAAAGCAAACTATAATGATGTGTTGAATACCCTAAAAATAAGCATAAGCGAGACTGACCCCCAAATTACTAATTGTTCAATTTGATATTTTTCAGCTTTATAGTGATGTAAACACATGCACAAATAATCATTCTCCACTGTGTATATAACAAATCACACAGTATTCAGCACTTTATTATAAAACATATGCTGTGTTAGAAGACCTTTGTAAAACTAGGGGCTAATGTATATGTTTTGAGCACATTTAAGATAGGTTAGGCTAAGCTCTTGTGTTTGCCAAGACACATTATTTTCAACTTACAATAGCTTTTTTAAAAAATGTATTACAATAGGCTTATCAGGATACAACCACATCGTAAGTTGAGGAATAGCTAGCTACATATACATATATATGCACACACAAAAATAAATATAAATTTATGTATAAACAAAAGTTGTATATAAAACTTTTATCCTTCATTACAGGTTAGACCCCTCCAGCCTTTGCTCATCACAAACAAAGAGAGGAACACACTTTCCCCCCACATCTGCAGCTGTCAAAGACAGAGTTGGCAAGTCTAAAACAGCCTTTCTTCCAGGGCCCATATTCCTTTCCCAACACCAACCCAGCTATGTTTGGCTAGTATTTTAAGGACCCTGCCTTTTCTGGAAAAAAAAAAAAAAAATTCTCTAAGTCCTTGGTAACCAAATTTGGGTCACAACACAAACTGGGAGCCAAATCAAATCAGTTAAGAAAAATAAATGAAAGCAAAAAAAAAAAATACATTTAATTATTGGTAATTTTATTTAATACATCAATTTCCACACAAAGCTGAAAAGGTAGACACAATATGGACTCTAATTTTAGATAGAGGGGTAGGAATTTAGACTCAGACAAAGAAAAAGTACTTGGGAAAGAAAGGGAGGAAGCTGCTCATCTCTCTAATAGACTGAGAAAGCCTGTAATGTCCTCATGATTAAACAAAGGAGATGCCTAAGAATCACACCCTGGGGAAAGGGCCAGACATGCAGCCAACTCGGACGATAATCATTTAGTGAAAGACGTGGGATCTCTGGGGGATATCTGGTTCTCTTTAGAATCTTCATCCTACTGTCTTCAAAATGAGAGAAAATTAAATAGCAGGTCAAACCTGGTAAGATTTCTAAAACTGTGTACAGAATATATATGGATCAGTAACTTTCCCAAAAGCAGTGGCAACTTAGAAGCATTATTTTGCAATAACATCTTACATTTTCCAGCATCTTTTATTTACTGGACAGATTATTCCAGTCAACCCTTATTCTAGGTTTCAGTTTCTGTGGCTTCAGTTACCTGAGTCAACCGCCATCCAAAAAATATTAACTGGAAATTTCTAGAGGTAAACAATCCCTAAGTTTCGTATTGCTGGTCCTTCTGTGCATCTTACACTGTCCTGTTCTTTCTTATTCAAGACAAGAATCATCTCTTTGTCAAGGGTATCCACCCTAAATACACTACTCCTGGCCTAGGAGCCATCTCAGTTATCAGACTATTAGTGATCAGATCAGCTGCCCAGGTGTTTCGATACTTGTGTTCAAATAGCCTTTGTTTTATGTAATAATGGCTCCAAGCCCAACAGTGATGCTGGCAATTTTCTAACACATGCTGTTAAAATGACCCTGTTTTACTATGCTGTTGTTAAGCTCCTTTTGCATCCACAGAAACTAAACTTTTTCACAGTAATATTTTCAGGACTGGATACTATCTGTGGTTTCAGACAGCCCCTAGGGATTCTTGGGATGTATTTCAAGGATGGGGCTGGGCTACTGGGAGACATACTCACATATTCTCAGACTCACTGGGACAAATAGGTGTCAGGCTAATATGAAGTATCACAAGATTTACCATCTCTCCAACCTGCTTGTGCCTTAACACCAGACAGGCACAGACCTAAGAATCAGGAGACACTGGTCCCCATTCTGTCTCTACCGTTAAAATAGCTACCATGGCAGGACACTCCACTGATGGAGTTGGATTTCTGTGTTTCTAAAACTAAGCAATTCTAGCTCTCAGATGTTAAGATGCTGCTAGTTCTCATTAATTTAAAAACGAGAAAGAATAACACACTTGCTAGTTTGTACAAGGGAAAAACAAAAAAACAGAAAGGAGAGCACACTTCCCCTTTACTTAGTATTTAATTAACCAAAATTTCCAATGACCAGATTTCTGTAATTCCTTTACAGTCATAAATTTAAGATAGCCTGGTTTTATACTAAGCTCCTTTTTATTACGTTTCATTTCCAAATTTACTACAAAGCCAAATATGCCTTCTGAATTAACAGTACATGTTACAATCTGAAAAAAGAAGGAATGGCGTCCACTTGTTAGCATGGAACAGAAGCAAGATACTCTCTTTCCAATGTCTGAGTCTGTCAAGTAAAGAAAAAAATTTAATTCAAAACACGTATCTACACTTACTATGTGCCAGGTTCTAGAATGCAAGGATTGAGAATTTAGAAATGAGCAAAACAATGGCCTCACTCTCAAAATGCTCATTCTGGAAGAGACAAAACTATAATGCAATTAAAAATACATGAGGGTACAAGGAGCAGAACTGGCCTGAGGGTGTGAAGAGGAAAAGTCCCACTGGAGAGGGGAAGAGAAGGCATTCTACGGGGACTTGGCTCTGAAGCACAGTTCCCCATTCGCTCACTAATGACTTGCCTGAGTTTTCTTGTAAGTATATCTTGCAGAGTTATTAATAAGATAATACAAAGTAGGCATTCAGTAAAGGGTAGGCTTGTCTCATTTTATGCACTGTGTTTTGTCTGCTTGTTTTGAGGAGATTATGCTCTAAGTGGCACCCCAAACAACGTCTCTTGACTAATGATCAAGCAATCTGTGGGATGGCCACAGTCCCCTGTGGGATGGGTTCCAGTCCCCATACAGTCCGGGCACTGGAACCACAGGCGGCCGCTCTCTGTGACATGTGGTTCTGTCCTGTGGTGCTCTCACCTGCCTATAAAGCATAGTTCTACATCTGTATTTTTACCCTGACATGTAGAATTCTGCACACCTACTAGGTACTACTTACTTGCTAGTAGAGGCTCCCACAGTCCTCCTCACACTTCAGTCCTAGTTTCATATCCTCTTTAGAAATAGCACAGTTCTGGGGCTGGAGAGATGGCTCAGCAGTTAAGAGCACTGACTGGTCTTCCAGAGGACTTGGTTTGATTCCCAGCACCCACATGGCGGCTACAAACCGTCCTTAACTCCAGGTCCAGGGGAATCCGAAGCCCTCTTCTGACCTCCACAGAACTGCATGGCACGGGTGCACTCACATACATGCAGGCAATACACTCATACACATAAAATAAAAATAATAAATATAAAAAAAAGAAATAGCACAGTCCAATGAGCAACGGGGTGATTATTAAGACCATATGGGGACTGATAACTACTATTACCAACCAAGTAGCTGACTTGTGGAGCTGGAAGCCATCACAATGATGAAAGTCTTAAATATTTTTAAATACTGTTATATCTGGCCAAGAGGTAAGCCTCACTTACATTTAATCTAAAACTCCCCAAACTAACTTTCTGTAAAACACTGATGAGCTAAGTTAGTCACTAACATACAGGAATATATTTTCACTAAATCTCTGCTTATCATATACTTTAATAAACATAATCCACATTTGGGAAATAATTAACTGGATAAATACAAGTAAAGCCATAAATAGGCTAGGCAGTCTATCTCTAAAACCTAAGTGATCTTTGTTCATTTATTTTTCTCAAAATGATAAAAACATGTTTCTAAACTGCAATCAAGAAAAGTCTGTTTGTTCCAAGTACATCTGAAAAGTGAAGACACCTGGAAGTAACCCAGCGCCTCCCTTAATTGTGCAGTTTCCATATTTAAAGAATTTAGCACCCTTAAAATTGTCCTGGTGGCATAAAATTCCCTAACATTTTTCTGTGTGAACATTTTTCTGTATCATGCCATTTAACATATAAACATATGCATGTGTATAATATATACTAACCAATTTGATGGCACAGACTTTGAAATACTAATGTTCAACTGAAATTAACTCTTAAAACATTTATAAGGATCAGTCTGGGTATATTTTTCTCAGAAAAGCAGGCACCCAGGACTCATCAAATTGCAACTCAATCTCTTTCCTGTAAATACTACTTTCTAGAAGCTATGCCTAAAATTCAGGACTCAGAATATAAACCATTTCCATATTAACAAAAGCAAAAGTTCTCTCACAAAGCAGACCCACAGAGGAGATTAAAATGTGTAGTAACGCTCACACTAACACCAAATCGATGCGACTAAACCCAATTCCAGATCACCTTGATTAAAGAAGAGAAATACACAGAATTGGGAAATGTCACAGAAGAAAAAAAGGGGGGGGGGCAGAGAAGGCTAAACTGTTTCCCATACCCTAGCCCGCGGCCCACCCCCTGACCCACTATAATCTACTTAGTCATCTCTCTGGCCACGCAAATAGATCTGTCAGCAAGAAAAGGAGCTAAAGCAGGAAAGCGAGAAAAACAAACATCTAAACTGCAAGAAGCGCTGTGTGCGTGGGGGGGGGGACGACCGACGCGAACTGTGCTCAAGTCTGGCCCACACGCGACTCCGCGCTTCTGCCCGCGCAGGGCACCGGGGAGCTGCGACCCCGACCTCCGACCCCTGTGCACAACCGATCCACGAGCGCCCCGTCACCCGAGGGCCCCGCGCTGCCCTCCGCGTCCCCGAGCGTCCATTACCCGTAAGGTTCCTCAGCACCGTGCCATGGGCCCAGAGGCTCAGGACCTGCTGCACCGACAGGTTGATCATCGAGTGGTCGGCGCCCTCCGCCCTCATCTTCCCCGCGGGGCGGCGGCGGTTGCGCGGCTCGCGGGGCGGCGGCTGCGCGGCTCCTCCAGGCCGCCGCCACCGGGGGAAGCTGCGGGGCTCCGG